>NC_061111.1:113418299-113679425 GCF_002878395.1 Capsicum annuum | reverse complement strand
CTAATTAGCATCAACAAGGCTCACACCTGCTATTTAGTGATTTGGGACAAGAAATGAATAAAAATTTACCAAGAGAAACCTCATATCTCAAACACATAGGCGTTTGGCCCCAAATGACCTAACCTTACAAATATCAATGCATAATTTTAATTTTCCCCACACGGCATCATAACATTCTTACCTCTTTTAGATTCATCGAGCATCATCATATCATTAACATATCCTTCGGATTCACTGGGAATCATAACAATATCATCATATTTCTTTGAATTTATTAGGCATCATCATAATATAAACAAATTCCTCCAAACTCACCGGACATCATTATCATATCAACATATTCGTCTAGATTCATTAGGCATCATCATCATATCAATATATTCTTTCGAATTCATAGGTCATAATCATAATATCAACAAGTCTCCCAATACTACAACTTGCATCATATGTATAGCCGAACCAATAAGCATACACAAACTTTCATAATATAAGGAGGTAGGGATGTAGGATAACACTTTGTCATTTTACCTTGCTAATAAGCTTTCCACGTAAAATGTGCATAACAAAAGCATGGGTATTTAAAATACATGAACAATAATCACTTAACAAGATTATTCAAGTCAGGATTATAAGATAATTTGATAATCGAGTTTAACCATAACAAATCCTCTATATAGGTTATACAATCACCACATATCTAGGTAGCTAAGCATTTACCTTGTTTAAGATAAAGGTGGGTCAAGTTCTATTTCTAAATTCTAAAGAAATCCAAAGCTTTACTAATACAAGACTAGCTTCTACCCAGGATTAGACTAAGCGATCTAAGTCACCTTATAAGGGCTATCAATCCTTATTTAACCTAAAGGGGAACTTTCTTCGAATATACTTTCTAAGTCAACCCAACAACAAGGTCACTTCCTAACTAGACAACAAATATATATAAGTTAACATCACCCCTAGTATTAGTGAAAAACACCATTCTCATCTATTAGAGCGACTATAGCATCCTTATACTAGCTATAAGGCCATAAGTGAATTAACCAAGGGTTCTACGCTAAGGATCCTACCTTACACTAAACATATTAAATTTCCTAATCAACCAACTAATCTTAAGGTTCACTATTTAATCAACTATCATCTAAAATCCCTACCCAATCTCGTAAGATATCCATATTTATATTACAAACAAGCTCAATCTAGTCTACAGGTAAGCCTAACCTACCTTAAGTCCAAGATACTCATGAATTAATGAACATTTCTTTTCTCATTCGTGAAGCTTCCGATCCACAAGAAATCCTATCAACAATAAAATTTAAGCATTACAACAAGAGTGACAATACCTATTATGGCACCATTGTGCCATGGGTTTCAAATGGACACAAACACCCAATTGGGTTTCACTCTTGGAAAGGAGTTTCCAAGACCAACCCATATCCTAACTATCCTTAGACAGTTAAAACCCTCAAATAATTTAAGTCAATCACTCAAGATTGGGGCTACAATTGACCCTCGATGATTTAGGGGTTTAGAGTCAAGAAACCATGAAATCAATAGCAAATTAGAGTAATTCTTACCTTAGATTGTAGCAAGAATCAATCACTCAAGGTGTTTAAGCTCCAATAATACCTACAAAACACACTTAAAAGGTTTTATAGTCCATTAGAGTTTCTACGTTAAAAGGGAGGCACAAAATAGCCAAAATTCATCCAATATAGCACTTAAATATAGGCCAACCAGCCCTGTGATGGCTTGGTCATGGCCCCCACCTCACCGCAATTGCTGCCTTACTGTCACACCTTTCTCACCATGGTCACAGTACCTCGGTGCATGCCATGCATGGCTGAAGGATCAAACTTGGTTTTGAGCTTCGGCCAATGCCTTAGGATGCATCTGGGGTCCATTTCGATCAAATAAGATATGATACCTCATATTTTTCGATTCTCCGGACACGTTGATGAAGTCAAATCTTGCATATAGGAATATTTTACAAAAGTTTTCACTTAATGGTTAATTAGGACCAATGAAGACTTCAAATTAAGAAAGGGGTTCTAAAACCAGAAACGAACCATCAGTTAACTGGACTATCCATCCCTGCAAGTTACTAATGACTTTGGATGGCTATGGAGAAGCTCTATCAGTAGAAATAAGCAATAGTACAGATAATGACCTGAAGGGTCATTAAATGCCTGAAGGAAAATCTCTGAATCTTACTCTCTTTTATTATAGGGTTCATTATAGAAGCCTTCTTATGACACCTTATTGTATACTCCCTAGAACTTTCAGTACTCTTCTTCTTCATGTTAGTTAGGAATTTCTCATCTGGAATCTATTATTTATTTTTCTAGAATTATTTCATAAATTAATTAGCTAGATCATCCCATCTAATCACCTTATTAATATCTTGATCAACAAACCATTCAAAAGACATACTTGCAAAACTCTCATTGAAAAAATCCATAAGTAACTCTTTCTTCTTTCTGGCGCCCCTTAGCTAGTTCAAATAATGCTTCAAGTGTGCCCTCGCATTGCTGTGTGTATTGTATTTCTTAAAATTTGGCATATTAAAACCAATAGGGAGTTTAACACTCAAAAACAGACAAAACTGTTAATATGAAATGCTTTTTTAACCCTAATTTCCAGTAATTTTTTCATAGCCTATTCTAATCTTCAATTTTTGTGCCATGTGTTCCTATTATTCTGTCATGTTAATTTTCTATGTACCAAAAAGAAATGCAGGTGGTTGATAACAATATGGATCATTCAACTTAAATGTAGGCTCTAGAGCATAATGTCAATCATTCGGAATTTTAAACACTAGCTCACTAGTAGATCAAGGGAGTAAGGCTGTTGGATAAGCAACTAAAGTAGAAGATTCAAGATGTGGTAGATCCATGAACATGAGGGTAGTAGGTGGTGATGTATGGGTGGTATTCCTTTATTGAGGAGCTATAATGGCATATTAAATGTGTTGGGATAGTATTGATGTGGGGTAAATCCTGGTGCAAGTTGTGGTGTGTCAACAGATACAGAAAACTATGCTCGAGAAGGTAGTGGATTATTATAAATATTTTTGATATCATTAGTAGGTAATGGAGGGGGGGAAATGCAACTAACCCATTCACAGTGCATATCTGCTATTTTTTGTTTAAGTCTCAAGATCTCCTCATTAGGTTTTAAACCTTCTTCGCCAAGACACTTTTTTGGGTCAAAAATCAAAATTGTAGTTACTATCTAGGTCATTTCCATGATTTTTATAAACTTAAGGCATTTTTATACTTCCCACAATGGCTACAGGATATTTATGACTTGCTAGAATTGTCGGTTTGGCGATCAGATAGTTCATTTGAATTGTAGGATCATTTCACTATTTTGGAGCTTTCACTATTTAGGATTTGGTATTGGAATAAAACTCCAAATATATGACCTCATATGAGAATTTTTGCAGCTCCATCATCTTTACAATGTTTATTTGTTAGGGGGACCCTTGGTTTAGGTCTCGAGCCTTTCAAACTTGTTTCGGGCTATTAGGCGGATTTTATGAAAAATGAAACTATAAGTGTAGGATACTCATTATGTAAAAACAATCATAGATGAAATTTTTTATTATTCTACAGAATTCAAAACGTGTTTTACAATCAAATTTCACTATTGGATCATGTTCATTGGGTTCTAAATTAGTTTTGAGGGTCAAAATAAGTTTTTGACTTTGTCGGTGATGGTGTGTTCGCGAAAGCGAACCATTGACCATTTGACTTGGTCACTTAAGAAATATTTTGATCACTTGAACATATTTTTTTACCCTATGATCAAGTTTCTTAAATAATAAAAGTGTCGCTTAAGCAACCATCGCTAAGTAAAAGACCCCATATTCATATTTTTTATATTTTTAGGAGCTAGAAAGCTTCAATTTTGATGGTTTTCAATGAGTTTTTCCCATAGAATCATTTTATATAAATTTAAAAATATATTTTTTGATTATCAAGAAATTATATTTCTTTTTCATAATTTTCATCCAAGTTAAGAATCAAAACCCCATTTTCACTATTTTTAGGGCTTGAGAGCTCATATTTGGGAGATTCAAAGGAAGTTTTCAAGATTTATTGGTTGGGTAAGTATTATAATCTTATAATTATCATTTCTAATCTATTTTATCTTCAAAAAACTTCAAATTCTTGATTTCAAAATGGGTTTTTGAGTTTTTTGTCAGTAAAGCTTGAAAATAATTTTTGTTTGATTTGAACCTTGTTTTTAACTCATTTTTACATGGATTTTTAGATGTAGAGTCCTATGAGTATCGGGAACATATTTCATAAATAAAATTATGGTTTTACCTTTTAAATTTTGAACCAATTTTTGGTATTCATTTTTAGACCCATCTTGAATATACCAATATGGGTCTCATTTAACTCCAAAAGTGTGTAGATTACTATTTTTATTATGTGATAGCATTTTGAGATGGGGGAGAAAAGGTAGATGATTTATGGGAGATTAAGGGATTTTGCTCCGTAATCGAGGTAGGCTTATGTCTATTCTTCTTTATGAGATAGTCTATTTTGTACATTGTATGTTAGATAGGAAAGTTAAGATGTAATATTGGGTAGAACACCATAACATAGCCAAATTTATGAGTTTAGAAGCTAGAAGGGTAATTTACTCGCAAAGTGAAATACTTATTATGCTTTTAAGATCTTATTAGCTAGGTTTCCAACATATTAGGTGTAGTTGAGACTATTGAACTTTTGGTATGATCTTTAATATTATACATAGTGGATTATGATTGTTTTTCCCTAAATTATGATGTTATGGTTATGTTGGATATATAGTATGTGGGCTTAGGGCAGCATTTATGATGTCGTTTGGATTCCAAGAAGTGGTTTATCCTTGTGACGGATGTGATCGTAGTCTATAAATACATTGATGCTTATGATTGCATTTTTTGGATACTGATGATGGCATGCTTAGATTAGGTGCAATCATGATCACTAAAATAGTGAATGGTATGATTACAACTAAAAATATGATTTTACTATTGGTTTTCCATAAACAAGATTTAATCCCACTTTTAAAATGGTTTTCTTCTTAATAGGAATAATACCATTTTAATGAATCATTTGTGATCCTTTGAGACTGAAAAATAATCTCTTAAAGATTTGACTGAGATGGATTTTAGTCCATGATTTTCCTACTATTATTTACCTCGGTCGAGAAAGATTTCGACCCTTTTAACACTTTTATGATAATTTAGTCTTAGAATTTATCCCAAGCAATAGATTTACAGGCCTACACTCTCTTAGACACGGTTCTAGATGTGTTTATATATATGTGTGTGTATTACTAGTACATGGCTTGATAATTTTGATGATATGAACGCCAGTTCAAGCTGGACAATTGTTTATATTGTTGATGATATAAGAATCAATTTAGGTTTGATAATTAATTATGATATTATTGATATGAGCACCAGTTCAAGTACAGTAATTTATTATGTGGGTTACATTACGATACTTTGATTGTTTTTAATACTGTGGATTTTGTTTTATTCATCCTTGCATAATTATTGCCTATCACTAGTATGCCCTAAATCTATCAGCCTTATGGGGAGTTGCATCGGTATAGGTATGAGTGTTGCTTGCAGTACTAACAATTTTTTGTTAAGTGTTGGTTGAAACTTCTGGGCCTATATCGGCAGTGGGTTATGGAAGGCTCAGCTAGGTGTTATTTTTCTAGACTAGTCAGTTACTCATAGTGTAATTGTTATTATTATTATGGAAATTTCATGATAGATTGATTATTGATCCTTTATGGAGATTTGAGGTATGATTCTTCTCCTTTTCGCTTATGGTTATTTTATGACGCATGATTATTCCATGGTTAGGCATTATGGATATGATTCTTTTTCTTTTTGCTTATGGTTATTTTATGATGCATGATTATTCCATGGTTAGGAATTATGGATTTAGACCCTGAATTTATTAGTACTAATTCCTACAATGTATTTGAGGCCTTAAGAAGTTAGTATGAACACCTTAGCTGGTAGCATGGTTTAGCCTTGTTTTTGTATATGTACCTATCTATAATAGTTTTAGTATTACTGTATATCCCTCTCTTCTTTAATTTATTCATGTTGTATATCCATTCCACAGCCTTGTAAGCACACACACATATTTATGTATTTATATATCCTACTTCTATTCTTTATTCATATATTAGCCAATGATATACTATATAGAGCTTAGATTCCTATGTATGGCTAGAGTAGGATAGTTCATCCTTATTGTTTCCTTAGCTATACTATGTGGAATATTAGATATTTAGGTGTAGTATACATTCCTATTGCATGTTATTTATATTTGCATTATATTTGGAGCTCAGTTGACAATTTCCTACTGAGTACCATATGTTTGGTACTCATACTACACTTCTGGAAAATGAAAATCATAGTAATGATTATCACCATTGTTGTGTGCATCGTGTTGAGCAGATATGGTTCAAACATATAGGGTGAGGTTCAGGCATTTGTAGTATTACTTTCCTTCCCCTGATGTACTAGACAAATCTCTATGTTGTATTCAGAGATGTATTTTATCTATATATTCCTTTAGTACTTCATTTTATATCCTTATTATAGGAGAAACTCTTGTACTAATTGCACCAAGTTTTATGACTATCTTATGTATTTTAGTTTTTTATTTCATTTATTCCAACTTCTTCCACCATTTCTCTTTGTAGTCCATTACTAGTAGTTTTAGACTACGAGTTTGTATTCTTCTTATGGGTTATCTAGGAGCTATCATGACCTATAAAATTGGGTCATAGCAAATTAGCTTCTGAGCCTGGATTTACTAGTTTGTTGGTATAAGAGCTAAGTATATGGTAGAATCATGAAGATTGGTGCGGAGATGTCCATAACCTATTTTTGAAAGGTACATAGAATTCTTAGGAAATTTTGTTCTTGACTCCTTGCTATTTGTTCATTTTTCTATGAGCCCCAAGTACATAATTTGATTTTATTCTATTCTAGATGGATAATGAGAGATTATTGATAGATGCAGGTGAAACCTCAGAACGAGTTTCTAAAGGTTAAACATAGTATTAAACCAGGAGCAGTGATGGATGTCCAAGAATTTTAGTGTTAGACAGAGGATTTGGGGCCAGCTCATGCTCCATTGGGGTTTATGTAATACCCCATAATATTCTAAGCTTAATTCAGCTCTTAGTTTTATGCTGAAAGGGTCCAAGGCTTGAAAATTTCACTATGTTTTGAGGACTTAGATATTTTCAAGACCCCTAAACTTTAATGAATTTTATTTTGGTCTTTCCCAACTCGAGACATTGATTTTTAAGTTGAATTATGTTTGGGGTTGTTAAAGATACATCACAGAGATATTTTGGAATTTTAGGACGGACGTAGGGGTATGTTTGGAAAATAAAAATAGTAGCCCGACTAGGATAGGCCTAAGACACCCAATTTAGTCCGTTGGGATAGAGTCCGCAGTGCTCGATCTAGTCCACTAAGATAGAGCCCACATCACCTGGGCTAGTTTGCCAGTCTGGAGCCCATGCCGCCTCTTGCTGATCTGTCCAGCCCCTTGGCCTTTAAACTATGGGGTATTTAAGTCATTTCCCTCAACCCCAATTTGTGCTTAACATAATATGGGGCTCTTAAAATGACATTATTTACTTCTTTTACTCAAATTTCTCCCAAGAAAAACCCTCCATCTTCCCCAAGAACAAATTCAGGCTTCATTCTTAATAAATCAAGAGTTCAAGCTTCTAGTCCAAGAAATCTTCATGAATTTAGTTGTTAAGGTATGTGGTACGTTCATCCATGGTTCATTTTCACCCAAGAAGCCCCAAAACCCTCTTTTGGTTTTATGAGTTTATGCATGTTCAAGATGAAATAAATCAATGAATCTCCGTTTAATTCAATTTCAAGTCATGGTTACAAGTGTTTTCAAGTGGAATGAGTCATATCATGTTTTACGTATTGTGATTAACATGTTATATTCAATTGATTTTGGTATAAATTCCCAAATTATGAATTTAACCATATAATCATATTGTTTCGTCATGTTTAAGACATTCTAATGTTCAAGCTTGAGATTCTGACATGTTTGATGAAATGTCCATGTTTTAGGTCTTTGAACCATGATTGCATACTACAATATTTCAAGTTTGATATTGTATTTTTATAATTATTCAGTGCTGGTGGGTTATGAACACCCGATACCAATGTGTTTTACATGATTTTAGATTTTCAAGTAACGATTTCACTACACCATGTATATTACAATTTTTCTCAGTTGATAAAACCATGGTGATCACTTTCAAAAATAATGTTCAGTTAAACTTTGTTCAGTTCAGTACCAGTGTCACTTAAGTTGGGAGTAGGATTTATCACCAAGTGAACCTAAACATGGGGGCTCACCCTCAAGTTAGGATTAAGTCCTTAGTAGTAGTCCCTATGGTCAAGAACTACATTGCCAGCGTAGGATTATGAGATGTCACCCACCAGTTTAGGATTGACACTCTCTTAGGGGTCACCCGCCAGGTGTGGACTATATCCCAAGTCCTTTGGGACACCAGACTAGTGGATCCACACAACCAATGTTTGTACCCATGGAACGGTAGTGACACTCTTTCAACTGGGGTTACAGGTTGGGCCCCGATTAGCTCAATTAGGGAAATTCAGTTATATGATACCTTCCGCAGTTTAAGTACAATAATCAATCTATTTCTGGTCAGTTTTGCTTGACCAAGTATACAGATTTTCAATAATCTAGTTATACAACTTTCAGTCTTTTAGATTAAATATTATCTCAAAAACATGTTTATGATTAGTCTTGCATTCTCAGATATTACATATTCGTACATTTATTCTCTATTACCTCATGCATCTTAGCCAGTCCTCATCTTATATGCCAGTACATTCAAAGTACTGACCATATACTTTTCTTTGCATTATGTTGTCTTATAACATAGGTTAGGATGCATAGTTTCTTGACTGCTCTTAGACAGCTCAATGTTACTCAATAGCAATAGTGGTGAGTCCTCTTCCATCGAGGACATGATTTGTTCATTTAAGTTACTTCACTACTTTCTTATGTTTAGTTAGTTGTAGTTTGTTGAGGGTTTGTCCCATTAACTCCTCGTGATGTTTAGAGGCTTTCAAAAAATCAGTTAGACAGACAGTCAATCATTTTAATATTTTCTGTTGTTTTCAGATAGACAGTTGGTTTCTAATATTCTATCAAATATTTTAGACATATTTTGATACGTATTTCAGTATCCAATTTTATAGTATCTTATTAGCTTACCTTCCATACAAGTGTTGTATTACTATTTTGTTCAGTGCTCACAATATGTACTAGTTCATGGTCACTTATGGCTGTAAGTACCGTTGTTTCTACTAAGGGGTAGATGGCTGTAAGTACCGTTGTTTCTACTAAGGGGTAGCCTTAGTCCGTGATAAAACATTGTGTTAGAGCCTAAGGTTTTAATGTGTCCTAGGGAGTTTGAAAGCCATGCTGAATAGAGTCTTGTACATTGGTGTGAAGCGCGCCACACTTATGGACAAGAGGCTATGAAATGTTTTTAGGAAAGTTCCCCTTCTTTTAGTGTTCTTGTCATGTGAAAGAGAATGAGCTCTATTTAAACTCTCTTTATAACTCATCCTTTCTTCTTTTTGCAGATAATTCCTACCAGAAGAAACAATAAAAGAAGGAATGGGGATCATCCTGCACCACCGCCTATTTAGGAAGATCCCCTTAATGAGCATTTTCTTATGCTGAGTAAAGGGCCGTCTTTATTGCCTTATCCCATTCAGTAGCTGCTCAAAACAACTAACAAGTTGTTTCCCCAGCCAATCAAGTGGAAAATATATTTGCATCCCCCTTCGTTTTCAGGACCTAATGCAGAGGAAGATCCGTAGGAATTTCTGGATAAGGAACAAAAGGTGCCTGATATCATGGGCATCACTTGAAATGAGAATGAAAGTTGGTTACATATCAGTTGTAGGATGTAGATCACACCTAGTCTAAGCAGTGGAAGGAGGACTAAGGTCTGGAGGCAGAGCCTATTAAGTGGGAGGAGTTTGCCATGACTTTCTTAGACAACATATTTCCATTAGAGTTGAGAGAATCTAAGGTATAGGAGTTCATCAATTCGAAGTAGGGTAGTATTAATGTTAAGAGGTACTCTATTAAGTTTACTCAATTGGCGAGGTATACTTCTACTATGGTGGCAAATAATAGGTCTAGAATGAGTAAGTTTGTATCTTGTGTAGCTGATAGTATGGTTAAGAAGTGTAGTACTGCCATGTTGATTAAGGAGATAGACCTATCTAGAGTCATGGTTCATGCTTAGCAGATTGAGGAAGAGAAACATAAGGAGAGGGAAAGAGAGAACAACAGTTCTAGAATAGGTAGTTTAAAATTTTCTCAATCAAGGTTGTAGCCATTCTTATTTTCATCAGAAATATTCATACCTAGCTCCATCTTTAGCTAGTGTGCTAGTGCCCAAGTTCAGGAAAGATAGTTGGGATAAGGCGCCAGGCTCTAAGTTCCGGAGCAGTGTTAATAATGGTTGTACTAATCTATTTTGTTGAAAATGTTGTAGAAATCATCAGGGTTTTTTTGGTTTGATTTGTGGTTTTATAAATAATTTAGCTCAGTCCACAATGAATGGACTAACCCATCCAATAAAATACAATATCATCAGCACAGATATAAAAAGGACTGGCCCATCTAATTCGACCTAGTCTATTAAAAAAGTAATAAAAAAGGGAGTAGGGTTTCTAAAATAAGCCTAGTGCAGCTTCACTCTCAGTAAGTTTCCACTACCTCCACCACTCTCACCATGTTTGATTTGGGAAATCAAACCTTCGAGCTGCTAATTCTGTTGGTGATAAACACCAAACCTTAGATGGATGAGTTTTGCTTCTTATCCAGTTTGGAAGAGTAAGTCCTCTTCCTTCTCTGACTTAACCTTGAATCCTGCTTCAGTGCTTACAGGATGAGTGTAAGGCTAGTAGTGATTTATGTTTTAAATGTGGTAAGCCAGGACATAGGGTCTAGGAGTGTCTAGTAGTTGCTTAAAGGGGAAAGGATTTGCACCAATAGGGCCAATCTAATATTTTATTAGCTCCAATAGGCCGCCTGACTCAGCAAGGTGCTACATTCAGTACAACAAGTGGGCAATGTCAGAATTGGTTGTATGCTCTCTAAACTCAGTTTGATCAAGAAAGTTATCGTAATGTGGTTACAGGTACGTTACAGTTTTTCCATCTTCATGTTTATGCATTGTTAGATCTCAAAGCTTCTTTTTCTTTTGTGACACTTTATATAGCCATCAACTTTGGTGTCAGTCCTAAAACATTAGCAGAGCCTTTCCCAGTGTCTACCCCAGTGAGCAAATCTATTATAGCCCGATGGATATACAGAAATTGCCCAATCACAGTGTATCAGAAAGTCACCTCAGTTGATCTTATAGAGTTAGAAATGACTGATTTCGATGTCATTCTTGGCATAGATTGGTTTCACTCATGTTATGCTTCAGCTGATTGCAGAAATAGAGTCATTCAGTTTATGTTTCTAATGAACTAGTTATTAAATGGAGGGGTGGCATGTCATTGCTTAGGGTTAAGATTATTTCATATCTTAAAGTAAGAAAGATGATATCAAAAGGGTGTGTTTACCATATTGTTCGACTTAAAGACTCCAATTTTGTGGCTCAAAGTCTTGATTCAATTTTAGTAGTAACGATATTTCCAAATGTTCTCCCTGAAGATCTTCCCAAAATTTCTCACAAATGGGAAATTGACTTCAAACTAGATCTCCTTCTATATACCCAACCTATCTATATTCAACCTTAAATAATGGATCTATCTAAGCTTAAGAAATTAAAAGAATAGTAAAAAAATTTCTTAGATAAGGGTTTAATCAGGCCCAATATTTCTCCATGGGATGCTCCAATCTTATTTGTGCATAAGAAATATAGTTCTCTCAGAATGTCCATTAACTACCATCAGTTGAACAAAGTCATAATCGAGAATAAGTATCCACTCCTCAAAATTGATGACTTGTTCAAACAACTTTAGGGTACTTGTTATTTCTCTAAGATAGACCTCAGATCCAACTATCATTAGCTTCGAGTCAGAGAATGTGACATTTCAAAGACAACTTTCAGAACTCGATATGGTCACTTCGAATTCCTAGTTATGTCTTTTAGACTAACGAATGCTCCTGCAACTTTTATGGACTTAATGAATAGGGTGTTCAAATAGTACTTGAACATGTTCTTCATAGTGTTCATTGATAATATCCTTGTTTATTATTGTATTGATAATGATCATACAAACCTTATGATAATTATGTTATAGACCTGTAGAGCTCATTAGTTGTTCACTAAATTTAGTAAGTGCAAATTTTGGCTAAGATCAGTAGATTTTACTGGCCATAATAGTTTTAGTGATAGAATTAGAGTTGACCCTCAAAAGGACAAAGCAGTGAGAAACTGGCCTAAACCCATCTCTCTATTAGATATCAGGAGTTTCTTGGGTTTGGTTGGCTATTACAAGTGGTTTGTTGAGGGTTTTTCTTCTATTGAATCTCCCATGTCTTGATTGACTCAAAAAAGAGTCAAATTTGAGTGGTCAGATTCTTGCAAGAAGAGTTTTCAGGAGTCGAACACTAGACTCACATATGCCCCAGTCTTGACTTTGCAAAATAGTTCAGGTGGATTTGTAGTTTATTATGATGCTTCCATAGTAGGTCGTGGATATGTTTTGATGCAGAGAGGCAAGGTCATAGCCTATGCCTCTAGACAACTTAAACCCCATGGAAAGAATTATCCTACCCATGATCTTGAGTTAGCAGTTGTTGTTTTTTCCTTACAAATTTGGAGACATTATTGTTATAGGGTTCATGTTGATGTGTCCACTGATCATAAGAATTTAAAGTACGTATTCACACAGAAAGACCTAAATCTCCATCAAAAAGGTGGCTTGAGTTGTTAAAAAATTATGATATGAGTATTTTGTATCATTTGAGCCAGGCCAATGTAGTAGCAGATACCCTTATTAGATTATATATGGGTAGTGTTGATCATGCTGAGGGAGATAAGCAAAAGTTAGTCAGTGAGGTTTATCAACTTGATAGATTAGGTTTTTTGTTGTCTAATTTAGCTGAGGGTAATATATGGGTTCAGAATGGTTCGTAATCTTTATTGGTGGCTAAAGTGAAAGAAAACTAGGACAAAGATTCATGTTTGGTTTAGTTGAAGGAAGCTGCTAGAGATTAGAAATTAGAGGTTTTCTCCCAAGGAGGAGATAAAGTGATTCATTGTCAGGATAGATTATGCGTCCCGTGTGTTGATGGCTTGAGACAAAGAATACTTGCAGAAGAGAATGGTGCACAATACTCTATCCAACCAGGAGCTACTAAGATGCACCGTGATTTGCGAGAAATCTATTGGTGGAGTGGTATGAAGAAGGATATTACAGGGTTTTGGCTAAGTATCCACATTGTCAGTAGGTCAAAGTAGAGCACCAAATGCCTAGTGGTACATTACAGAAGTTGATCATCCCTACTTGGAAGTGGGAAGTGCTGAACATTGATTTCATGATAGGGTTGCCTCATGCGCATTAAAAGCATAATTAAATTTGTGTTATTACCTATAGAATGACCAAATCAGCTAATTTCTTGCCAGTTCATACTTCTTACTCAATTGAGGATTATGCCAGGCTTTATATTAGGGAATTTTTTAAGTTGCATAGGATTCCATTTCCATCATATCAGATAGCGGTACTCAGTTTACCTCTCACTTTGAAAGTTTTTTTAGAAGGGTCTTGGTACCCATGTTCATCTCAGTACAAATTTTTATCCTTAGACCGATGGTCAGGCAGAGAAGACTATTCAAACCTTAAAGGACAATTTAGGGTATGTTCTACTGACTTAAAAGGTTGTTGCGATCACCACTTATCATTAATTGAGTTTTCCTATAACAATTATTATCACTCTAGCATTCGTATGGCTCCATTTACGACTCTCTATAGAAGGAGATTTAGATCTCCTAATTGTTGGTTTGAGGTAGGTGATTTTCTTTGATAGGGCCATATTTAGTGTTTGATGCAATGGAAAAATTTTAGTTGATACGGGAGAGGCTGAAGGTAGCCCAAAGCCGTCATAAATGTTATACAGATGTGAGGAGAAGGGATCTTGACTTTGAGGTTGGTGATTTGGTCTATTTGAATATTTCTCCTATCAATGGAAAATCAGTCCTTGCTATGTTTACTTGTTAAAGAAATGTGTTGGTCATTCAGCTATAGTTGTTCCTTTAGAAGATATGGATGTTAAGGGTAGCCTTTCCTATGAAGAAGTTTCAATGGAAATCCTTGATCGTCAGATTCATAGGCAAAGAAATAAAGAAGTTCCCTTGGTTAAAGTTCTTTGGTAGAATCAATCGATTGAGGGATCTACTTGGTAAGAAGATATGTGAACGAAGTACCACCATATTTTCTCTTCAAACCCAGATTCCTCTTAAGGTATTGATTTTTCTTATATTGACTCTATTCCAATCTCAATTTTAGTTGTGTAACAAATCTCATGACATTGCATGCATTCACGAAATTAGTTCAGTTCATGTATAATGTTTTAGACTCAGTTATGTAATCATGTTTCAATTTATGCATGTTATATATAAAATCTCAGTTTTCTCAGTAGCCTCAGTCTAACTAGTCTTATTCAAGGACAAATGTTCCCAATAGGGAAATATTGTAATACCCCACAATATTCTAAGCTTGATTCAACTCTTAGTTGTATGCTTAAGGGGTCCAAGGGTTGAAAATTTCACGAAGTGTTGAGGAATTAGTCATTTTCTAGACCCTTAAATTTTGATGATTTTTATTTTAATCTTCCCGACCTCGAGACGTTGACTTTTTAGTTCAAACATGTTCGGTGTTGTAACGCCTCAAGTCTGTACCAGTCACTACACGGTGCTCATAATCCCAAAAGATCATAAGCTAACCTATGACTGGTACCTACTGTAATACTGAATAATAATAACACTAAAATATGCGAAAACTAGGCGGAAAACATGCCATAAGGTTCAATAATGAAATAAATCTATTTGCGGTATATTAATACCAAAACTGATACATCTGTCTTAAAATACTCTAGTCTGAAAAGCCTCTAAACTGTCTAAAATATGGAGTTGATGGGATAAGTCCCCAACTAACTCCGACTACTAAAATAAACTGAAATGCTAAAATAATAATCATGTCCTCAAACTATGAGGACTCACCACTAACTCTGACTACTAAAGAACTAAACTGGTAAAGGTGATCGGGAGCCCGTGCGTCTGAACCTATGATATAAAACATCATAGCGCAAGAGAAAAGTATACGTCCGTACTTTGAATGTACTGGTATTCTAAGTGAGGTAGGATAAAATGCATTGGTTCATATGCATTAACAATACTGACTGAATGACAAGAGTATAACTGGAAGAGAGTAAATGCATGAATACGTAACTGTAATTGAGATCGTGATAACACTGAATACTGAGTCTGAATACTAATTAACTAATATCTAAGTATACTGATACTGAATTACAAATAACTGAATGATTGTATCTAACAGACTTGATTTATGGAACTATGCTGAGTTCTGTACTAAACTGAGTGACTGCGTCTGATAGTCCTGAACCTGTAGAACTAAACTTAGTTCTACACTGAGACAAAATCTTAAATTGAGACAGTGGGAGGTTATCATATAACCGACATACCCCTTTCTAAATAGATTGGGGTCAGACCTATAACCCTAGTTGGAAGGGTGTCAATACCGTGCCACGAGTAAAGACAAGTTGAGAGTTAACCCTCTCTGACTGGAAGATCTTTTGTCAACCCTCACTGGCAGGAAAAATTAAATGAGATGTATGAACCATCGTTATATCTGGAAGGAAGATATCTCAACCTACACTGGCTACATATTTCTGTAACACAGGGATTGCTACTAAGGGTCAAACCTTCTGCTGGCAGGAATGCCCCCATCCCTGGGTTAACTCGGTTCTAAATCCTACTCCCATCTGAATAGACACTAAACTGATTTCATATTTCATACTAAGCTTGACTAGATTTTTACTGATTATACTATCTAACTGAACTGAACTGAGTCCACTGAGTTCCATTGACTAATGAAATACAACTGAATTCTATTAACTGAGTGAATTTACTAAGGTCTGAGCTGAATTCTGAACAAAATTAGACTGATACAGAGACTACTGAGTTTTCTTGAGTCGTGTAACTGATTTAGAGTACTACTGATCATGACATGATTGAGATTATTCTGTCTCTTACACTAGCTCTAGGTAAACAGCTAAATCGTAGGTTATTAAATACCCCCAGGACTCGATAGCATGAAAAGTAAAGCATCATATGACCTTGCATAGAATAGAATGCACACTTGTTCATAATGTATCTATAGAGACATTTTATCAAACTCTTGCATGGTATAACTTGAACACAAGATAGCATGACATGATTTTTTTTCCCTTATTAGTTCACATGAACAATTCTTCAAGCACTTGGTGAGCATTATATATGCACATAATAAGAGGGCATCATGATTCACTTCCAATTTCACAATTTCAAGGGGTTTAACATGGATTCATATGAATCTACACACATAATAACCAATTCCAGATGAAACGTCTAATAAATCATGAAATAGAAATCTAATTCAAATATTAATCATGAATACACTTTAATTCCAATCATGGAAGTCATAAATTCAAACTACTTTTAAGTTTAAAAGGGTTTCTTGGACTCCAAGGGTGGAAGGAACCCTTGGATGAACACTTCACATACCTTAGTGGGTGAATTCTTGAAGAAATATGGTGGAAACCTTGAGTCTTGGATCTTAAATATAATGAACTAGGGTTTCTTCTTGATAAATGCTAGCGACAATGAGTATATTTTGCCTGTTAGATGGCTTAATAATATGTTTTATGGGATGATATAAGGTGGTAAAAGACGCATTTACCCCTCTGAACTAGGGTTTAAAAGACTAAAACTTGAACCATAAACGCACAGGCCGACGCACCACGTCTTTGGCATTATGAGATGACCAACACATTGCGTCGAGTCCATGTCAGTTATTTGGAAATTACCATTGGAAGCTAAGAAAAATATTGATCGATGCGATGGACGACAGGCCTCACTAAGATCGCGTCGATACACTATTTTGGATTCCCAAACATGGTTCAAACGAGGTTCGAAAAATCTAAAACTCATTCGGAAACACCTACTGACATTCCTAATCATGAATCAACCTAAAGTTTGACATTTTAAAGTGATAGTGGTCGTGAAATATCATTGCCAACTTACGAAGGCCAAAATAATACTAAGTCTGAAGACTTAGCTAGAACTTTCTTAGTCTGGGACCCCTTAGCATACTTAGGATTTTGCAGGGTCTTACAATATATCCCCCTTGGGAATATTCATCCTTGAATGAGACTAACTAGGATGAGAATACTAATAGACTAGATTTAGACACTGGACATGCACAACTAAAGCATGATTTAATGATTGAAATTACTGATATACTGAATTATCATACTTAATATGCATAGCCGATGATGCGTACATAGTTGAACATGATTCATGAACACATGACTGGGATTACTGATAAGATGTGTTTATATACGGAATATTCATATCTGATGCATGGGTACATGACTGAACTTATTTATGAATGCATGACTGAGTATGCAATGTTAATTGATACCAATTTGGTAGCTATATCTGAACATAAGACAGAGTAAGTTTAAGGAAAAACTATTACCTTGGGATGAATCTGAGTTTTCAATGAAGAGGTGAGGATACTTGGTTCATAAATATACTTCTACTTCCCAAGTAGGTCCCTAACAGATTGATTTCACTAAAGAACTTTCACTAGACGGACTTCTTTGTTCCTCAGTCTGTGAATCTGATAATATAGGATTCCAACTGGGATATCTTCATAAGAGAGGTTGTTCTGAATATCTATGCCATCTATTGGAACTATGACTACCGGGTCACCGATGCATTTCTTTATCTAGGAAACATGGAAGATTGGGTCCACTAAATATAAATCCGAAGGCAACTCAAGCTCGTAAGCTACCTTTCCAAAACATCTGATAATTCGGTAAGGATCGATACATCGAGGATTGAGTTTCCCCTTCTTTCCAAACATCATCACTCCTTTCATAGGAAAGTTTTTCAAATATACAAAATCACTAATCTCAAACTCGAGATCCTTTCTATGTACATCTACATACGATTTCTATCAGCTCTGAGCTATCTTAAGCCTTTCCCTGGTTAACTGGACTTTCTCTATGGTATCAAATACCAAGTCAGGACCTACCACTGCGGCCTCACCTACTTCAAACCAACTAATAGGAGACCTGTATCTCCTACCATAAAGCACCTTAAACATAGCCATCTGAATGCTTGAATGATAGTTGTTGTTATATACGAATTCAATCAAAGGTAAGTGGTCATCCCAACTCCCTCTAAATTCAATCACACATGCTTGCAGCATATCTTCTAAATTTTGAATTTTCCTTTCTACTTGACCATCTGTCTAAGGAAGAAAAATTGTACTAAGATGAACTTGGGTACCAAGACCCTTTTAGAATGCCTTTCATAAATGAGAGGTGAACTGGCTACCTCTATATTAGATAAGGCATAGAGAAACACCGTGCAATCTGACCAATGCTCTAATATAGAGTTTGGCATAATCCTCAGCTAAATAAGAGGTATGGACTGGTAGGAAATGAGCTAATTTGGTCATCCTATCTATGATGACCCAAACCGAATCATGCTGGCAACGAGTACGAGGAAAACCCATCATAAAGTCCATGTTTAATTCTTCCCTCTTCCAAATGGGAATACTGAAGTCCTACATAGACCCACTAGGCTTCTCATGCTCAATTTTAACCTGTTAACATATTGAGAACTTATCCATAAACTCTGCAATATCTCTTTTCATCCCACTCCACCAATATATCTCCAACAAATCATAGTACATCTTAGTGGCCCCTGGATGAATAGAGTAGCATGCGCCATACACCTCTGCTAGAATTCACTTCCTCAAGTCATCTACACCTCCCTCACATAGATGACCCTAAAAGTGCAACACACAATCTCCCCTTTGAGAGAAAACCTCTACCTTCTGATTTCTGACTGATTCCTTCAACTTCACTAGACTAGGACCCTTATCCTGCTTTTCCTTCACTTCAAAAACTAGGGATGATTCTGAACTACTCTGTACCTATACACTACCTTCTACTGAATAGAAAAAATAAACTCCTAGTCAGGCAAGCTGATGAACTTCCTAAGCTAACCTCTTCTTACTACTATCAACATGAGCAACACTCCGTATAGACATCCTACTAAGAGCATCAGCCACTATATTGGCTTTACGTAGATGAAATAAGATGCTTATGTCATAGTCTTTCAATAACTCCAACCACCTTCTCTGACAGAGGCTTAGATATTTCTAAGAGAACATATACTGTAGGCTCTTATGGTCAGTGAACACATCAACGTGCACCCCATACAAATTGTGCCCCAAAATATTTAAGGAAAATACTACTTCTACTAACTCAAGATCATGAGTAGGATAGTTCTTTTCATTGGGCTTAAGTTGTCTAGAGGCGTAGGCTATGACCTTACCTCTCTGCATCAAAACACACCCTAAACTGACTCTGGAGGCATCACAATACACCAGAAACCCAACTAAACCATCTGGTAGGGTCAAAATTGGAGCTATATTGAGTCGAGTCTTCAACTCCTAAAAACTCTTCTCACAAGAATCTAACCATTGGAATTTGACTTTCTTCTAAGTCAATCAGGACATAGGTGATACAATAGGTAAAAATCCCTCAACAAACCATCAATAATAGCCAGACAAGCCCAAAAAACTCTAGATATCTGATGGACAGATAGATCTAGTCTAGTTTCTCACTACTTTGGTCTTTTACGGATCAACTCTAATGCCATCACAAGAAATGATATGGCTAAGGAAAGCTACAGACCTTAGCCAAAATCTGCACTTACTAAATTTGGCGAATAGCTGATGGTTTTTGAGAGTCTGCAATACTATTCTGAGATGGTCTGCATGATCATGCTCGCTGAGTAAGTAGATAAGAATTTCATCTATAAAGACTATGATGAACATGTCTAAGTACTTTTTGAACACATGATTCATTAAGTCTATGAAAGCTGCTGGGGTATTGGTAAGACCAAAGGACATGACTAAGAATTCGAAGTTACCATACTAAGTTCTGAAAGCTATTTTTGAAATGTCATATTCTAAGACTCTGAGCTGATAATAGCCTGATCTGAGGTCTATCTTAGAGATAAACTGGCACCCTGAAGTTGGTCAAACAAGTCATAGATTCTGGGAAGAGGGTACTTATTTTTAACCATAACTTTATTTAGCTAACGGTAATCAATACACATTCTGAGAGAACTATCTTTCTTATGCACGAATAAAACTAGTGCACCCTACGTGGACATACTGGGTCTGATGAATCCCTTATCTAAGAGGTCCTTAGACTGTTATTTTAACTTCATAAGTTCTATTGGGTCCATTCTGTATGGCAGAATAGATATGGGCTGAGTATCTGGGAGAAAATCATTTCAAAATCAATTTCCCTTTTGGGAGAAACTCCGAGAAGATCTTCGAGAAACACATCTGGGAATTATCATGCTACTGACACTGATTCAAGAGTAGGGGTTTATGAACTAGAGTCCTAGACTCGAACAAGATGGTAAACACATCCCTTAGATATCATCTTTCTCTCCCGAAGGTAAGAAATAAGTTGACCCCTAATTGCTGAAGTACTACCCCTCTACTCTAGGATGGATTCATTCAAAAATAGAAACTAGGCAATTCAATTTTTGTAGTCGACTGAGGCATAGCAGGAATGAAGCCAATCCATACTGAGAATGAAATCGAAATTGGTCATCTCTAATTTGACTAAGTCTGCTGAAGTGACTTTCTGAGATATCATAATTAGGAAATTCCTATATACTCGCTTGGCTAAGATAGATTTACCCACTAGTGTAGAGACTGAGAAAGGCTCTACTAGAATTTTAGGAATGACCCCAAAATAAACTGCTATCTATGGAGTAACAAATGACAAACAAGCTCCTGGATCTAGCAAGGCATAGACATGTAAATGGAAAACTTGTAACGTACTAGTGACCAGATCAAGTGAACTTTCTTGATCCTATCGGGACTTAAAAGAATAGAGTCTATTTGGGTGCTACCCACTGGTGGCACTGGATGAGGCACCTTGCTGATTTAAGTGACCAGACTGAGCTGAGGGATAATTATGCTGACTTTGAGAACCCACCTGAGGATACTATCTGACCCTGTGGCCTAGCTTGCCATATATGAAACACTTATCACTGCCAGCTCTACAGATACCCTTGTGCTTTTTTCCATACTTTTGACATAGAGGATTAGTTCGAGCACTGCTAACACTGCCCTGGGTTTAGGTTTAGGGCCTGGCGCCCTATCTTTATTTCTATCTCTAAATTTTGGTACAGGATCACTGGCTAAAGACGGAGCTATAACTAAGGATTTTGGGTGGAACTGAGAAGGATTCCTACCCTTTAACTTAGGCTGAGCGAAGTTAAAACTACCTATTCTTGCTCTCTTGTTCTCCGTCTTCCTCTTTTTATTATTAGCCTCCTCTATCTTCTGTGTATGGACCATGATCCTAGATATGTCTATCTCCTTAATCAACATCACTGTCCTACACTCTTTGACCATACTTTTAGATACTGTAGATACAAACTTACTCATCTTTGCTCTGCTATCTGCTACTACATGCGGGGTATATCTGGTTAACTGAGTAAACTTGAGAGAATACTCTTGTACTCTCATATTGCCCTACTTCAGGTTTATAAACTCTAAAACCTTCACTTCTTTCTACTCTAGCGGGAAGAACCTATCCAGAAATACAACTACAAATTCTTCCCATTCGATGCGCTCTGTATCTGTGGCTCATTTCTCTTTCCACTGTTTAAACTATGTGAGCCACTTCCTATAACTGATATATAACTAAATTAGTAACTTTCTACACCTGATAAAGAAATTCCTAAGGGTCCTCATCTGACTTAGACCCTGTATAAGATAAAGGTTTCATTCGGGTGAAGTCCTAAATCTTGCTAGTAACAGTATTGGCCACTGGGTTAGCCGGAACAACAACTTAACATTCATTATAGGCTAACATAGAATGAGATAGGGTGGTAAAAGCTACTCTGAACTCAGCATGGGAGATGTGCTCGTCCAAAGGATCTGGCTAGATGAGTTGGGGTTCTAGCTGGTCTACCATTCCTCTTTCCTTAGTCCTCTTTAGAGAAATGTTCTGTAAACAGAAGAGAAATTTAGATTAGACAGGGATTTTAACTAGATCTCATGCTCACTCATACGATATAAATACTGAAAGAATGGAAACTTTTCCTAAAACATCTCGTAGCCTCCTGTCCATGAGTGTGGCGCGCTACACACCCATGCACAAGATTCTACTAGATATGACTTTCATATTTCCTAGGACTCTATTGAACCTTAGGATTTGATACCAAGTTTGTAATACCCTAATTTTATACCTAGGATGATACACAGTGCTCATAATCCCGAAGAATGACAAGCTAACCCATGACTGGTACCTGTTGTAATACTTAATAATAATAACACTAAAATATGCGAAAACAAGGTAGAAATTATGTCATAAGGTTCAAAAATGAAATATATCTATTTGTTATATAGTAATACCAAATCTAATACATCTGTCTGAAAATACTCTAGTTTGAAAAGCCTCTAAACTATCTGAAATATGGAGTTGATGGGACAAGTCCTCAACTAACTTTGACTACTGAAATATACTGAAATGCTAAAATAATAATCATGTTCTCAAACTATGAGGACTCACCATGAACTCTGGCTGTTGAAGATCTAAACTGCTAAGGGTGCTTAGGAGCCCGTGTGTCTGAACCTGTGATATAAAACATCATAGCATAAGAAAAAAGTATGCGTCAGTACTTTGAATAAACTGGTATACTAAGTGAGGTAGGCTAAAATGCATGGGTTCATATACATGAACAATACTAACTAAATGACAAGAGTATAATTGGATCAGAGTACATGCATGAATACGTAATTGTAACTGAGATCGTCATAACACTGAAAACTGAGTTTGAATACTGATTAACTAATATCTGAGTATACTGATACTAAATTACTGATAACGGAATGACTGTATCTAATAGTCTTGATTATGTGGAACTATACTGAGTTCCGTACTAAATTGAGTGGCAATATCTGACAGACCTGAACCTATAGAACTGAATTGAGTTCTACATTAAGACTAAATCTAAAACTGAGACTATGGGAGGTAATCATCTAACTGATATGCCCCCTTCTAAGTAAATTAGGGTAAAACCTTTAACCCCAATTAGAAGGGTGTCAATACCGTGCCATGGGTAAAGACAAGTTGTGATTTAACGATCTCTTATAGGAAATTCTTTCAACAACACTCGCTGGTAGGAAGAACCGAATGAGATGTCTCAACCCTAATTATATCTGGAAGAAAGATATCTCAACCTACGTTGGCTACATAGTTCTATAAAGCAGGGATTACTACTAAGGGTCCAACCCTCTGCTGGCAGGAATTCCCCCATACGTGGGTTAACTCGGTGTTGAATCCTACTCATTTCTAATTAGATACTGAACTGATTTCCTAGTTCATACTAGGCTTGACTAGACTATTACTAATTATACTGTCTAACTGGACTGGACTGATACAGAGTCTACTGATTTTTCCTGAGTTCTATAATGATTGAGAGTACTACTGATCATAACATACTTGAGATTATTATATATCTGAGACTGGATCTAGGTAAACAACTAAATTACTGGGTATTAAATACTCCCAAGACTCGATAGCATGAAAAGTAAAGCATCACATGATATTGCGTAGCAAAAAATGCACACTTTTCATAATATGTCTATAGAGACATTTTATCAAATAGTTGTCTGGTATAACTTTCTCATAAGCTAGCGTGACATGATTTCTTTCCCTTATTAGTTCACATGAATAATTCATCAAGCACTTGGTGAGCATAGTATATGCACATAATAAGAGGGCATCATGATTCACTTTCAATTTCATAATTTCAAGGGGTTTAACATGGATTCATCTGAATCTGCACAAATAATAACCAATTCCACATGAAAATTTTAATAAATCTTGAAATAGAAATCTAAGTCAAATAGTAATCACAAATACACTTTAATTTCAATCACGGAAGTCATAAATTCCAACTACTTGAAGTTTAAAAGAGTTTCTTGTACTCCAAGGGTGGAAGAAACCCTTGTATTAACACTTAACATACCTTAGTTGGCAAATTCTTGAAGAATAATGGTGTAAACCTTTAGTTTTTATCTTGAATGTGATGAACTAGGGTTTGTTCTTGATAAATTCTACAGAGAATAAGTATATTTTTCCTCTTTGACGACTTACTGATATGTTTTGAGGGCTAATATAAGGTGGTAAAATACCCATTTACCCCTCTGGATGTGGGTTTAAAATACTGAAAGTTGTACCATCGACAGGCAGGCCGACGTACCACGTCGTTGGCATCAATGTGATGACCAATGTGCCTTGTCGAGTCTATATGGTTCACTAGAAATTGCCATTGGAAGCCAAGGAAAATATTGGTTGACGCAATAGCCGCCGCACCACACTTAGATCACATCAATACACTATTTAGGATTCCTAAATATGGTTCAAAGGAGGTCCAAAAAATCCAAAACTCATTCCGAAACACCTACTAATATTCCTGATCATGAATCAACCTAAAGATTGACATTTTAAGGTCATAGAGGTCATGAAATAGCATTACCAACTTATGAAGGCTAAAATAATACTAGGTCTGAATACTTAGCTAGAATTTTCTTAGTTTGGGACCCCCTAGCAAGCTTTTAGGGGCTAAGTTAAGCTTAGGATTTTGCAGGGTCTTACAGTTGTTGTTAAAGATATGTCTTGACGAAGTTTCAGAATTTTCAGATGGGCATAGGGGTGTGCTTATGAAACAAAAATAGTATCCCCACCAAGATGGGCCCTCGATACCCAGTTTAGTCTGCAAGATAGAGCCCATGATGCTTTATCTAATCCACTCGGATAAAGCCCATATTACCTGGGATAGTTTGCTAATTTGGAGCCCGCATTGCCCTTTGATGATCTGTCTATCCCATTAGCCCTTAAGCTAAGGAGTACTCAATTCATTTCCCTCAACCCCAATCCATCCTTAACACGATTTGGGGCTCCTCAAAAGTGCATTATTTACCTCTTTCACTCAAATTGCTCCCAAGAAAACCCTTCTTCTTCCCCAAGAATAAATTAAAGCTTCATTTACATGAAATCAATAGTTCAAGCTTCCAATATAATAAATCTTCAAAAATTCAATTGTTAAGTCATGTGAGATGTTCATCCATGATTGTTTTTCACCCATGGAGCCCAAAAACCTTCTTTTGGTTTAATTTATGAGTTTATATATGTTTTAGATGAAATAAATCCATAAATCTCATGTTAATTCAATTTCAAGCCATGGTTACAAGTGTTTTCAAGTGGAATGACTCATATCATGTTTTAAGTGTTGCAATTCGCATATCATATTCAATTGATCTTAGGATAAATCCCTAAATTATGAATTTAGCCATGTAATCATATTGTTTCTTCATGTTTAAAACATTCCCATATTCAAGCTTATGGTTCTGACATGTTTGATGAAATGTCCATGTTTTGGGTCTTTGAACCATGACTGTATACTATAGTATTTCAAATTTGATGTTATATTTTTATAATCATTCAGTGTGGTGGGTTATGAACACTTGATACCTACGTGTTTTATATGATTTTAGATTTCAAGTAACGATTTAGTTAAACCATGTATATTACTATTTTTTTAGTTAATATAACCGTGACGAGCGCTTTCAGAAATAATGTTCAGTTAAACTTAGTTCAGTTCAGTTGGGAGTTGGACTAAGCACCGAGCAAACCTAGGAATGGGGGCTTACCCGCCAGTTAGGACAGGGTCCTTAGTAGCAGTCCCAAAGTTATAGAACTATGTAGCCATCGTAGTATTATAAGATCTCACCTACTAGTTTAAGACTGACACTTTCTTAGGGGTCACCCGCCAGTTTAGGACTTACTCCCTAGTCTTTCGGGACATAAGACTAGTGGATCTGCATAGCCAGTATTAGTACCCATGGAATGGTACCGACACCCTTCCAATTAGGGTTATATGTTAAAGCACGATTAGCTAGTGTTGGATTTGGACAAAATTGGTATCATTAGAAAGTTAACTCGATTTTCCACATGATAGAAAGTAGAAATCTCAAAAATACCATAGGTACAAAAATAGTATTGTATTTTAAATAAAGTACTAGCATCCTTGAGATAATTTCTAGCTAGAAATAAGCACGGGTATTACAATATCTTCCCCTTGAGAACATTCATCCTCGAATGAGACTGACAAAGATGGAAAATAATAAATGAATATAAAATGAAAATGAGTGGATGAAACATGACTTCATGACTGACATGCTAAATATATTGAACTCATTCACATCTGATGCATGGCTAACTGGTACATGAATGCGTTACTGAGCGTTCTGATAAACTGAGTTTCTGAAGATGAGAATTCATAGGTGATGCATGATTTTATAACTGAATTGATACATGAATGCATGACAAAGTATGAAATGGTAGTAGATACCACATTTATAATGCGAACATAAATATGAAACTGAATAAGCTTAAGGATAACTGTTACCTTGAACTTGATCTGAATCGGCGCAAAAGAGGTAAGGATACTTAGTACGCATATCTGCTTTTACTTCCTAAATAGCTTCCTTGATGGACTGATTTCTTCCAAGAACCTTAACTAGAGGGACCTCTTTGTTCCTCAATCGACGAGTCTGATAGTCTAAGATTTTAACTGAAATCTCTTTACAAGAGAGACTGTTCTGAACATCAATGCTCTAAATAGGGACTACAACTACTGGATAACCTACGCACTTCTTGAGCAATGATACATGGAAGATCAAATAAATTAAGGCAAAATCTGAAGGCAATTCGAGCTCATAAGATACCTTTCCTAAACAACAAATATCCTGAAGGGACCGACATAGCGGGGACTGAGTTTCCCTTTCTTGCCGAACCTCTTCACTCCCTTTATGGGAGAGATCTTAAGATATACATAGTCATCGACCTCAAAATCCAGATCCCTTCTATGAATATCAGCATAAGACTTACGTTAGCTCTGAGCAGCCCAGAGTCTCTCTTTGATCAAATGAACTTTCTTTAAGGCATCGAAAACCAAGTTAGGACCTATGACTGAGGCCTCACTAACTTCAAACCAACCATTTGGAGATCTACACCTCTTGCCATAGAGAGCCTCGAATGGAGCCATTTTAATATTGGAATAATAACAATTGTTGTATTCAAACTCAATCAAAGGGAAGTGGTCAACCCAACTTCCCTTGAAATCAATTGCACACGCCCTTAGAATATCTTCAAGAGTCCAAATGGTCATTTCTACTTGACCATCTTTCAGAGGATGAAAGGTTGTACTGAGATGGACTTGGGTACCAACACCCTTTTAGAATGCTTTCCATAAGTGAGAGGTGAACTGGGTACCTCTGTCTTAAATAATAGACAATGGAACACCGTGTAATCGGAACAACTCCCTAATATAGAGTTTGGTGTAGTCCTCGGCTAAATAAGAGGTATGAACTAGAAGGAAATGAGCTGACTTAGTCATCCCATCTACAATAACCCAAACTGAATCATACTGATGACGATTTCGAGAAAAACCCATCACGAAGTCCATATTCACTTCTTCCTATTTCCAAGTAGGAATGGTGAACTCCTGCATGGGTCTAATAGGATTATTATGCTCTATCTTAACTTGGTGACACATAAAGCACTTAGCCATAAACTCTACAACATCTCTCTTCATCCTACTCCACCAATAGATTTCCCATAGGTCGCGGTATATCTTAGTGGCCTCTGGATTAATAGAGTATCGTGCACCATGATATTCTGGAAAAATCCATTGCTTTAAGTCATCTACACCTGGAACGCACATACGACCCTAACAACGAAGAACCCTATCTTCCCCTTAGGAGAAAACCTCTACTCTTTAATTTTGAACTGACTCTTTTAGCTTGACAAGGCTAGGATCCCTATCTTGATTTTCTTTCACCTCGGAAACTAGAGATGACTCTAAACTACTCTGAACACATATACCACCCTCTGAAAAGTTGACTAAGTGAGCACCTAGTCTGGTGAACTGATGGATTTCCAGAGCTATCTTCTTTTTGCTATCCTTAACATGAGAAAAAACTACCCATGGAGAGTCTACTGAGAGCGTCGGCCACAAGGTTGTCCTTGCCCGGATGTTAAAGGACACTTATTTCATAATATTTAAAAAGCTCTAACCCCCTTCTCTAATGAAGATTGAGATATTTCTGAGAAAAGACATAATGGAGACTCTTATGCTATATGAAGACATCTACATAAATTCCATTTAGATAATGCCTCCAAATCTTCAAGGTAAATACTACGGCTGCTAACTCAAGATCATGAGTAGGATAATTCTTCTCATGGGGCTTTAACTATCTGGAGGTGTAGGGTATGACCTTACCATGATGCATGAGGATACAACCTAAACCCACTCTGGATGCATCACAATAGACTACGAAACCATCTAAACCATCTGGAAGAGCTAGAACTGGAGCTGAGGTGAGTCGAGTCTTCAACTCTTGAAAACTCTTCTCATAAGGATCTAACCACAGAAACTTGACCTTTTTTTGACTTAATCTATACATGGGGGATGAAATAGAATAAAATCCCTCGACAAACCATCTGTAATAGCCAGCCAATCCCAAGAAACTCTTGATATCTGATGGAAAGACAGAGCGAGGCTAGTTTCTTACTGCTTAGGTCTTGTAAGGATCTACTATAATGACATCACCAAAAATAATATGGCCAAGGAATGCTACTAATCTTAGCCAAAACTCGCACTTAATGAATTTGGCAAATAGTTGGTAATCTCTGAGAGTCTGAAGAATAATCATGAGATGGTCTGAATGATCATGCTCTGTGTTGGAATAGACCAGGATATTATCTATGAAGACTATGATGAGCATGTCCAAGTACTACTTGAACACATGGTTCATCAAGTCCATAAAAGCGGCTGGGGTATTGGTAAGACCAAAGGATATAACTAGAAACTCAAAGTAACCATACCGAGTATGGAAATTTGCCTTTGGGATGTCATATTCTCTAACTATGAGCTGACGGTAGCCTAATCTAAGGTCTATTTTGGAGAAATAACTGGCACCCTGTAGTTGGTCAAACAAGTCATCTATTCTGGGAAGAGGATACTTGTTCTTGACCATAACTTTATTGAGGTAACGGTAATCAAACATCTCTAACTCAACTAAATCTATTGATGTGGCTTTACGAAATATCATAATCGGGTAGTTCCTGTATACCCGCCGAGCTACAATGGTTTTACCCACTAGGGTAGAGACTGAAAAGGGCTCTACTAAAATTTAGGGACTGATTCCAAAATCGCCTTCTATATAAGGAGTAACAAAAGACAAGGATGCACCTGGATCTAGCAAAGCGTAAACATGAACATGGGAAATCTATGACGTACCAGTAATGATATTAGGAGAATTTTCCTGATCATATCGAGTCTGAAGAGGATAGAGTCTGTTTAGGCGTTGCCCAATACGAGCACTAGAAGTGACACTCTGCTGATTCGGGTGACCGGACTGGGCTGTGGAGTGACACTCTGCTTAATTTTATTTTAACATGGGTTCCTCGATTATGATTATGTGTATGTCCATGAGTGGCTAAAAGGCCTTTTTTAGGGTTAAGGCCAAGAACGTGAGTACTCCTATTGTGTATTAACTTGGTTTTGTTTAATTATCATAATTGGTTGTTTATTGCTCCTTGGTTTAACTATTTTAAGGATTCACAACCTTTTGAATACATGATTATTCCTATCTTGAGTTGAAAGGAGGAATGATTGGATAGAATATGGGATAGATTGAGTAGAATCGTAATCTTAACTGAATGATGTTATGACATGAATTTAGAATAGGAATAAACCTGAGTTGCCTATTCGGTTTAATTATTAGATGAAATATGAATGCATTTAGCTTAGTTCTTGCAGCCCCTCTCAGTGATGTAGTTATGGGGCTAAGTTAGATAATTTATTAGAGGTTCGTAAGGACATAGTCATAATATCGACCATGCGGACCAACAACCAAAAAGATAATTAACCTAACCAATAATGTTACATAGCTTATATGATTGTTCATATTTCATTAACACTGGGTTTCTCCTCATTGTTTCCAAGAACCTTTAATTTACTGAATTGTTTACTTTACTTTTAGTTTATAACTTTCAAATATTTTTATGTTACATTTGCACTTGTTAATCTCGTAGTATAACTAGAATTGGAAAGTTGTTTAACACAAGTCCATGTTGGATCAATACTTGGCTTACCTAAGTCTATTTTACTCCTTGATGGGCTACGTAAACTTGCATATGCTCTTGTACGCAACACATGGCAACAAAAATCCTAGGAGGACATCTAGACCCACAAGTAGCCCCACCTTATCAAATATACTTGATTTGTCCCCAATACAATTAGCCACTACAAAGCAAGATTGTTTGGAACATACCGGTGACACCTTAGGCACGTAGATTATACTTCAGTCCCACTAATATGAATTATCAAAAATGTAAAAATACAAGATTCATTGGGTTGCCTCCTAAGCAGCATTTGATTTAACTTCACGGCACGACGTGGGTACCTTGAATACTCAAACTTCATCAAGGTATGAAAAAGGGTTGGCATCTAATGTTATCAACATAGCTTATTATCAAAACCACTCTCATGTCAGTTAGCTACTTCATGGTCTATGAACATTGAATGTGACTTCCTTATCATTCAGCCTGGGCTTAAGATCACCTCTTTCCATATCCACCAATATTCTACCTGTGGACAAAAATGGTCTCCCTAAAATTATGGGTATCCCAAAATCAACTTTACAATCTAAGACAACAAAGTTGGTAGGCAAGATGAACTTTACCACATTTACCAAAATAGCAAACTATATGCCCACACATTTTTTCACAATATAATCTACATCAATAACCGCATCATCGTTAGTTTGGGAGGTCTTACGCCTAACTGTATGAACACTGCCAGTAACATCAAGTTAATGCTTACACCTAAGTCACACAATACTCTGGCAAATCTAGATGACCTGATAATACAAGGAATTATGAAGGCACTGAGGTCACTTTTCGTTAGCACAAGTGATCGAGATATAATCGCACTATAATGATACAAATCACCAATATCCTCATAGATGAAATTTCTATTATTTTTTTCCAAATTCTTCATAAATTTTACATAGCCAGGCATATGCTCAAGATCTTCAAGAAAAGGGATGTTCACTCTCCACTCCTTTAGCATAGCAATAAACTTCTTATATTTTCTTTCTTTCTTTTTCTGTTTCAACCTATGAAGAAAAAGTGGGGGAGGTCATGGAATGGGCTTTAAGACTGGTTGTCCTCCTTACCCTTAACTTTGTCCTTCTCATCTCATTTCCCAAAACACATTGATTTTTATGATGACTCTCCACTAGTCACCAACTTTTCAGGTTCTGCTTTGAGTGCATCATCAATATCCATTACCTTATCTTGAACCTAATCAATTACAAGAATAGAAATGTCAATGGTAGCCTTACCACTCCGAGTGGTGATTTCCAAATAGTGAATTTTATTCCTTGAATTTTGCATAATATCAAAAGAGTGTCCGGATGATGCTGATTCAAGGTCACTGACATTTGACAAAATTGTTGCTCAATATGCTTGATAACAGTAGCATGCAATTCCACTTTTTGACTCAAACCTAAAATGTCAACCTTAACCTCCTTAAGGAAATTTTCTTGATTTTCTGACCCTTTTACCATTTTAGTGAGCAATGCCTCCATCCTTGACTCTGTGTCATGATTCCTTAGTGGAACATATGCATTAATCTTCTCCTTATAATCATCCTTATGCCTCTAGTCACCATCTCTCTCTGCTCTAATCCCTATATTTGTCCCCATAATAGTTTTGACCTTGGTTGCTTTGCCTTGAGTTCCAAGTGTATTTACAAGACCCTTGGCCCTTGGGTCAAAAACTTGCCAACTCTTTATCCAGATACTTTGCCTCCTCTTCAATATCAAAATCATATATAATATGTGCTTTATGTTATGCGTCCAAAACTTTCATCTTCTTGGAATTCATATGTACAAATTGCTTAGTCAAAAGCCCAATTTCCATCCTTAGTTGCACAACTTCTTGAGATACTATATCATCTACAATTCTCTGCTCACTAGAAGAACCAATAACATAAGTGTCGGCATCTATTTTTCCTTCCAAGTATACCACCTTTTATTGGTAAGAAAATGTAATACCCCGCATGTTTCTAAGCTAGGAAGTGAATAAGTATTCCTACATATGAAATCTCCTATCCTGTGACTCATACTTAAGTAAATGACATACAATGAATATCCTAGTGATAGAATAGCTTATGATGAATTAAGAATGTTCATATGAGTCACTTAAGGTAATAAAAGCTAAGAGTTTTTGAATCCATCAAGTTTTAGTATTCGCTTTTTCAAGGGTCATCTTTGAACAAGTATAACTCTATGTTAATGTGGTATTTTGGATGATTTATACCCATCAAATTGTAATGAATCGAATTAGCTTTCCAACGATACCAATTTTGCCTTAATCTAATACCCGAACGAAAAGTTATGCCCATTTTCGTGAGAGACAGTAAGGATAGGCGATTGGTTAGGCGCCACCCAACCCAAGCATAGGAGATTGGTTAGGCACCACCCAACCTAGCTTAGGCAATCACTTGGGCGCCGCCTAAGTCAGTTCCATGTGCCAAAAACACTCTGTTTTGAGTTATTTTAAGGGTAATTAAGTCTTTTAACATTCCTTACACGTCCCTAAACTTAACCCTACGAAATATATAGCTTCTAAACATATTTCAACCCTATTATCATCTCAAATCTTATCATCCAAGAGCACTAAAAGAGAAAAACAACTAGGGTTGCGTAACTAAGCTTGAAGATCCGATTTCAAGAAAATTCCTCCATCTATCATCAAGAACCTTCCGTCTAAGGTATGCGTGAGTTGATCTATGGATCCCTTTCATCCATAAAGCTCAAAAACCCTCTTTTCATTATAAAGTATGATTTCTATATTGTTGGGTGTTGATGATCATGTTGTTGATATTGGGTAATTCCCAAGATGGAATATTTATATGTTTTTTTGAATTTCATGATATCATATGAGTTGGAAATATATAAATTTGGTTGTTCATGATGTATAATTTGATGATTTCACCTATGCTTGTGATGTGCGTGCAAGGTGTTTGATAAAATTCCTAAGAAACTAGAAATCATGCAATATAGCTAAATTGTGACTAAGTGAAGGATTCATGATATGCCCTTACGTTCCAATGACTTCTATGTTGATAATGTGCCTTGTAAATATTGTTGGAATACTCATGAACTATTCTTATGAAATTATGCGATGTTTAATTGCAAATCCTACATATGAACAACATGTATGATAACTATGCAATCCACATGAACTTCCATGCTATTGATATGTGTTGCCAATATGATTATGCAATGAACATGATATTAAGATTGTGCAAGTACTTCCATGTGATATGAAATCCTTTCCATGCAATACATTGTTGATAACCATTCTTAGTATGAGATCCCTACTTATTATATTATAAATTATGGACTCTACTCTTATGATCAAGTCAGTCATGTGTGTCAGTTTCCTTCCATCGAGTCCTGAGGGTACTTGTACCCAAAAACTATAGTTGTATGCCTAGATCTATGTCATGTTTCACGATATCTAAACTCAAGCTATGATTCCATATACTTCAGTCAGTCATGTGACACATGAAAACCTTATGATCTTAGTCAGTTGTCAGATATCAGTAACATTTTACCATTCAATGGAATTCAGTAAGATTAAGTCATGCACAGTCAATTATTTATGTCCAGTCCCTCCAGATAGGAGTAGAGGTTAGCACTAAGTGAACCCAAGGATGGGAACTCACCCGCCAGTTTAGGGTGTGATTCTTAGTAGTCATCCTTATGTTCTAGAACTACGTAGCTAGCGTAGGTTGAGACATCTTAACCCATCAGATTAGGGTTGATGAGGTGGCTTAACCCGTCAGTTTAGGGTTCCCACCATTCTCATTGAGTACCCTCCAGATAAGTGTCACTCACAGACTGTCCTAACCCGTGGCATGGTATTGACACCCCTCTAGTCGAGGCAGAGATTGGCCCCAGCTTAGCCATAATGGCATACATGGGGCATGTCGATTAAACACTACTTCCCACAGTTTTAGTATCAGTATCAGTAAAAGAACTCAGGCCGTTCTTCAGATTTCAGTATATATAGGACTGTCAGATACAGTCGCCCATGTTATCAGTTTCAGTATCAGTCATGACAGTTATCAGTAAACCATGTACTAGCTTACAGGTCATGCTATCATGTATTCATGGTTCCAGTTTCTATATATATGTATTTGCACTCCCACGTTAATATTAGTCAATCAGTGTTGTTCATGCATAAAACCTTTTATGTTTAACCTACCTTCCTCGTGCACTCAGTACTCCAATTGTACTGATGCATTTGCGCTATAGTTCTTTCTTTTCATGTTACACCATAGGTTCCAAGACACAAGCTCTAGCCCAGCAGTAGCGGCAGCATTCCAGGTGCAGAGACACAGTGAGTCCTCATTGATTCAAGGACAATATGATTGGATACATTTATTTATTTCTTCAATTCAGTTTAATAGAGTTAGTTTGAGACATGTTCCTTCAACTCCTTATTCAGATAGTTTAGAGGCTTTCATATTTATGTTCAGATTTACATTTAGATTGAGTTGTTTTGGGTATTTTCACCCACATGATTGTATTCAGATGAACCTTATGGCCTTATAGTTCTATGTATTCTGCATTATTATATCATGATTTGCAGTATACAGGTACAGATATCAATCATGGGTTAGCTTGTGATCCCTTGAGGTCATGAGCACCGTGTAGCATTCTGGTTCAGTGAATTGGGGTGTTACAAACTTGGTATCAGAGCCAAGGTTCAATAGAGTCGTAGGAAGTCTGAAAGCCGCATCTAGTAGATTCTTGTACATGGGTATGTTGCGCACCACATTTATGTGCGGGAGGCTGTAAGATGTTTTAGGAACAGTCCCCTTTCTTCATTATTCATGTCATTCTAGTGAGCATAATCAAAATTTAAACTCTCAGTCTAATCCATTCTTTTCTTATTCTAGACCATGGCCCCAAAGAGAAGAAACCAGCCAGCTCCTCAGCCCAAAGATCCTTTGGGCGAACATGTTTCCCATGCGGAGTTTAGAGCCGCATTTACCATACTTGCTCAGTCCATGGTTGTACAAACTGAATGGCCACCATTCATTTCGACCAATCCATTGGCCAATCCCAAAGCAGCTAGGGTTCAGGACTTCACCCAGATGAACCCTTCATCTTTCCATGGGTCTAAGTCAGGACCCTCAGGAGTTCATTGACCAAGTCCAGAAGGTCATTAACATCATGGGTATTACTTCTATTGAGAGTTCTAAGTTAGCCGTGTACCAGTTACAGGATGTTGCTCATGATTGGTACAAATAATGAAAGTATGAGAGGTTAGATGATACAGGCCCTATCGAGTGGGAGGAATTTGTCACAACCTTCTTAGAAAGATTCTTTCCCCAACAACTGAGGAAAGCCAAAGTTCTTGAGTTCATCAACCTCAAGCAGGGAAATATGATTGTTATGGAGTATTCTCTCAGATTTACTCAGCTAGCCAGGTATGCTCCTCATGTGATTGCAGACAGTAGAGCTAAGATGAGCAAGTTCGTGTTAGGGGTCAACTATAGCGTGGTAAATAAGTGTAGGTCTACGATGCTGATCAGTGATATGACCTTAGACAGACTCATGACCCATGCTCAGCAAGTAGAAGAGAAGAAGTTTAAGACTAGAGAGAGGCAGATAAAGAGAGCAAGGTCAGGTAATTTTAACTTTGCTCACCCTAAGTCAGATGGAGGAAACTGTTCATAGTTTTGCTCCAAGTCAGTTGTTCCAGCTCCTTTCTCTACCAGCATTCCAATGCCGAAATTCAAAGACAGCAATAGACATAAAGCACCAAGCTCTAAATCTCAGGGCAATGTTAGCAGTGCCCGAACAAATCCCCTTTGTCATACTTGTGGTAAGAACCACAAGGGCATTTGCAGAGCCGATAGTGATGTCTATTTTGGTTATGGCAAGCCAGGCCACAGGATTAGGGAGTGTCTACAGTCAAGTCTTCAGGGTCAGCAAAATCATTCTACAGCTTAGTCTATCTATATTAATATCTATCTATATCTATCTATATATATATGTGTGTGTGTGTGTGTGTGCCACTACTTTGACTTCAGTCAACCTATCATGTTTTGAGTTTATGATGACAATTTAAACAGTTCCATTAGATCTAGAATATCAAATTTGGGCTAATATCATGATTGGTTCAAGATCAAAATCTTTGTTTTTTATTTTGACACTTGTTGGGGAAACTAGTGAAATTTTCCCAAAAAGGGGTCCCAGGGATTGATCTATTGAAAACAACCTCTTTTAAAAATTTTAAACTCCACATTGAATTTGAGAAATCAAAAATAGCCAAGTAGATTAGTTTGTTTGCTTTCATAGGATCATAAAGGAATCCTGAGGGAACGATCGGCAACTTTGCACTAGGCAAAGTTGCTAATGCAGCAGATATCTAGTGCAACCACTTAAGCATCCAAAGACTGCTTAAGTTGTGGAAGCATTAGTGATGTGGCTTCTCTTAAGCGGCAGCTTTAGCATCCTAGCACCACTAAAGCGATTAATTAAGAACTTCTGTAGTGATTACTGTATATATAACTCTTTATGTGATTTTTCACTATTTTCGAACATTGATCTTTGGGTTTGGAAAATTTTAAGGATTTTCTACACCATTTAAGCTTAGCTAAGTTCCAAACACTTGTTTCGAATATTTTCCATTGATTATATTTTTGAAAACACTTTTAATCGCAATTTTAAAATTGATTTTAGGGTTCTTGCTGGTGAAGCTTAAAAATTGTTATTCTTTAATTTGAACCTCATTTTTATTTGGATTTTTAATTGTTGACTCCTATAACTTTGTCAAGTTATACTCTTTTTATTTTCAATCCCATTTTGAACCCGTTTTGGATCTGACTCAAATATGGTAAATGTGGATACCGTTAGCTTTATTTTAAAGTGTAAATATTATATTTTTATATTTTAGTTAATTTTGAGACCGTCCAAAAGGTGAAGGATCTGTGTTAAATGTTTTAGGCTTGAATTTCGTCTCTTAAAGGTAGGTTATGACTTAACTTTTTTCAGACTGATCTGGGTGGTTAATAAATAAGTAAAGCATGTTATGGGTTGGGAAAACTAACTATGGTTATAGTATTTTAAGATTAATTATTTTTGTAATATGCCTGTATGGGAGCTTATATTCTTATTTTTATTAACTTGTGATGTCATATATTGTGTGTTTCTCGTGCAGTGGCTTTATTTGATATCATTGGACTTATATATAAATTTAGATGTCTTTGTTGTTACTGTGATGACCATGTAGGGGCTTGAATAGATAATATAGGCATTATTGAGAATTATTTTCCTTTATCATGGTAGAAATGCCCGAGTTATGGGTTAATATTATATCAATGATGTCCTAAATGCATATTTATTCTAATGATACCAAACTAGAATTGATATCAAGAAATATTGACATATTGAATTTATTCTTGGCCGACTTACACAAGTATTAAATGGATTTATGATATTCATACTAATTTTTTGTGAGCATTAAATTCTCATTTCATACATACATATTCATGAGATATTGGTACTATGAAGAGACATTGTGTTTAAAGAGAAATGTGATATTTTTTATCAAAACCCTTGATCTGTGAACACTATCCAAAGAGAGAAGTTGAGATTTATGTTAGTATATAAGTTGTGAACTCCCAATGGTCATATCTTTAGAGTGTTAAGGCTCAATAGGTGTATACAAAAAATCATGTTATAACTTTCAATAATTCATCATGATCTCAACTTCATTCAATTACATTGCATATGCATTTCTATGTTTTCTATGTACTTGACATGTATTTAGTTTATTGTATCCATTTAGAATCTATATATTTATATTAATTCATTATATATGTTTATATTAGAACTGTTAGAGGATACAGTGTAAGCTACTATTTGGAAACTTTTCTATTTGCAGTTGATGTGCTCATGGTATTTCTTACTTATATCATTTTCTACTTTTCTCAATCGATCTATGACACCTACTGAGTAAAAGTGTACCGTATTCATCTTTTCTGTGCCATTTGATGTAGATCCTAGCTCAAGTGTGAGTTGTGGCGGTTTAGTTTGAGCGGTGATTATCTAGTTCTCAAGGTATTGGTGTAATCCATTGTTCGGATAGATTCTAGATCTCCTCATTCTAGTTGTTGTTATTTGTATTTTTTGAGAGTGACTATGTGATATTCAAGATTTTGAGTTGTATTAGATGACTTCATCTTGGAGTTTATGGTATTTTGTTCAGACTTCTTCTTTATTGTACATGTGCTGACCTGACTTTATTTTAGAACTCTTGTTTTTATTTGCAGTATCAATTTTTGTTCGATTTGTGGAATAGACTTACTTACCAAGGAAGGGTCTTGATTGGTGTCATCATGACCTCAACATTTGATTCTGTAAGACCCCGTAAAAGTCTAAGTCAAATTAAAATCCTTAAAGCTCTATAAAAGATCCAACACTTAGAAAATTTTTGCTAAGTGTTAAGGACTTAGTCTCATTTTAAACCTTTGAACTCCAAGGATTTATTTCATGACCTTTTTGAACTCCATTTATCGATTTTCAAGTTGATTCATGATGGGGAAAGACAATAGTACATCTCGGGTGAGTTTTGAGATTTTTTGGATAGCATAAGGGCAAGGTTGGTTGCCTGAAATAGTGATGTCTCGCGATAACCCCGCATCGCTAGGTCCAACCGTATTTCTAAAAGTTGCATCCCAAGGTCCAGTCCACATTTCTATGGGTCGCATCGCGAGGCCAGTTCTATTTCGCAAAAATTTTATTATTGGTTTTGGAGTTAAAGGGATCATTTCTCCCACCCTATGTAGCCCTAAAATATGAAATTAATCCCTAAATAACCTAAATATTTCATTATTCACTCAAGTTTTTCCAAAGTTCATCATTCTCTCTCAAAAGCAAGAAACCCAAGTTTCAAAATTCTAGAACAAGGCTTAAGGGTGCCTTCAAGAACCCTTAAGGATTTACGTTCTAAGGTATATAAAGTGCTAATTCATGGGTTCCTTTCACTCATTAATCTCAAGAAACTCTTTCAAAAATATAAATTTTGAATTCCATGTTATGAATTAAATCATATCCATGTTTATGTTGTTGTATGATTACCAGGTTGAAATATTTACTACATATAGTGAAATTATGTTAGCATGTGGTTGAAATTCTAGTATTTGAAGTGAAAAATGTTGTCATGATGTACTATTTTAATGTTCATGCCTAAGCCTCAAGTTATGCATGCAAGGTGCTTATAAAATGCCAAAAGGAATAAGAATTATGCTTTATGACTCAATTGTGACCAAATTGATGAATCCATGTTTTACCCTTCTATTCAAAATAACTTCCATGTTATTGTTGTAAATTGTAATGGTTTTGGTGGAATGCTCATGAGATTAGACTTACACAATTATGACCTATGTATATGTATTCATATTTATGTATAAGATTATGACATGCAAATACTTCATGAAAATCCCCAATGGTTGTATTATGATTGTGGACTATAGTTATGTGTCCAAGAAGTGTCATGTCATGTCAGTTTCATGCTAATCCCAGTCAATTTAGCTGTGTGCATAGAGCCAGTATCAGTTTCATGATAATCCCAGTCATGCCATGATCAGTAGTATTCTTATTCAGTTTCAAAACTCAGTAAAATTCAGTCAGTCACATGACTCAGGAAAACTCAGTAATCTCATGAACTCAGTCAGTTAACAGAATTTAGTAATATTCCATCAGTCCACAAAACTCAATTAACTCAGTCTAGTTCATCTCAGTAAAATCAGTTTAGTGTCTATTCTGTTGGGAGTAGGATTGAACACCGAGCGAACCCAAGGATGAGGGCTCACCTGTCAGTCAGTAGAGGGTGTGATCCTTAGAAGCAATCCTTACATTCCAGAATTACATAGCCAGCATTGGTTAAGATTTACCCTTATGATTTTAGGGATAAGACATCGCATTTAAGTTCTCCTAACAGCGAGGGGATGACAAAAGAGCTCTCTGTCAAAAAAAAAGGTTAACTCATAGCTTGTTTTTACCCATGGCATGGTACTGACACCCTTACACCTGAGGTTGTAGGTTGGACCCTACCAGTTTAGTTTTGGGGCATGTCGGTTAGATGATTACCTCCCACAGTTTTAATTTCAAATACAGTCTTCAGATCAGAATTCAGTTCAGTGTATCAGAAATTAGGACTGTCAGGCACAGTCACTCACTTCAATAAAGAACTCAGATAGTTCTACAAATTTTAGGACTATTAGATACAATCACTCAGTTCAGTATGGAACTCTACTAGTTCCATCAGAATTAAGACTGTTATAAATAGTTACCCTATTAACAATATATCAGTTATTAGTTACATCAGTTATCAGTATTCCATGTATCAGTAAACTCAGTATTCAGAATACTCATGCTTTCAGTTACAGCCTATATAGTCATGCATGTATTCTTATTCAGTCATGTTCATGTTATCAGTCAGTTATAGTTTATGCATATGAACCCTTGCATTTAGTCTTACCTCACTGTGATACCAGTACATTCACAGGTATTAATACATACTTTTCTTTTGCACTATGGTGTTTTATACCATAGGTTTGGATGCTCAAGTTTCCGATCGTGCATAGGCAGCTTTAGGTTTCAGTTAGTGGCAGTAGACTAGCAGTGAGTCCTCATCATGCAAGGATACTTTATCATTTCAGTATTTCAGTACTTTGTTTATTTCAGCAGTTGGAGTTAGTTGGGGACATATTCCATCAACTCCTTATTTAGATAGTTTAGAGGCTTTCAGACTAGATATTCATACTTCAGTATGTTTAGTATTTATATTTTAGTTTGTCTTGGAATTTTTATATCACATACTTCAGTATTATTTCAGGTATTTGAACCTTATGGCAGTTCAGCCCATTATTCCGCATATGATTATAGTATTAATGTATAGATATTGCAGTAGGTACCAGTCATGGTTTAGATTATGATCCTTCAGGATTATGACCACCGTGTAGTGTTCGAGGTTGACAATCTAGGTCATTACAGATTTATGGAAAGAAATGAAAAATAGTTTTTTGATATTTTAAAATTATCCAAATAGTGCATGCTATTGCTGCAGTGGTTAAATTATTGTTGCAGCGATTCCCGACTTAACACTACCTACCATTTAGTGGCTACTTTTTTTCTGCAGTAATTTCCTTTTTTTCTACTGAAATCTCAAGGTAGAATATCGAGTCCTTTAATCAGTTTTCCCATTTTACAACATACTCTTTGAAATATGAAATCGCGAACCAACCACTCCATGATAAATTTTATAACTAGAGTTTTACAACTCCATTCAATTGTCAAAAGTAGATACAGTTTCTAAACTCATTATCTATCTAAAAATCATGTCAAACACCACCACTAATATACCCGTTAATACCAGATTTTCCTAAAGTATCACACCTTTAAAATTTATCCAATGCTAGAATAGCCTTAAATTTCTCAAAAATTGAATAAGAAAGGACTATTGCAACTTTTCTTCCTAGTTTAATGTAACGATGATTTGGGATATTACATTAGATACCAATTTACCACTCGTTCATCACTGAATGACAATTAACCCAAAATGACATAGCTAAGTAAAGGAAAAGTATCTTGATCATAGATCAAGTATGGATATCTCTTGTGCATGGCATCCTCTGTCACTCAAGTAGCTTCCTCAATAGTATCATTCCTCTATTGAACCTTTACACTTGGAACGACTCTACTTCTTAATTTTTTACGGCTTTACCTAATATTGCAAGTCGTTACTCTTCGTAGGACAACTCCTTATAAAATAAATCAAGGCCCCAACAAATAATATAGGTCCTATATCCATGGTATATCTTTAGTATAGACATGTGGAATACAGGGTGAATACCGGATGTACTAGAAGGAAAGGCTAGCTTTTACACAAAGGTAAGTTTTGGTCCCACTGACCCCTAAAGTCCAGAACATAAATTTGAATCATGTCCTCAATCACTAGGATAGTTTACTCTAACAAGTCGTCAGTCTATGAATGGAAAACTATGCTTAGATAGAATCTAAACCCTAACTCCAACTAGATATTCTCCTAAAATTTAAAGGTGAATTAAGTACCTTTGTCTGACACAATCAAAGCTAGTGCCTCGTATAGACTCAAAATCTCCTTCATATAAATTTTTCTAACTTAGTTGCATTGTAATCCACTCTTACTGGAACAAAAATATGCCATCTAGTCAATTAACCAACAATGACCCATATAGAGTGGTGCTTTCCATGGTTATTCTTTCCCATTTCCATTCAAGAATGGGCATTATCTGAAATATACCACTAGGTTTTTGGTGTTCATATTTGACCTATTGGTAGTTTTGATTCTTGGTTAAAAAATTCACAATGTCATGTTTCATTCTTTACAACAAATAATACACATCAAGTCTCTATATATTTTGTTGACATCTAGATGTATAGAGTACATTGTAAGCCTCTTCTGTAATAGTTAAAATAAAAATTTCCTACCTAGGGTATTGATGTTTCATGTTTTCATGGCACTTTTAATGCTTAAAACCATAAAATATGCAAGTACTTAGTCTTTTTTTGGTAGATAAGATGTGTTTTTGTGTCTATTTTGCAGTAGGTTTTGGAGCGTAAATTGAAGAAAAAGAGTTAAGAATGCCAAAAGGGCCACTTACGATGTGACCTACGTGTTATAGGTTGTGGCATAAGTAGGGGTCATAGGACTCAAACCTTGAAAATTTTGAGGATCTGAAAGTACATGTTGATCCTTTCAGTTACAAAAGGTAACCTACAACCCATAGATACCACCTACGGCACCATAATTACTAGTGCAAAAAAGATGTTGTCAAATTGAAGAATTTTTGTACCACAATGGCTACTTACATGTTGTAGGTACCACTTACGGCCCGTAAGTGGTGTCGTAAGTGGCCACTGACTTAGTTTTCCCTATATATTTTGGCTTAAATTTTTAGGGTTTTTATGTACTCTATAAATACTCTTTTGACTTTTTTAGTCAAATTACACACCATAAACTCTTACAAGCATATATTGATTTCAAGATTGACTCTTGGATTTTGGAATCCTCTTGTTCTTGGTTTGTGGTGGAGTAATTAATATGATACTTTGGGTTTTATTCTTCCATTATTGTGAGATTACTTATACTCTTTCTTTAATTAATTCCATTGATTGTTTTGCAACTATGAGTTGCTAAATCCCTTAGCTACGGTTATGAGAACCCTAGCAGAATAACGAAGTAAGGGAAGTGTGAGGTGCTTCAAGATCATTGTTTACACTTGCATTGTGATATTCTTTAGTTTAATTGTTCTCTAAGCAGTGGACAACATTGAGAAACCACCTGTATTGAGATCATCTTCACAAGAGATATTGAGATTATGAAAAAAAGATTAGAACAAAGATTTGAGGCTATCAACTCTCATCGAATAACTTGATACCCAAAAGGTGATAGTTAAAATGTGATCAAAGATAAGGGTTGGTAAGGTAATACCCTGAGACTCACAAGGTGAAGGTTAAGATTTATTAACGCATTCATAAGATAGTATGTAAATCCTAGCTTGTCAGGTTCAGTATATATGGTGGTGAGATAGTCGGATTGAGCACAAGAAAACTATGGAGTTAGGAAGCCAGGGGAACATAATCCTAGTGTTCATCTGTGATTGATTACAATTGAAAGAATGTAAGACTTTTTATTTTTACTATTTACTATAAATCCACCTCTCCTCCAATTTACTTTTTTGCACTTTCAACAACTTCAGCAAGTTGACGAGACGGATTCGATATATTCCCTATGGTATCAACCCAAACCAATTTGGATTACTATAACTTGAAATCAATCACATTGTATCTTCTTGGAGGGTATAGTTTGGGCGACACTAAATTTAGGCGTCGTTGCTAAGGAATACGATTGCAGATTTATTTATTGAAGTTATTGAGGTTTTTGGCTTTTACTTTTCTATTCTTTTTAGGGCATGCATCAATGTATGCCCAGTAATAAGATTCAAGGTAATCCCTTAATCCCATTTGATCTAGAACCAGAATGAATCCTATAATAGTATCATAAGATATTACAACACAGTTGTGAAGTTTATCATGAGTTGCCTCAAGATGATCCATAAGACTTGCCTCTCCTACCTCCCCTAAAGACATTAAAGAAAACCACTGCATAGTTACTAGAAGAGGCTAATGTGAAGAGGGAAAATAATTCTGCTCAATGTATTGCTCCAAAGGCAACGAGAGCGAGACAGAAGAAGGAAGCATATCTTTGAGAAAAACTCTAAGAGGTAGAAGAGATAAAGCTCCAATACCCCCAACATTTCAATATTTGATAGTATACAAAGATCCAGATGAAAATATAAGGTATGTAGAGCCTATCAAGATAAAAGTCATTATTTCTCCAAAGTTTTCCCAGGAGTTAATTTTGAAATTGCTAGAGCTATAATTCAGTTATTAAATCTAAAAGGTGTGTTTTCTAACCTTTCAACTGAAGATGCAAACATGTACCTTATAAATTTTGTTGGAATTTGCACCTCATATGATATACCTAGGGTGGATCAACAAGCATTGAGACATAATTTGATCCCATTCTCTCTAACTGGTAAAGTTACATTATGGTTAAGGGAATGATCTTATGGGTTCATTACTACTTGGAATGAGTTGTGAAAGAATTTCTTAGATTGTTTTTTCTCTCTGGCTAGAACGATGTAGCTGAAGGAAGAGATCTATAATTTCAAGCAATTACATTCTTAATCAATGTATGAGGCATGGTTTTGGTTTAAAAAGAAGTTTATGATGGTTCCTAACCACAAAATTTTAGGGAGAAATCTACTAGAATTTTTCTATCTAACCCTGAATACCAGTTCTAAGGCTATGGCAGATACTATTACTAGCATAGCATTCATGAACCAACATTGGGATGTATCCTCAGAAATCTTAGATCAGGTCTCTCTTACCAATCGAGGGTAGCATACTCAAGATATAGAGAATGTTTTTGGAACTTGCACCATTGGTTCTTCCATCAAGAATAGAGTTGTAGGGGATTGAGTGGCTCAAAAGGTTACGTAGATAAGGATGGAGATTAGGTTACTAACTAAATAGTTTACAACTATGAATTCCGATAAGGTGAATGCTGTGGGACCATAAGGTAAAGCTTCTAGGTTATATGATTTTAATATAGATAAAGATCTGAAGTACCAAGATAAAGAACTAGTGGGTTTTATAGCCAAGGGCCAATCGTCTGCTCAAGATGATTTGAACTCGAGGAAAGGGAACCAAGCTTGAAACTACTATTGGGATTGGAGCATAGAGAGATGGTTACTAGAGGTTTAAGGATAAATATAAGGAGAAGAGTGGTGTTTATGTTACTCCAGAAAATAGAGATGTTGATTCTAGAATAGAGACTATGTTGTCAAATTTGATAAAGGGTTAGGAAAGTTAAGAAAGTTTCCTTAAGGAGATTAAGCCAGAAATTTTGGGACTCATCCAAAAGGTAGAATTGGATGCTACTGCACTTAAGCAACTTGATAAGAAATTTGGCAAAATGTCGACCATATTGAATCAGTGCTAACCACACACTCTTTTGTGCAATACTCTATAAAATCTAAAGAATGATAATAACTATCTAGCCATCACCACTCAAAGTAGTATGGATACTATTGATCCACCTATGCTTGTGAATTATGGGACAAGATATGATATGGTTGACATTAATGAGGCACCTAAAGTGGAATCTCAAAAATTAGTGACTAGTGATGGGTCATCAAAAAAATCTATGGGGGTTGATAAAAATTATGAGAAGGATAAGCAAAAGGGGAAGGAAGTGTAGCTTATAGTGAAAACCATTCCATGACCTCCCCAACTTTATACTCAGAGGTTGAAGCGGAAAAAAGAAGAAAGGAAGTATAACAAGTTTATTGTTATGCAGAAAGAGTTGAGTTTGAATATCCTTCTTCTTGAAACTCTTTAGCAGTTACCTGGGTATGCAAAATTTATGAAGAATTTGGTGACAAATAAGAGAGATGTTATTTATGAGGGCATTCGTGGGTTATTTTATTGTAGTGCGATTACATCCAGACCTCTAGCACAAAAAAAAGTTGATCCTTGCTCTTTTACGATTCCTTGCACCATTGTGACTTGGGTGCCAGCATTAGAATAACTTCATCAGCAGTGTTAAAATAGTTGGGCTTGAGACCTCTAAAACTAATAATGATGCAGTTGTTGATGGAAGATCATACAATAAAGAAGTGTGTAGGTATATCATTTGACCTTTTGGTAAAGGTGGTCAACTTTATCTTTCCAACCGACTTTGTTTTCTTGGATTGTAAAGTTGATTTTGAGATGCCCATAATTTTAGGGAGATCACTTTTGGACACGAGTAACGTATTAGTGGATGATGAGTGGCAAATTTACTGCTCATTGATGCCCAAATCTATGCATATTACTGATTAAATGATATTAATAAGATGAATTTGTCATTTGAATTCATTAGTTCTCATGTTTTGTAGGTATATAGGTAATGGAAAAAAAGTAAAGTGGCCTAAAAAAGATCTAAAGGGGAAGAAGTAGTGCAAAAGTCTGGGGAAAGAACTAAACCTTAGTTACCACAATTACGGTCTGAGGGTTGTGATCACGATCAGTCCAAATCGGTCAAATATGGCAATTGCAATGGGTTCACCGTGATCATTATCAAGCATAGTCAACCGCGATATAGAAGAAATCAGCCCAGAATAAGATTTATAATTTCACACAGCTGGTTTTAATCTTTCAAAGGACAAAAACCCTTTCACTTTTTGAGATCTCGAATGAGAATTCAAGTTTTGGATTTATAAAAACCCTACTAAATTGGAAAAGATTCTTGAAGCTAATTTTCAAAGGATTTTAGTTGTAATTGAAGTTCGATTCAAGAATATTCTTACTTTACCTCTTCGATGGATCCATTGAATGATAATTTTTGTATATTTCTTCTATCAAACTTCATGAGTAGCTAATCTTGGGGTTATGTTGCAATAGGCTGAAAATATGTATTGGTCTTGATTATTGGTGTATGTTCTTGGTTAATGATTTTGGGTCTTACTAATACTTGCTTGTTGAATTAGAATTTGTGGGTGAAAGCCCTATATTCCCAAAATCTCGCACCATCATCGAAAGTGGGGTGTGAGTATTCTTTTAGATCCTATATCATCCTTGAAATAGGGATATGGGTGACAAAGTATTGGTGAACAATAATTAGATATTAGCTTATTCCTTTGCATTATCTTAGAAATAAGGATGGATTGGAAATTTTCTAAGTCTTGGGCATCTTCCTAGAAATAAGGATGCCCAATTAAGGTTTTGGGTTGATTTGTTTGCTACACCCATGAGGTATCCAAAAGTATATATGGGAGACATTTTAGTGTTTGGTAGGAAAAAAAATCAAAACCCCTAACCTAGCCTACCTAAGTAGTCATTAACTAGAGTTTGCAGTTAATTCTCATATACTCATGTACTACTTTTCAATAGGAAAACATAATCCCAAAACTCTACTCTTGTTTAAAGTTTACCTAAAATTGTTGTTGTTAATTGATATTTGAGTAGATTTTGTTAAAACAACATTTCAAACTATACCCCCCAATATTAATTTATGTTTCACTTTATGGATACATTTCGAGTAACCACTTAGTTACCTTCGACAACCATAGGATTTGAATACTAGTTACACTCCTCATGGATTTGACCCCAACACAAGTCAGGTTATTATATTTGACAATCACTATCTTTCCCATAAATCATGGAGTAATTTGACCATGATCAAAATGGTGCCATTAATAAGGAGTGAAACTTTGTTTTCCCTTATGCGGTGTTGATTGTAGAATTGGGTTTACCCGTAGTGGTGTTTATTTACTTTGTTTTTGTTTGTTTTCTTATTTGTTTATAGGATATTTCAATAGTGTCTGGGACACAATGAGTGATCATACAAGTAATGTCGGGACTTTTGATGGTCCACTTGATGATGAGGAGCAACTCCATGATATAGGGCATGTGAGAGCCTTCTGTATCACACCTAATCAAGCAAATTCCACGTCACATGTATTATGTTGCATATGTTTCAAATAAAAGGTTTCTTTGGGGTCAAGCTCATGAAGACCAGAACTTGCACTTGAAGAATTTTTTGAAAGTGTGTGCCCCTTTCAATATTGCTCACATATCACAAGAGTCCATACATTTGTGCCTCTATCCATTTTCTCTAATGGGTGAGGTTTTGTTGTGGCTAAGATCTCTTCTCATCGGGTCCATCACATTGTTGGATGAACTTACCGATTCTTTCTTAGATTGATACTGCCCGCCATCAAATATCTTGCAATTGAGATAAAATCACAAATTTTTGTCAACTAAATGGAGAGCCTCTATATGAGGTGTGGAAGAGATTTAATGGAATACTTTTTGCAATTTTCCAACCATGAAGTTGCAGAGAAGATACTTCTCCAAATATTCTATTGGGCTTTGGATTAACTAAATAAAACTGTGGTGGATAATACGACTTATGGATCACTAGTGAAGTTGTCATATAGCGTTTCTTCAAACTTTCTTGAGAAAGTCACAAAGAAAAATAAGGGGTGGCACACCCAAGATACTGAGGTAGCTAAAGGTTTACCTACTACCTCTTATATTTATAAAGATCAATGGAAGAAAGATAAAGAGAGGGAGGAAAACATGGCCAAGATGATGAAATAATTGAAACTCCGTACAAAGCATGTTATGGGTACACCCACAAAAATCTTAAATGTCGTGGGATCCAAATGTTCTAATGAAGAAGAATCCAAGAGGTTTGATGAAGAAATTAGATACTTAGCTAACTATCCAGAGGATTACCAATAGGCTTACCAATGGCAACGTGGGAACCAAGGTAAGACCGACTGTAAAAGATAACGAGAATGGCATGATAAGGATATTGTGATTGGAGGGACAAGGGAAGGGATCACAATATATATGTGCCCCCATAATCAAGTAATGAGAAAAGAAGCAAATCTCATTGATCTTGAATAATTAAAGACTGAGGATGTGTTAGAAAGAATCTTGATGAGAGAGAAGGAGACAGACAAGATGGTCCAAGAATTAAAAAGTGACTTTTCTCAAATCAACCAAACGGTTGTATCACATTCTTACTCCATCAAACAATTAGAGACTCAAATTGGCCAAATATCAACTCAACTTAATGCTAGACAAAAAGGGGGCCTTCCTAGTGATATCATTATGAATCTAAAAAATGATCCCCATGTATTGGCAATCATCACTAGGAGTGGAAAAACCATCAATGATCATGTGGTTGAAGTTGAAAAAGAGACCACGTTTGAACAAGAAAATATGAAGAAGAAGCATGTGGTTGACTCAAATGAGGAAGCTCCAAAGTCTCAAGAAGGGGATAAAAAAAACCAATGATATTTGAATAGATGGTTGATGAGGAGAAAGATCCTACGGTAGTAGAGGTGATGAAATTAAACATGATCCATTTCCTACCATGAAGGTTCCTCCTTCATTCCCTCAAAGACTCAATAAGAATGAGGATAATGTCAAATTTAAGATGTGAAAGAATCTATTCCCATGAGTATCCGGGATATGAATGGAACTTGTACGCACAACATCATAGAGTTTCTCCTCATCATCAAGAGAGTCGTTAAAGGACCCGGCATGACTTGCATTGTCACTCATGGCTCCATGTATAATATGGAGATCACCTAAAAGAAAACAACAACAAAAACCAAAACAATTCCACAACACTATGGGTATAACCTAAGTAAAACTCAACACAACACAAGTGAAAACTAAATTTCATTCCCCGACAGCAACACAATGTTGATTACGCTCACCTATACCATTTAAATTGGTAGAGAGCCATCATTGTCAATAGCTCAACTTATGTTGAGGTTGAATCCATGAGGAGTAAAATTAGATTTCTATTTCTATGGGTGTTAATAGTTACTAACAAGATACTTATAATGTAAACAAAGTAAAATGCATGATTTGGAACATGAATTGATCAATGTCTAGTCAAGTTAACCAACTAAGAACAAAACTATGATTGAAAATTCAAGATGAGCAAGATAATGGGATTATGTCTTCCTGAGGGCAAGTTATGCATGGGTGCATGATGATTTTATGCAAATTCTAGTCATTAACAATGTGGTAGGCTAGGTTGACGGTCCGTGAGGCTAGTTTGTCAAAAAAAACCTCACGAATATCACTTATTTACCCTTTTGAGTACGTAAAAAGTATATTAATTTAAAACATCTATTACCTAATTTGGGCATCCTTATTTCTAGGAAGATGCCCAAGACATATACAACTCTCTACTCACCCTTATTTCTAAGATTGCGAAAAGATGGAAAACTACATCCATTATTGTCCACTATTTCTTTGTCACCTATATCACTCTTTCAAGGATGATATGGGTTCCCTAAGTTCAACCATATCCCTCTTTCAATAATGATGTGATCTTTCATGAAATTGGGGCTTTCACCCATAAATCCATCTTAGACATTTGGGAGTTTTACCCATAAACACCAACTAATACAAACAAGCAATAGTGAATCCCATCATCAACAAACTTGAATCTACACAAATATATCACAACCCACACATAATTACACCTTAGTTCAACATAATCCCAAGTCAAGAAATTTTAGCTACTCATGTAGTTCAGGAGAAAAAATATACCAAAAGGTTCATTCAAAGCATCCATGGCAAGGAAAATTAGAAGGTTCTTCAATTCAACTTCAATTTCACCAACTCCAAATTGAAAAATTCAAACACAAATGTTTCCCCAATGGGTAAGGTTACTAATTCTCCAAAATTCAATTGTTTAAAGTGTAAGATGCCAAATGGGAAAGGGTTTTAGCACAATAAGGAATTTGGGTTCAACTGAGCAGATTGACCGAATTGCCCCTGGTCATAAAACCACCTAGTCGCGATCACTACAACTTGAATATGGTCGTGACTACTATGACCACGGTCAGATTCTCACAATCGCGGAGGATGACCAATCTTGATTGGACACAATCGCAGCTCTCAGACTACGATCGTGGTATTTGACCCTAATTACATGTAGGGTCTTTAGCTGTGCACTTTTCTTCTCCTTTTGGTTCCTTTTCATCTAAAATCCACATCTTTGTATCTTATCACCTATGTACCGGTAAAATTTGGAAATTATTGCATTCAACTAACAAATTTGTCCCATTCACACCTTCAAATCATAGTAGTGTACACGAATTTTGGATGTAAATGAGTAATAAATTCACCACTAATCATTACCTGAGGACATGCAAAGTTTCTAAGTTGAGGGTGTTGATGTGTTATACAAATATAACACTTTTAAAGCTTAAAATAAGGATAGTATGTAAGTTTTGAAGTTGTTTTATTAGATATGATGTGTTTTGGGTATGTTTTGTAGGAAATCATGTTTTGAATGCTAAGTTTATGAAAAAAGGTGTTTTGAATACTTATGGGAGAAATTATATCTATTTAGGATACTTTTCAAATTGATAGTTATTAAAGCATGTTCGGGAATTAAAAATGAGCTGAAAAAATGAGTTAAATTATTTGCTAAGTCAGCATATGGACCGCATGTGGTACATGTGGACCACATGTAGGAAAATCATGTATTAGAAGCCCAAAATCCTAAGAGAAGAGCTACAAAATTTTTGGGTCTGACCACATGTGCCTAGCCCCAAGCCGCATGTGGAGACCATATGTTGCCACCGAACCTTTTTTCTCTTTTTTCATTCAGGCTTTGGTTTTAGGATTTTATCATGTATTATAGATACCCCTTACATGTTTTTTAGTAGAAGTTACACACTCTTGATACTTAAAAATGTATTTTGATTCCAAGATTCAATGTTAGTCTTCGAATTCTCTTATATTGATTTCGGTTGATTAATTTAATTACGGTTTTAGGTTTTTATTATTATTGTAATTTCATCTTATACTTTCAATCATGAATGTTCTTGATTACATCACAAGAATGAACGACTAAAACCCCTTATCTAGGGTTATAGAACCCCAGCAGATTGACGAAGAAGGGGAAGTGCTATTGTCATTCTAAACCGATATCCATGCATACATTGTATTATCTTCAATTTAATAGTGTTATTAATTGGTTCACATATTAGGATCCCACCTAGATTATTGCTACTTACTCCAAAAGAGGAGTAGTGACTAGAAAAAGATAATGAGAATAGTAATTTAGTATTTTCTTGTCGATCCATGCTTCTAGGTTTTATCTAAGTAAGATGGATAGATTTTATTTAATTACTAGAGACTCAAAAGGTAATAGTTAACTAGGATCAAGATAAGGGTAAGTAAGGCAATATCCTAAGACTAAAAAAGTAAAGGGTAAAATCCTTTTGCTCATCCAAAAGACTGTAGAAGGTACATAACTTATTGATTCTGCATGCAAGGTATTGGGTTGGTTCAATAAAGCACAATAAGCCTGCGGAGTTGAGAATCTAAGGGTTACACATTCCTAGTGTTTATCTATGACGGATTACAATCGAAGTTGATATTCACCACTTGTTTGATATTACTATTTGAAGCCCCCCATTTATTGTTCAAATTTTGCTCGTTGATTACAATAATTAAGAGCCATGATTCCACATATTCCCTTGGGATTTGACCCCAACCTTTTTTGGGTTACTATATTTGGAAAAGATCGTATCATCTTTTGAGTAGAGGTATAGCTTAGATGTCACCAAAAGAATCAGAGGTCGTTCTTGAATTAGTCAACTTTTAGTCTAAATAAAACACCCTAAATTTTTAACCTTTGAAAATTACTTGACCTGTAAGCTCACTCCCAGACTACGACTCGTTATATAAGTCATAGGGTGTCACTAAGAGTCGTAGGACTCTAATCTTTGCCTGACCAGTGTGTTTGACTAAGTCTCTATGTTGGTCACAATTGGCACCTAATGAGTCATCATGACACATTACTGGTCGTATGTTGGTTCTCATTGCCTAACCAGTAAGAGTGCCCAAATATTTTTGCCTTGATAATGACTAGATCATATGAGTCATAAGATTTAAGTATGAGTTGTAGGGTACAAATCATAGTCAGACTAGTGTTCATACCCCATGATACTATACATATTATGATTCTAAGGGATGAATCATAGCCAGTCGTTGCGAGTCATCATGTAACCAACAGTGACTGAGCGGTAAAATTTTAGTCTATTTATTAAGGGTATTTTGGTCATTTCTCATTTCCTCTATGTATATCCCATGACAATGAAACACCTTAGTAAACTTATTTTCTACACTTATCAGTCATAAACACTCTCCCAACCTCTCTCAAACACCTAAGGCAAGAACAAGCTAAGGTTTAAAAAATGGCATCTACAGCTTCCAAGGGTTGATTTCTCTTTGTAAATCTTGATATCTAAGGCATGTTACTCTTCCTCAAATATTATTTTATGATAAGCATATGTTTTCAATAGTTTAATTAGATGGATTTAAATGTGGGTTTGGATGTGGTTGATGGTTTTGGAATGGATGATCCTTAAATTGTTTTCCCATGGTTTTTATGAGTTGTATTTGCATTTATACTAATGTTTTAAACTAATAGGGTTCATAAGTGTGGGAATTGTAATGGAGGTCGAGGTATTCCCCCGAATGAATGTTCTAAAATTGGAAATTAGTTTTTAATAATTGTGCTTACCCACTTGTGTAAATGGCTTTGAATTACTGATATGTCTCTTGGTTTGACTCAATTACCTATATTATTGTATTGAATATATGGTTAAATAATGAATATGTATTTGAAGGCCTTGTTGATTATGTTTTAATTTTATGAACAAATGGAGTTGAGGCATTCCCCCAATTTGATTTGATAATCTAAAGGAGGTCGAGGCATTCCTCTTATAATAATTTAATGAACAAAGGGGGTCGAGGTATTCCCCCAAGTTAATGGAATTATGATGGAATAATTATAAGCTTGCAAGATAAATGGTATGCCGATACCCATTGTGTGCCTTAATATATATTTTCTTGGTTAATAAATGGGTTATGTGAAACTTAGTTGGGCTTAATGGGGGGTTATGTAGCTAAGTTGTGAAGGGGTGAGTCTTGAATAACTGATACTAGAAACTCATATTTACCGACGTGAGGGTTGGTCTTACTGATGGTGTACATGATTCACACTATTGATATACTTTTAAGTAGGATTAATGTTGGCTCAATGCATTCCCTGGTCTTCCTTTATACCTCTGGTTGGTGCATCTAACACGTACCGAGGCCCTTTCAGCAGGGAGGAGTGACCCATATAGCCTATGGGTATCTATTTATGACGATTGAGCTACATTGTCCAGGCTAACATTTTACATCATGTTAAGCCCTATTCCCAAACCCCAACATGATTTTATATTTATATATATATATATATATATATATGTGTGTGTACATTATGTACATATGGATTTTATTGTGGTTTTTATGTGGAATTAGTTTTTCCTTTCCCTATGTTTCATGCTAGAGCTCACCCCACTAACCGTCCACAAACTCTGTATCCCTACGTGATGCAGGGTTCAAAGGCGCTTCTTCTTTTCCTGTGCAGTGATAGGTGATTCCAGAGTTATTCGTGATTCAGCTTAAAGTGGTGAACCTCCTTCTTCCAGAAATCCTATTTCTTCTTTGTTTAGTGGGTCATTATCTATTTTTTTTTGGACCCATTTTAGCTATATTCGAGGGAATGTTCCTACTTAGGTTGAGGTTAGTCTGTTTTAGAGGCTTTGTGGATTACTGTGGACTGGGTATTGTCCTTAATATTCTTAGACTCCTTTGAGCTTACATTCATTTTATCTTACTAAATATTTAGAATTCATCCACTGCTAGCTGTATTTCGTTATTTTTTGCTAGGAAAAGGAGGTGATCTTCAGTCTTTGTTTAGTGGGTCATTATCTATTTTTTTTTGGACCCATTTTAGCTATATTCGAGGGAATGTTCCTACTTAGGTTGAGGTTAGTCTGTTTTAGAGGCTTTGTGGATTACTGTGGACTGGGTATTGTCCTTAATATTCTTAGACTCCTTTGAGCTTACATTCATTTTATCTTACTAAATATTTAGAATTCATCCACTGCTAGCTGTATTTCGTTATTTTTTGCTAGGAAAAGGAGGTGATCTTCAGTCTTCAAAGGACTTGAGATACCCATCACGGCCAGACCCTTATTCGGGTTGTGACACTAAACGACCTTCCAAATGAGTATAAGTATCCTTTGATCCCTATTTTGACCCAATATAGGCTATTTTTCTTATTTTCACCTTTCACTTTCCCAGTTTAGTTACAATGAACCTATTTTAGACCCATTCCTCCTTGGACATTATGTACCTCAACTCAAGAAAATTGCCTAAGTTGAGGGTCGCTATCATAGGGGTGCATGACTACAAGTGGGTATGAATAAGGGTGTAAATAAGAGAAAAGAAAGTAAGGCTTAGTCTGGTAGGAAAAAAGAAAGAAAGAAATTGTAAAAAAAGAGAGAAAATTAGAAAAAGAAAAAGAGATGATAAAAGAAACCACACCCAACCAGAATAAGAAAATAAAAAAAAGGGAGAAATAATGAAGGATTAAAAGAAAAAGATTGTGATAAGTGAACCCTTATCGTAATTGTAGTGCCAAGGAAGCTTGGTCACTAAATTCCCAAATGTACTATACCAGCTCCTAAGCTTACATTACAAGTCAAGTAATGTCCTATAGTGATCCTAGCCCAACTGTCCAAAAAATTAAGCTAAAGAAAATAAGGGCAAGCATATGGTATTTTGTGAACATTGTTGGAACTTCATTATGAGTGTGAGTGTCTTGTGACTATCCCTGCATTAATATGCATGATTCTACCATGTGAGTGGGACTTCTTCATTGTGAGGGTACATGGGTTGTTGCTAGTTTCTTATCTCTGGCAGTGTTATTTGTATATATGCTTGATTATGTGTTACTAATGTAATATCACATCTTAATTCCCTTGTGTTACATTATTGGGCCGCATTGATTCACACGGTTCGTTTCGAAAACATTACAAATATGAGGGGTTATGTTTTTTAGCTGAAATTGGGATTAACTTTCATAGGTATCTTAGGTTTATCGGGGTTAAGCATTTTGTTGTGTTTTTGTTATGTTTTTGTTTCCTAAGAACATGTAAAAACATTCTATGTTGAGGGTGTTGATGTGTTATGGTTTTATTTCACTTTCGATGGTTAAAACCAGAAAATAAGCAAGTACTTAGGATTGTTTAGGTAGATATGATGTGTTTTTGTGTTTATTTTACAAGAAACTAACTTTTTGAAGCTTAAAATGAAGAAAAGTAGTTAAGATTGCAAAAGGGGCCACTTTAAATGCAACCTACACAGCGTAGGTTGCACTTACTTGGTGTAACTAGGGGTCATAGGTCCAAAACCTTACCACTTCTGAGGATCTGAAAGTATATGTTGAGTCTATTAGTTATAAAGGTAAACTATGGCCCATAGGTACCACCTACAATGGTATAAGTACCAGTGCAAAAGAGATGTTGTAGAATTGAAGAAGTATGGACCCTATAATGCCACCTACATAGCATAGGTTCCACTTACCACCCGTAAGTGGCGTCACAAGTATCCATCGACTTAGTTTTTCTTGTATATTTTGTTTTAGATTTCCAGGGTTTTTATGTACTCTATAAATACTCTTTCGACATTTTTAAGTCAGTTTACACACCATATACTCTTACAAACATATGCTGATTTCAAGATTAATTCTTGATCTTATAATTCTTGTGTTCTTACTTTATGCTTAAGTAATTAAATTGAGACTTCAGGATTTATTCTTCCATTGTTGTGAGATTACTTTTATGCTTTCTTTAGTGATGTCCATGGATTGTTTTGCAACTATGAGCAGCGAATTCTCTTAGCTAGGGTTGTGGAAACCCTTGCAGAAAAATGAAGTAGGGGAAGTGTGAGGTTTATCTACATCATTGTTTACACTTGCATTTTGATCTTCTTTAGTTTAATTGTTCTCTTAGCGATGGCCAATGCTGAGAACCTGTATGTATTCGGGCTCTTCCTCACAAGAGAGATTGAAATTGAGAAACAAAGTTTACAATAGTGATTCAAGGCTATAAACCTCATCTAATAACTTGATACTAAGAAGGTGACACTTAAACTAGGATTAAAGACAAGGGTTAGTAAGGCTACACCCTGACACTCATATGGTGAAGGGTGAGATTTATCGAAGTGTTCACAAAGAGGTTAATACCTAGCTTGTAAGATTCTTCATATGTGGCGGTGAGATAGTCGGATTGAGCAAGAGAAATTTACAAAGTTAGGAAGCTAGGGAAACACAGTCCTAGTGTTCATCTCAGATTGATTATAGCCGAAAGAATTTGACTTGTTACCTTTTAATATTTATTACAAATTCCCCCACCCCTATTTCCTTTTCTGCACTTTGACTACTTTATCAAGTTCGAGAGACAGATTCGACCTTTTTTCTTAGGGATCGACCCCAACCTAGTTAGGTTACTATAATTTGATAGCGACTATATTTTATCATCTAGGAGGTTATATTTTGGGAGAGATTAGGTATGCACAAGCATCCCTAAATTCTCAACACTCCCTCATCATAAAGAATGGGTTCTCTAGCCTCACCCTGCAACACTTTTTCTCTAAGGTTGTTCAACTTCTTGTCTTCAAACTTTTTTCTTTTTATTTTGTCAGAGACTATAGACCTGACTTCCACGTATGCTAATATTCTACCCTCACTATTCTTTTATAATCTCAAGAAATCATTAGCCAAAGATTGTAGCTCACTTGCCAATGGGTGACATGACACTTCCATCCATGCTAAATTTCCCATGCTTATTAGTTTGCGGTTTAGTATGTTTACCACCACATCGTCCTTACCCGAGTGGTATAGGATTTAGATGTCATAGTCTTTGATCAACTCCATCCACCTTCTCTATCTTAGGTTTAGATCTCTCTGAGTGAACACATAATTTAAGCTACAGTGGTCTGTGAACACTTCACATTTCACCCTATAGAGGTAGTGTATCTAAATCTTCAAAGCAAATACCATCACTTCCAATTGTACATTACGTTTGGGGTAGCTTCCCTCATAAGTCTTCAGTTGTCTCAAAGTGTAGGCGGTCACATTTTGATCCTGCATCAAAACAAAACCCAAACCCAATTGTGAGGCATTACAATATACAATGATTACTTTACCATTAATAGGCAATATGCGAATTGGGGATGAGGTTAATAAAGTTTTGAGATCTTGGTAGCTCTCCTCAAACTTTTCATCCCATACAAATGGGACTTCCTTTTGAGTAAGGTTTGTCATATTCAAAGCAATGGTAATAAACCACTTAACGAATTAACGATATTAACTAGCCAATTCCACAAAACAATGAATTTCTATCATATTCGTTGGTCTATCCCAATTGATAACAACTTATACCTTCTATGGTTATACCATAACCCCTTCCATATAGATCATGTTCCCCCAAAAGGACACCAAAGACAGACAGAACTCATACTTATAATATTTAGTATATGGTTTATTCTCCTTAAGCAACTCTAACAACAAGTGAGCTGCATGCTCTTCTTCAGTTTTAGAGTAAACTAAAATGTCATCAAAGAACACAATCACAAATGAATCCAAGAACGACTTAGAAACACTATCCATTTAGCCCATAAAAGTAGCTGGGGAATTGCACAAGCTAAAAAACATAATTAGACATGCATAGTGGCCTTAACCGATCTAGAAAGCAGTATTTAGAATATCCTCCTTCCTAATCTTGAGCTGGTGGTAGACCAGCCTCAAATCTATCTTAGAGAATATTGTATCTCCCTACAACTAGTCAAAATAGGTCATTTATTCTAGGTAAGAGATATTTGTTGTGAATGGTCACCTCATTTAACTAGCAGTAGTCTATACACATCCTCATACTATCATTTTTTTTTTCACAATTAACATAGACGCACAAAGAAGAAATTCTTTGGCAAAATCCCTTCTCTAATAATTCCTCTAACTGAGATTTCAATTCTCTCAAATTTGCTAGTGCCTTACGATAGGGGGAATAGACATGGATTGAAATCTACGCTTTAAATTTATACAACAATCAACCTCTCAATTTGGAGGCATACTTGGACGGTCATCAGAAAACACTTCTAAGAATTCACATACCATTGAGACTGACACTAAAGGAGGAACTGTAGATTTATCTTCCCAAAGATGGGCTAAAATTCCCTACACCCTTTCTTCACTAATTTTTGGGCACGAAGAGCTGAAACTATTTTCACATGATTAAGATTAAAAGTATCCCCCTCCCCACCCTAACTTCTCCATCCCAGGCATTGCTATACTAATGGTTTTAGCATAATAATTAAGAATGGCACAATAAGGAGACAACTAAATCTTACCACAATGATGTCAAATTCCTCCATATCTAAAATCACTAAGCCTATCTAGGTCTTAAACCCCATACACATCATAGGAAAAGCATGATATACCTAATCAATACTTATAGTCACCCTAATATGCATGGACATGTACTTAAAAGTATCAATATATTCACAATTTATGCTCTAACCCATGAAAAATTCTATCGACAAAAAAGAGAAAGAGTAATCAATATCAAATAATACAGAAACCATACGATCACAATCAAGAATAGTACCTGTGATTACTGCATCAGAAGTTTCTACTTCAAGATGAGTTATAACAGCATAAAGATGAGCCTTATCATCACCATGATTGCCTCTTCTACCAGCCAGAGCACCAATTCTACCAAGCTAACCTCCACCCCAGTTGGCTTGGTTGCCATCCCTTCGTATAGCCTTGCCACCATACCTATCTTATGGATGACCCCTATCATTTTCTCTACCACCATGACCTATCAAAACTAGAATAGTAGAAGTTAGTTCTGAGTCAACTAACCTGCAAACAAGAAATTAGAACAATTCCTTCTGATGGCCCAAACTCCCACACTCATGGAACCTAATTCCTAAAGCAGGACACTTAACTGAAGAAGATGAAGATGTGTATTTGCCTATTTAGGAAGGTTAATAATTGACCCTATATGGTCCCCCTACATATACAAGCATCTCTAAATTATAAGGCTTGGAAGAACCATTCCTCTTTGAAAAAGTACAACTAAACTTGGGTGAGGTTTGGGTATTTTTCTCTTTTGCTTTTACCTATCCTTGTTTTTCAAGTGCCTCGGCCTTCTTTGAAAACTTAACTATCTCCTGAAAGGAATTACCAGAAGTAGCCACACATAAGGTAAACCACCAAATCATAAAATTCAGACCCTTTAAAAATAACCTAATCCACTCCCTCTGAGGTAATCAATTATAGTGTATATCCAGACAAGGCATAAAACTTGACCTTATAGGCCACTACATACAAGTTACCCTTCTTAAACCTAAAGAACGAATCCTTCTTCTAATCAAGATAAGTTCAAGGAACATATTTCTCAAGGAATACATTCTGATACTGTACCCATGTAAGTGGAAGTAAGGTAGTCATGCACTCTACAAATAACCTCCATTATTGATTGGCTTTGGCTACAGCTGAAAAGAAACAAACTCCACACCATACCTTTCAACAACACCCATCTTGTGCAAATTGTTCATGACTATCTATCAAGAAATCAAATTCATTCTAAGACTTTTTACCTTGGAATACTAGGGGATTTATCTTTTTGAACTTGTAGAATAGTCAATGTTCATCAATAGTCGTAACTGGCCCAAGTAATTATTGAGTATATAACCTTATTTTAGAGCATTCATCCATACTTGGAGATACAGTAATAGCTTGTTGCAAGGCGGGGGCTGCAAGGTCAAAATAAATGAGGTTTGTCTAGTGCTACCAAGCTATTCAGTAATCCCAAAAATCGATATATTATTTCCACAGACAAAGGCATCAGGGTTGCACTATTCGGTATCAACACTAAATTTTCTAGAACCACCGTCTTCTCCTCCTCAACTACCACTTTTTCATTCTAAGTAAGATCTGGCCTCTCACCCCTTCTATCTCTCTTGGCTTCACTTCTACCAGGTGTTTCTCTCTGTCATTTCCTTCTATCACTTCCTCTAACTTGAAGCCTACCCCAAACGGCGGCTCCAGCGACTGGTGCAGGTGCGCGTGTGGCTGCTTTTTCTCTAGTGGAATGAGTATTCACCATTTTCGCAAAAAAGTGAATGAGTTAGATAGCAATTTAGATAATGAAATACCAATTGGAATCAAGTAATAGCATGAAAGGAAGAAAGAAAGAATTTATTTTCTAAAGACCTATATAAAGAATTTATTTTCTAAAGACCTATATCCTCGCAAATAAAGAGTACAGATATCTCTATACCATTTTACAAGACTCTACTAAACCTATTTTTGTATGATGAGATCTACAAACCTGATGCCCTAATACAATATTTGTCACGATCAAATCGGTCATGATTGACACCCACCCTAACCAATGGTGGGATAACTATTCTAATCCCAAACCTTACCAACTCAAGTATTGTTTTCACATTTACCTTATGTTAAACTCATTTTGGATAAGTTCTACAAAGATATTTATTTAATAAATAAATAAACCATCAACCAACATCAATGTCTATAAACTAATAGTGTGTAAAACATCTATTTATCATATCCCCGGGACTTGAAGTCGCCATTCAAGAAAATCTAAGAGAATCAACTCTTAAAACTAAGAAATTATCCTGAACAAGAAATGAATAATGGAATGTGTTTGTCCCAAAAAAAAGGGACATGAACAACGATAAGAAGATCCAAAGTTTGCTCGATTAAGGTGATTACCCATGAAACTGAGCCTAGAACTGCAAACTAAAGATGAGGTCTTCTCTTAAATATTGGAATATGTTCTTCACTCAACAAAATAAGAGCTTAGGTAGTATTAGTACATCAACAAGTAATGGTAGGAATCATAGGCTGACTCAACCCAACATTGTACAAATAAGTACATCAAATAGATGTAAAGAAATCATTACAGAACGTATAATCAAAGACAAATACACAACTATGACATTTAACTTAAGAGGGTTACAAACTCATACTAATTTATTTTTACACTTATTCAAATTCAATAACATGTTAAATCATGCATAATATTATAACTGGACATTCAATGCACATGGATAAATGTATGAATGCAAGATGTGTGTATCATCTCCTTTTTTTTCCATTATCATGAACATCATTATCATTTTATCAAAATTACAATCATCATTAACCTCATGAATACCATGAGTATTATGTCATCATCATCATCATCATCATTATCAACTCCACAACATCAATATTTATGAATATGCAATGTGGTAAATAATCACAAGTAGTGCTCAAAATCCATCACAAACATTCAGTCCATGTATAAGCACAGAGTCAAGTAAGTCTAATTGATATAATAAACTGTTATCTACCTTGATTCCTTGATCAACAACACTTTTAGGCACAAGTTTGACTTTTCTTTCCTTTTCAATTTTCTCATGATTTATAACAACAAGATTATATACCCATTTTAATATGTACATCCCTCTTTAACCACTAGAGATTATTAACTAACCATTCTAATAAAAAAAAAATGTCTCACGTTATCATCTTAGAGTTTCTCCCCTTATAAACCTCATGAACCCCACATAATTTAGCATGAACAAATAAGGTTCTACTTCCATTAGTATGTTCCAACACTCTAGGATAATTATCTGCTTATTTTATACCGATTCTCACTAATTTACATCAATTTTATGTAGTAGAGATAAACCCCCAAATTCCATCATGAATTAGTTTTTAATGATTGTTATGGATTCTAATAGAATGTAAGAAACTTACCTTCAAAGATGAAATCCTCGAATTCTACAAAAATCGCTCTTTGCTAATCCCTTGCTTATTTTTTTAGAAAAGTGGGAATAAAAAATATTTTTTAAAGTGTTTAAAACTATCAAAATACTACATGTCACCGTTGCAATAGTTAAATTACTGCACAGCAGTTCACGACATAACATTGACTACCACTACAACGATAGCTTTTCCGTTGCAGCGATTTTCTTTTTTTACTTTAGCTCTCTCGAGGTAGAATCTTGCATCCTCTATTAAATTATCCATTTTACAACACACTGTTTGAAATATGTCCCCGTGAACCAATTCCTAAATGGTAAAAAAAAAAAATAACCAGAGTTCTACATCATTTCGGGTAGTGAAAGTTTCTATAACTTCCCTAACTTGTTATTGATCTAAAATCAAGTCAAACATCATCACTAATTCTACCATTAATACCATATTTTTAAAACCTAGTACACCTTCAAAAATTTTTCGATGCTAGACTAGCCATGAATTTCTCAAAAAATGATAAGAAAGGGACTAGGTGCAGCTTTTCCTCCTACGGCATAGCAACGATTTAGATTATTACAGAATAATAGATTAAGAGGGATAGTTTAGCTGATCTCTAGAGATAAAAATATCTTCAAGAATGAAAATTTAAATACTTTTTATTTGTTGACAAGACAATTTGAGAAGCATTCAATAGAAATATGATATGTGAGATTTGCAGAACTTTTTGACTTATAGATATTGTTTAGTAGATGACTTGGTAAATGGTACATTGTGATTGATACCTCTATTTATCTTGATTTTCAGATACTTGTATTGAGTATTTTAGTTGTTGCAATCTATTTGAGCGTTCCTCATAAATCTCGAAGATATGGCCTATAGATTTATTTATATATATAAAATCATAAAATCAATAAAGATTTATTCAAAACAAGAGTCGTTACTACATCCTGTCTTATAATTATAAAAGTCGCATGAGTATGCAATTGACAACCTTAAAATTTTTGCTTAGCCTTTTTGAACTTACTATTCTAATTTCATTTTTGTCTCAAAGTGTGTACTGTTTAAAAATCCAAATTTAAGCAATAATTTTGGTTGAGACTTCTAAGTTTTATATTTAGCATCTTGTCTTATTTGTGGCGCAACCGGTGGCCTTGATAATTACCATGTTTGGCCAGGATATTCTCTTGTTAGTTTAATTAGTAGTGTTCCTCTCCATCATCTTAGAAATATGTAAGAAATTAGTTTTTTAGTGGCTAAGGGTACACTGATTTTTATAACACAATGAGGTACCTATGCCAATATTCATTTCCTATCCATTGTACGGTCCCAAAATGTTATTGTGGGCACACACAAGGAGAGTATTGTGGGCTCTTTCGGAACTTTAGGTCACACATTTAGAAAATGATTTGAAGTTTTTGGGCCCATTGTGTGGCTCCAAAGTGTGAACCACACAGTATGAGATTGCAAGAGTCGGTGGTATTGTAAACTAGACTAAAAAATATTTAATTTGATAAGTCATTGGCCACATAAATGTTCATATTCTAGAAAAATTGTTTGTGTGAAGTCAACCCAAGTAAAATATTATATAAAAACCTAATTATTGAGAAGAAGCTTCCAATTCAACTTTGTGCTAGAGGTTTCTTTCACTCTAATACCTATCCAGAATAGTTTCCACACATAAAAACTAACCTTTGCATCTAGATATATATAAATAAAATAGTTCAGATTTACCTTAAAAGTATGAGGTGTTATAGATGACATAGAACTTTGTGAGATATTGAGCTGTCTAAATGCATTAACCAAGATTTAGAAAGCTTCACGCCTATGTTTTTTTATCATATTTATTGAAATGTTATGTCATAGCATTCCTTAGTTATTTATTTTAACCATATTAATTCTTCTATATTATTTTTAAGGTATACTACATGCTTCATATTTCTAGTTTTTATGTAGTCGAGTAGATTCTTTTTTATAAGTATTTCTATTAATCTTATTTGTTTCATATCTTTCCTCCAATATTCTAAGTATTCGTAATTTATCATTTTAGTCTGAGTAATACCAATCTGAATAATAATATCTACCATCAAAATCTATATTTTCTAACTCTTGTTCTATCCATTCAATATTTAGTAACTCATCTTCAAAATCAAATATCTTTTCCCATATGAGTTTTCTTTATATCTATTATTTCTATAGCCTTAAGTATATACAAAACAAGCATCTTAAATCTATCTATCATCTCATCAGATAAGTAGGTAGTCATTTTATTTCATATGATGCTTATTTCAAAATATTCCCTTCAACCATATACATAACGAAATATAATCATCTTAGATTACTATACACTAGATTATTCTTAGAAAATTATGTTCCTCTGTCACTATTAGCATGGTATGTGTGGATACTTCTTCTGCCTTACTGGTTTCGCCTTTTGGATGGCATTGTTCTAAAAATTTTTCTCCTTTTCCTCTTTGCTAATAAACTTCAGAACATATTATCCTTCGAATAATTTTAATATATAGTAACTAACATGAACTTATTTTATTATATCATAATTGTCAGGAATTTATGAATTTAGCTATTCATAATTATAAATAAAAATACTTGTTCTTGTAGGTTTGATGATTCTGAGCTTTGATTTTTCATAATTGAGTATAAAACTGAATATATTATTAAATATTTTAAAAGATTTTTGGTTGTATACAAGGAGACTTGCTTTCCGTGTAGAAAGTCTTACCTTAGATTTGTTGTCCGGCTTATATTTATAATCTACAAAATGAAAATCATAACACTATACCTATTCTACATTTGTCCAAAAAGTAAAAAACTAATAATGACACTTGCCAAAAAAGTCAAAAGCTCATAATGCTATACAATAATTTACGTCTCTTAAATTATCTAATAATTCACATGTCACTTTCATAGCTTTAATATCTTGTCTCCTTGTCTCCTTGTCTCTTGCCTTTATTTTTTCATTAGTCTGTCCTTCTTTATGTTGCTTTCTATCTCCTATTATCTATCTTCCAGCTGGCTTCTTTTCATCCTTATCTTCTTAGTTGATTTTTGTCTTTATATTTCATTCTAGTTGGATTTCTGGGATAATATTATCTTCTCCGTTACATCTCGAACATTGATGATCTGGTTATTTATGTCCTATTAATTTGCAATATCCTGTCATTAATTCTTCTGAAATAAATTCCTTCATAATTGTTCTTGTAGTTTGTTGTTTTTCTGAACTGAGTAATTTCATTATCCATTTTTGAACTTCTTCCATATCTGACTATCATAACTCCCTTGAATTTGAATAGATCATTAGCTGGCCTCGCGAATAATAACTCCATATAAGGTTTCCATTGAGATAATTATTTGCTAGCTTTTGAATGATCGTAGATATTCCAATAATTCATTAATTTGCATAGAAATATGGTATTTCTACCTTAGGTATTTCTTGATATCGTCCAATATCTTCTAGTATAATCATATCTCTGGTTAATTCAATTTTTACAACTTGTATAACTGGTTTAATTTTGTCATATAATATCTCTACTAGGGCAGTATAAAACTTTATAAAAAGTAGGTTTCCTTTGGTTATTTTTTTGTAGGTCAAAAATGCTCTATATATTTCAGGTATAGCTGATAATTTATTTCCGTCTTGGGTAAACATGGTCTTAAGTAGTCCGTAAATAAAATAAGTTCTAACTAGGTTTGGGTTGGTTTTTGGTAGTGCAATTAACTTGTTGTATCCTTGTAATTTTTAGGTTATATAGTCTGTGTTCGATTCTTGGATATTTATAGCTCTGGCTTTAAGATTTAGGTAAATTTGTATTTTGTGGATATTTTCTATGTATGCTCGGGTTATATGGTTATAGGTTTTTTTATCTTGGTTCAAACTTTCTCGATATGTGGTAGTTTGTGGAGGTATGAATAAAGGGTCTTTTGGTATTTTTGGTGTAAATGGTTTGTCAAATATCTTGTTCAGATTTAATCTTTGTCTGCCAACTCCTCTGCTTGTACCTGCATATGTAAATTGATAAAGGTTATGGGTTTTATGGAGTGTCCCAACATCTCTTTTTAGCTCTGTATTTTTGTTGTCTTCCGATCGACATAGCTCTGCATTTTTATAGTAATGCGGTTGACTTGTAGCTTTAAACTTCAGTTTACCTTCATTAGTCTTTAGTTTTTCTACCTCATTGCCCATACTGTCCACTTTTATTGAAAGCGTAGTTAAGATTTTGAGTATTTCTTCTAGTGTATCATTTTCTGTTATATCAGTCTGTGTAGCTTTGTCTTGATATGTAATCTGCAATAACATTCTTGTTTGTATTAATTATTTCAACTGTAAATCTAAAATTCAATATATTTAATACCAATCTCCGTATTTCTTTTGTTGTTACTGAATTTTGTATTTTCTTAGTTAACCACCATCATACCTGTGTATTATCTGTTCGTACAATAATTTTTTTATATACAATATATGGTTCAAATGCTAATAAACACTTATATAATGAACATAATTTTTTCCTATTTATTTCCCATTTTATTTCTATTTCATTAAATGTTCCTGAATAATATTTACAATGATGTTCTATTTTTTCATTTTCATACCTGTATTTGAGTACTCCTCCATAGCTATGCTCACTTGCATCTGCTTCTACTATATATATAAAAAATTTATTTTCATCTGGGAATTGTAATTTTGTAGTTTTTTACAAAGTGTCTTTATTTTTTACACTTGTTTTTTATCTTCTTCACTATAATTATATTCTACATCCTATTTTAATTTCTTTTGTAATGGCTTTAAATTTTCTGCTAGTTTTGGTATATATTCTCTTACCTGGTATACTAATCCTAAAAATGATTGTAACCTTTTTTTGTATCTGATTTTTCTTTTAAATTTATTATTTTTTGTACTATATGTTGTTGCATTTTTTTCTCCATTTTTATCTATTTGTATTCCTAAGAATTCTATCTGGGTTTTCATTATTTCTTCCTTTTTCTCACTTAGGCTTGTTCCTGAATTTTCTATTATATTTGTAAATTTTTCTAATAACTTTAGATGTTCATCTTTAGTTTTTGAATATAGCAATATATCGTCTATGTATACTATACAATTAGGTAATTGTTTGAAATAATTATTCATAAAATGTTGATACCTATCTAGTGCATTTTTATATCTAAATGGTAACACATTTCATTTATAAAATCCTTGTGGCACTATAAATGCAGTTAGCTTTTTAAATCCTTCTTCTATTTTTAAATGGTAAAATCCTGATTTACAATTAAATTTACTAAAATAATTATATCCTTGTATTTGTCTTAATTTTAGTATTTTGTTTGGTATTGGATAATTATATGTTATAGTTTTTGCATTTAAATTCCTATAGTTAATAACCATTCTACTTTTTCCTCATTTTTGTTCACTATGTTTATTTACTATAAATGTTGGGTTAGTGTGTTTACTATTACTTTTTTATATATATTATTTTTCTAATAGTTCATTTATATCCATTTCAAATTCTTTTAGATCGTCAATATTGTATGTTAGTGGTTTTTGTGTTATTATACTATCTTTATTTATTAGTTCAATTTTTACAGTAGTTTTATGTTTTTCCCATCGTTTTAATGGATCTTCACTATATAGTTGTTTTAATTTTTTATTATTATTTCTACTTTATCTATTGAAAATATGGTCATTTCTTCCTTATTTATAGATAATATAATTAATTCTATCGTGTCTTCAGTAATTTTTATATTTTCTAATTTTTGTGTAATTTTTTTACTTCCTTTTATCCAATCTGTTTTCTTTCTTATTTTATTAGTAACTCTTTTTGCTCTTACCTTTTGTTTGCATAGTGTTGTAAACCACCAGTGTATTTTAGTTATTATGTGTGGATATAGTTTATCTAAAAATGACATTCCTAACAGCATATCTTTTGATGTGAGTTAGTAATTATAAATTTCTTCTATTATTAATATTTTATCTCATATTTTTATTTTTACATTTCTAGCTTTATATGTAATTAGACTCCCTTTATTATTAAATTCTTTAACTACTATTGGTGTTCTTAAAATATCCCATTTACTTTCTGGTAAATAGTTATATCTACATAAATTGGTTTCTGCTCCTGTATCTATCATTGGCATATAATATCTATTGTAATATCTTTCTACTATTATCTTCATGAGTACGTATATTTACATATTAAAGCTCTTTTTATTAACAAGTTTTCTTTATTATACTTTATGGTTAATTGGGTATGTTCTATATTGTATGGTTTTACTTGTTCCAACTATTATATTCCTAATATTATATCTGCTTTTTGTGTCTCTTCTTTTAATTTAAATTTAATTTTTATCTTTCTGACTCCTATTATAATTTTTTTTTCAGTCGTATTTTTAATAATTATTAGGTTTCTTGGCAAATCTTGATATTTATCATTATTTGTTTTAATTTCTTCAGTTTTTACTAAGTATTTCATTATATAATTATCTTCTTGTCCTGTGTTTATTAGTATTAAATATTATTTTTCATCTATTATTCCTATTATATAATATTGAGTTAGGTTAGGTTTTGGAATTATCTCATATCCTATTCTTTTTTATGTTTTTGGTTTTTCATAAGTTATTCTCTTTGGTGTTCTTATTCTTCCATTTACTATTTCTAAATCTTCTTCTATATCTATGTTCTGGTAGCTATAATCATTATTATATCATATGCTATTCATTTTTATGTTTTTGGTTTTTCATAAGGTATTAGAGTTATCTCATATACTATTCTTTTTGATGTTTTTATTTTTTCATAAGATATTCTCTCTGGTGTTCTTATTCTTTCATTTACTATTTCTAAATCTTCTTCTATATCTATATTCTGGTAGTTATAATCATTATTATCTATGATTTTTATAAATTGCTAAAAAGGACTTTCTATTTGTATTTTGTTTATTTTATTTTTTTTTGTTATCTTATGCTTTGTTGTTAATACATATAAATTTTTACATCTTACTGTAAATATTTTACATCCTGGGGTTAATTCTATTCCTGATATTTTCCAATATAGTACTAATGACTTATATATATTTTTTTTATCTATTATTGGTACTGAATAATTTACACTTATTATAAATTTAAATTTTTGGTATATTAGATTCCCTCTTATAGCACTTATTATGCTTTTTTTCTATAGGTTTTACGATCCTATCATTTGCTAAATATAGTTCTATTGATGTATCTATTCCTTCTCTAAAACATGCTTTTAGTAATATTTTTGTTCCTCGAACGTGTACATATTTTATTTGATCTTTACTTTTTATATCTCATATTTTTTATTCACTATTCTTTTTGTTATTAGTGGTATACTAGCTTTTCCTTTCGCGTATCTACAATCTATTATATGTTCCTTTTGGCTTACTACGTAGTATTCTTCTTTCCGTCTATTAAATATATTCCTTATTGTTGGTATTTTAAATATTTTTTCTACACTTAAGTCTAATTCTTTTCCTTTTATTTCTTCAAATATATTACTATCAAATATAATTTTTTCTTTTATTTCTTTTTCATTTAAATATTCTTTCTTTTTTATTATTTGTATACTTTCTTCAGTCATTTAATTCATCTAATTTGCTATCTATTTTGTTATCTGTTTCATTTTTTGAGATTTCATATATACTGTCTTCACTTTCTAATTCATAATCTATTTGCATATATTCTGTTTTTTTTCTGTCTTTATTTCTGATATTTGTTTCTTTTTTGGATCTTTGGGTACTTTACAATCTTTAGCTAGGTGTCCTAATTTTTCACAATTATAACATTTACATTCTTTTATAGATTTCTTCTTTCTATATGGTCTTTTATATTTATAATATTTTATGTAATATCTTTTTCTTGGTTTTTTATATTTATATTGGGATTTCTTATATTTATTATATTTCCTACATCTTTTTCTTTTCTTGTAGTATTTTTTTTCACATCCAAATTGGGGTGCTATTTTATCTTTGCAACATGATAAATTCTATGTTAATGTTTTTTCTATTTTTAATTCTTCCCTATATTTTTCACATATATTCCTATACCATTGTTGTAAAAATTTTATCCTTACTCTTAGAGTATCTACTATTTTTGCTTCATCCCAACTTTTTATTATTTTTGAACTAAATGGTTCAGGTAGTTTGCTAAAATATAATCTCCTTATTTCCTTACTTTCTTCTACATTACATTTTCCCTTATAGTAATATTCTTTGAATGCACATGTATATTCATCCATGTAGGACATATTACATATTGTTAATTTCAACATTAAATTTCTATTTGTATCCTTTTTCAATACTTTGTTGTTCTTCATCTGTCTCTATACTACTAAATTCTTTCTTATAGCCATTTCATATATTTTTTTTAATATTTCTATGGGTGATGCTATAGTTGTTCCTTCTGTAATCTTTTCAGATCTTAGTACCTTTTTAATTTCTTCAGTTAAATTTGATAGCCATAATTTTACTGTTCCTATTAGTGTTCTTTCTATATATTCTGGTGTATTTGTTGTGTCTATGCTATTATCTAGTAATTGTTTTGATATATATCCTACCCATAATTGTATCGTCTTATTTGGGTCTATTACACAGTTTAAATCTAAGAAGTTGTAAGTTTTATTAACTATTTGTTTTGGTGTCCATCAGTATTCATTTTTTGGGTTGTACTTATTTTTGTCATTATATTTTGGCTTTCTTATTTCTGATGTACTAGGTATTATGTTTTCGTCATCTTTTTTATCAAGAGTATTTATTTCTTCTATATTTTCTTTATTAACTGCTTCTTCTTTTTATATCTTCTATTCTTTCTAAAATTTTTGTATGTGTTTCACTATCTTCTGAATCATAAACATTTATTTTTTCAGTATCTATTGTATTTATTTCAAATTCCTTGGTCTTTAATTCTTCATTTTTTGTTTGTAATTTTTCTTTAAATTGGTTTATTTCATCCAGTAGTTTCTGTTCTTTATCCTTTTCGTCTTTTTCTCTTTGTCTTTTTCATATAGATCTTTTAGAATTTGTAATTCTTTTTCCAACTCAGTAATCCTATTATTTTTTATTTCTTCTATTTTTCGTATTTCATCCGTAGTTTGTTTGTTTATTTTTTCTATTTCTTTTTTCCTGTCTATTTCTTCATTTTCTTTTGCTATTCTTACCATAGCTGTTAGTTTATCTTCTAATTTTAATTCTTTTTTTCTAACATTAAATATAAATGTTCACCTATTTTCTTTATATCTTCTTCCTAAATTAAAAAATACTATTCTTATTTTTAACCCTTCGTGATTTTCATATATTTTTTCATCTATTTTGAATTCTTCTTTATTCATTTTATCTATTTGATTGTATATAAGTCATGTTGATGTATGTATTCTATGCTATCTATTAGAGCTTCTGAATATGATATTTCTTCTTTTTGTGCTTTTATTGATTTTTGACATATTCCAACAATTAAATTATACGGTAGTCTTTCTTTTATTATTCTTAATTCTCTTCTTTTCTCAGATAATATCTATTTTAGTTCCTTATATTTTTGGGATTGGTTTATATTATTCATTAGTATTTATAATATTTTGGTAGATTTCTAAATTTAGTTCTTATCATACTATGCATTCCTTAAATAAATACATACAACTCCTCTATTTTTAAATAACATAGCTCTGATACCAAAGTTGAGGAGGGTACTTATAGTACTAGATTTATCATATTTGTGTTAATTTCTTCAGTTTTTACTAAGTATTTCATTATATAATTATCTTCTTGTCCTGTTTTTATTAGTATTAAATATTCTTTTTCATCTATTATTCCTATTATATAATATTGAGTTAGGTTAGGTTGTGGAGTTATCTCATATGCTATTCTTTTTTATGTTTCTATTTATTCATAAGATATTCTCTTTGGTGTTCTTATTATTTCATTTACTATTTCTAAATCTTCTTATATATCTATATTCTGGTAGCTATAATCATTATTATCTATGATTTTTACAAATTGCTCAAAAGGGCTTTCTATTTGTATTTTGTTTATTTTATTTTTTCCAGTTATTTTATGCTTTGTTGTTCATTGAAAGTGTAGTTAGGGTTTTGAGTATTTCTTCTAGCGTATCATTTTCTGTTATACCAGTCTGTGTAGCTTTGTCTTGATATGTAATCTACATTAACATTCTTGTTAGTATTAATTATTTCAACTGTAAATGTAAAGTTCAATATATTTAATATCAATCTCCATATTTCTTTTGTTGTAACTAAATTTTGTATTTTCTTAGTTAACCACCATCGTACCTGTGTATTATCTGTTCGTACAATAAATTTGATATATACAATATATGGTTCAAATGCTAATAAACACTTATATAATGAACGTAATTCTTTTTTATTTATTTTTCATTTAATTTTTATTTCGTTAAACATTCCTGAGTAATATCTACAATGATGTTCTAATTTTTCGTTTTCATACCTGCATTTGAGTACTCCTCCATAGCTATACTCACTTGCATCTACTTCAACTATATATATAAAAATTTTATTTTCATTTGGGAATTATAATTTTTGTAGTTTTTTACAAAGTGTCTTTATTTTTTGCACTTGTTTTATATCTTCTTTTACTATAATTATATTCTACATCCTTTTTCAATTTCTTTTGTAATGGTTTTAAATTCTCTGCTAGTTTTGGTATATATTTTCTTACCTGGTTTACTAATCCTAAAAATTATTGTAACTTCTTTTTTAATATCTAATTCTTCTTTTGAATTTATTATTTTTTGATACTATGTCAAAGCTATGTTATTTAAAAATAGAGGAGTTGCATATTATGATAGAACTAAATTTAGAAATCTACCACAATATTATAAATACTAATGAATAAAATAGATCAATCCCAAAAATATAAGGAACTAAAACAAAAATTATCTGAGAAACGAGGAGAATTAAAAAGAAGAAAAGAAATACTACAGTATAATTTAATTGTTGGAATATGTCAAAAATCAATAAAAGCACAAAAAGAAGAAATATCATATTTAGAAGCTATAATAGATAACCTAGAATACATACATCAACATGACTTATATACAATCAAATAGATAAAATGAATATAGAAGAATTCATAATTGATGAAAAAACATATGAAAATCACGAAGGGTTAAAAATAAGAATAGTATTTTCTAATTTAGAAAGAAGATATAAGAAAATAGGTGACCATTTACATTTAATATTAGAAAAAGAAGAACTAAAATTAGAAGATAAACTAACAGCTATGGTAAGAATAGCAAAAGAAAATGAAGAAATAGATAAGAAAAAAGAAATAGAAAAAATAAAACAACAAACTACGGATGCAATACGGAAAATAGAAGAAATAAAAAATAATAGGATTATTGAGTTAGAAAAAGAATTATAAATACTAAAAGATTTACATGAAAAAAGACAAAGAGAAAAAGACGAAAAAGATAAAGAACAGAAACTACTAGATGAAATAAACCAATTTAAACAAAAATTACAAACAAAAAATGAAGAATTAAAGACCAATGAATTAGAAATAAATACAATAGATACTGAAAAAACAAATTATTATGATTCAGAAGATAGTGAAACATATACAGAAATTTTAGAAAGAATAGAAGATCTAAAAATTATGGAAAAAGAAGAAGTTAATAAAGAAAATATAGAAGAAATAAATACTCTTGATAAAAACGATCACGAAAACATAATACCTAGTATATCAGAAATAAGAAAGCCAAAACACAATTATAAAAATAAGTACAACCCAAAAAATGAATATAGATGGACACCAAAACAAATAGTTAATAAAAATTACAACTTCTTAGATTTAGACAGTGTAGTAGACACAAATAAGACGATACAATTATGGGTAGGATATATATCAAAACAATTACTAGATAATAGCATAGGCACAACAAATACACCAAAATATATAGAAACAACATTAATAGGAACAATAAAATTATGGCTATCAAATTTAACTGAAGAAAGTAAAAAGTTACTAAGATCTGACAAAAATACAGAAGGAACAACTAAAGCATCACCCATAGAAATATTAAAAAAATATGAAACGGCTATAAGAAATGAATTTAGTAGTATAGAAATAGAAAAAGAAGAACAAAATATAGAAAATGATACAAATAGAAATTTAATGTTGAAATTAGCAATATGTAATATGTGCTACATAGATGAATATACATGTGCATTCAAAGAATATTATTATAAGGAAAAATATAATGTAGAAGAAAGTAAGGAAATAAGGAGATTATATTTTAGCAAACTACCTAAACTATTTTAGTTCAAAAATAATAAAAAGTTGGGATGAAGAAAAAATAGTAGATACTCTAGGAGCAAGGATAATATTTTTACATCAATAGTGTAAGAATATTTATGAAAAATACAGGGAAGAATTAAAAATGGAAAAAACATTAATAAAGAATTTAGCATGTTACAAAGATAAAATAGCACACCAATTTGGATGTGAAAAAAAATACTTCAAGAAAAGAAAAAGACAGAAGAAATATAATAAATATAAGAAATCTCAATATAAATATAAAAAACCAAGAAAAAAATATTACGTAAAAGACTATAAACATAAAAGACCATATAGAAAAAAGAATTTATAAAAGAATGTAAATGTTATAATTGTGGAAAATTAGGACACCTAGCTAAAGATTGTAAAGTACCCAAAGATCCCAAAAAAGAAACAATTATCAAAAATAAAGATAGAAAATACAAAATATATGCAAATACATTATATAGATTATGAATTAGAAAATGAAGATAGTATATATGAAATCTCGGAAAATGAAACAGATAATGAAATAGATAGCGATTTACATGAATTAAATGACTAAAGAAAGTATACAAATGATAAAGGAAGAATATTTAAATGAAGAAGAAATAGACCAAAAAACTATATTTGATAGTAATATATTTGAAGAAGTAAAAGGAAAAGAATTAGACTTAAGTGTAGAAAAAATATTTAAAATACCAACAATAAGGAATATATTTAATAGACGAAAAGAAGAATACTACGTAGCAAGCCAAAAAGAACATATAATAGATTGTAGATACGCGAAAGGAAAAACTAGTATACCACTAGTAACAAAAAGAATAGTTAATAAAGAAGTACAGGATATAAAAAGTAAAGACCCAATAAAATATGTACACTCTGGAGGAACAGAAATATTAATAAAAGCATGTTTTAGAGAAGGAATAGATACACCAATAGAACTATATTTAGCAGATGATAGGATCGTAAAACCTATAGAAAAAAGCATAATAAGTTCTATAAGAGGGAATCTAATATACCAAAAATTTAAATTTATAATAAGTGCAAATTATTCCGTACCAATAACAGATAAAAATATAGATAAGTCATTAGTCCTATATTGGAAAATATGAGGAATAGAATTAACCCTAGGAAGTAAAATATTTACAGCAGGATGTAAAAATTTATATGTATTAACAAAAAAACATAAAATAACTAGAAAAAATAAAATAAACAAAGTACAAATAGAAAGTCTTTTTGAGCAATTTGTAAAAATCTTAGATAATAATGATTATAGCTACCAAAATATAGATATAGTAGAAGATTTGGAAATAGTAAATGAAAGAATAGGAACACCAAAGAGAATATCTTGTGAAAAAACAGAACCATAAAAAAGAATAGCATATGAGATAACTCCAAAACCTAACCTAACTCAATATTATATAATAGGAATAATAGATAAAGAAGAATATTTAATACTAATAAACACAGGACAAAAAGATAATTGTATAATGAAATACTTGGTAAAAACTGAAGAAAATAAAACAAACAATGATAAATGTCCAAATTTGCCAAGAAACCAAATAATTATTAAAAATACGACTGAAAAAGAAATTATAATAGAAGTCAGAAAGATAAAAATTGAATTTGAAGTAAAAGAAGAAACATAAAAAGTAGATATAATATTAGGAATAAAATGGTTGGAACTAGTAAAACCATACAATATAGAACATACCCAATTAACCATAACTTATAATAAAGAAAAACTGTTAATAAAAAGAGCTTTAATATGAAAATATACTGTAACGACCCGAAATCACCCCTTGGGACACTACATGGTGCCTAGGGTCATAAGTGACCCCAAGCTAACCCTTCACTTGGCATCACACATAAATAACTGAATAAAATGCATAAAACCGAAAGAATAAGGTAGAATATAACTCTAATATGAATTTGCTCAATACCAAAACTGGAGTAACAAGGTTAAAACTCAACTTCTTACAACAAAATCAAAACCCAATACATCAACTTCTACCCACTATCTATGAAGCTTCTACTAGTAATGACCATGGGTAGTTGGGTCATGAATCCCAAGCACCCCGACTCAATATGACTGAAAAAGGAAATACCACTCATCTCAACCATATCACTGACTTGAGCCCTTGAATCAAAAGGACTCGTCACCTATGAACTGGAAGCTGTGAACTAATCGGACATGGTACATATGCTACAATTTATACCTATATTATGAGACAATATAGCATATAGACATATATATGGATCAGCACTTGGGAATGTACTGAGTATATGGGGGTAAATACACATGTATAAAACAGTATCAACCTTCTTCAGTCAAATCATGGATGCAATATGGGATGACTCATATAGCTTAGACAAGTATCAAATGTAAAGTTCATAAATAATGTAAGATGAGGCACATAACACAAATCTCGTGAGTCATCATTCTTTAACCTTGAAATTAGAAATCTTCTCCTATTCTCAATACTCAAGACCAAAGGGGCTTTAAATAATACTATCAACTCATGCATATGCCTCAAGGAGAGTAAAACTTCATTAGTGCTCAAGATCTCATAATCCTTTTTGAACCCAAATACTTGGAATTCGGAATCATACCACTTTGAAACATACTTGAAGGCATTTCATTCACTTTAGGAAAATATCTCATTTCAAGCTTTAGGGAAATCATTCAATCTCAAAAGGAAGATACTCTAGTTTAGCGAAAATAACTCATCTCAAGGTTTCATGGGAAAATACCAAATCAAGGGAAAACACTTCCTTTCGAAGAGACAATTCATATCAAGGGAATACTTTATCTAGGAAACCATTTTACAACCTCATTAGTAGGAAAATAGTTCGTAGGAGGGAAAATACTTTAGTTTCCGAGGAAGTAGCTGATCTCAAGTTTGAAAGGCACGGGAGGTTCTCGAAACTGACATAAACTATGCGAGCTACATGAAGTCCAATGTTTTGTCCTCCTAAGGAAGAGACTCCACATTGGGGAGGACTGTCATACTCTTGCCAGGGAGTATAACCTAGGTCTAGTGATCACTAAATAAAACTCGGCCTCGGGCCCAATATCAACTCGGCCTAAGGCCCAATAATCATAAACTCGACCTTAGGACCAACCTACGGTGGCACATAGTTTTAGGGTAAGAAACCGTAGTAACTTACCCGCTCGGTGCTAAATACTACTCCCTTTGGATTATCTGCGCTCATGTCATAAAAATCCACTTTTAGAATAATCTCATGGTTCACCACGAACCCAATAATCAAATCAATAATCTCATATAGTAAAGTGGATTTCAAAGATTTCGGACCATTAGGTCAATTCATTTCTTAATCATCTCAAAATACTCAAATCATGGGTGCTTATAGCACAAGAGTTCACAAATTCACAAGTCCCAAATACGGCTTACTGACCCATAGTTCAATCTCAAGTTAAAGCTCATCAAAAGCATTATGTATAAAATATAGATTCATAAATCATGTGGAAATCTAGGAATTTCAGCAATTTATCTAAAAATTTCAATATAGTCATATGCTTCAATATCTCAAATATTACAAATATTAGCTTTTCAAGAAGAAAAATCATGGGGTTTATACCCAACTATAAATTCTTAATAAAACATACAGAAATCATGCCATTTGACTCTTAATTCATAGAAAATATTAAGATAATGCATTCAATAATAATGGGTGAAAACCCCTAATTCAAATTCATGTAAAACCTCATAGATTTCAGGAAAATCATGATGTAAATAAGCCTTTGGGAACAAGGGTGAAAGGGTTACCCTTGTTCAAAACCCTACATACCTTAGATTATGACATTGGATGAACAAGCTTTCTCTAAACTCTTTTTCTTATCCTTGAAAGAGAGGGTTCTTGCACACTTGACTTAGGAAACTTGAATCTCAACTCAATTTTAAGAATCCATGGTGAGTTCTTAGATTCCTTGGAGAAGAATTTTGTTTTGATTTGATTTGGAGGAGAAAACCCTAGCTTATTAGTGTTAGAGATGGGAAAATGAGGTAGCTGCTTCGTATAGAATATATAGGAGGGTTTAAAAAAGGGGAAAATACCAAAATATCCCTTTAAAAATGGGTTAAAACTACTAAACGGGGGCTGCGATGGTCGAATCGACAGTCCGTCAAAAGTTTGACGGTCTGTCGGATCGTCCGTCGCAAGCTGGCCAGAAGAAGGGACATACTCGCTCGCTGCGATGGTCTCAGCGATGGTCCATCAAAAGTTTGGCGGTCCACTATTTTGGCCGCCGCACGATGGCCAGGATGAGGCCATACTGCCTCAGAGTGACGGTCAAAGTGATAGTCCGTCAAAAAGTTGGCGGTCCATCACTTTGGCCATCGCACGATGGCCAAAAAAAGGGGTCACTGCCTTGGTTTTGATGGGATGATTGATGGTTCGTCGCAAACTTGACGGTCCGTCGAATCGTTCGTCAAGCCTAGGTGATTCCGACAATTTTCACTAAAACGGCCATAACTTCCTCGTTCGTTGTTAGATTTTGACAAAATTGGTATCGTTGGAAAGCTAACTCAATGATCTATATGACAAAAAGTCAATATTAGGAAAATTCCACATGGTTAAAAATATTTTACACTTGGGAAGACACCTCTCAAACTTTTAAAGCCGGAATGACACCTCACTCAACATGCTCTAAGGCTCAAACTATGAGGTAATTTTGTGGGGTTTTACATATACGTACTCATAAAGATAATAGTAGAAGGATATTATAATGGATATTATACATCAATGATAAATGCAGGAGAAGAAGCCAATTTATGTAGATATAACTGTTTACCAGAAAGTAAATGGAATAAGTTAAGAACACCAATAGTAGTTAAATGATTTAATAATGAAGGAAGTCTAATTACATATAAAGCTAGGAATGTAAAAATACAAATATAGGATAAAATATTAATAATAGAAGAAATTTATAATTATGAACTAACATCAAAAGATATGCTTTTAGGAATGCTATTTATAGATAAACTATATCCACACATAATAAATAAAACACACTGGTGGTTTACAACACCATGCAAACAAAGGTAAGAGCAAAAAGAGTTACTAATAAAATAAGAAAGAAAACAGATTGGATAAAAGAAAGTGAAAAAATTTCACAAAAATTAGAAAATATAAAAAATATTGAAGACACTATAGAATTAATTATATTCTCTATAAATAAGGAAGAAATGACTATATTTTCAATAGATAAAGTAGAAATAATCAAAAATAAATTAAACCAACTATATAGTGAAGATCCATTAAAAGGATGGGAAAAACATAAAACTACTGTAAAAATTGAACTAATAAATAAAGATAGTATAATAACTCAAAAACCACTAACATACAATTTTGACGATCTAAAAGAATTTGAAATGCATATAAATGACTATTAGAAAAATAATATATACAAAAAAGCAATAGTAAACACACTAGCCCAGCATTTATAGTAAATAAACATATCGAACAAAAAATAGGAATAAGTAGAATGGTTATTGACTATAGAAACCTAAACATAAAAACTATGACATATAATTACCGAATACCAAACAAAATACTAAAAATAAGGCAAATACAAGGATTTAATTATTTCAGCAAATTTGATTGTAAATCAAGATTTTACCATTTAAATCTAGAAAAAGAATCTAAAAAGCTAACTGCATTTATGATGCCACAAGGATTTTATGAATGGAATGTGTTACTATTTGGATATAAAAATGCACCAGGTAGGTATCAATATTTTATGGATAATTATTTAAAACAAATACCTAATTGTATAGTATACATAGACGATATATTGCTATATTCAAAAACTAAAGATGAACACCTAAAGTTATTAGAACAATTTACAAATATAATAGAAAATTCAGGAATAAGCCTAAGTGAGAAAAAGGCCGAAATAATGAAAACCCAGATAGAATTCTTAGGAATACAAATAGATAAAAACGGAGTAAAAATGCAACAGTATATATTACAAAAAATAATAAATAGAAAAGAATTATGTTCATTATATAAGTGTTTATTAGCATTTGAACCATATATTATATATAACAAATTTATTGTACGAACAGATAATGCACAGATACGATAGTAGTTTACTAAGAAAATACAAAATTCAGTTACAACAAAAGAAATATGGAGATTTGTATTAAATCTATTAAATTTTACATTTACAGTTGAAATAATTAATACTAACAAGAATGTTATTGCAGATTACATATCAAAATAAAGCTACATAAACTGATATAACAGAAAATGATACACTAGAAGAAATACTCAAAACTCTAACTACGCTTTCAATGAAAGTGGACAGTATGGGCAATGAGGTAGAAAAACTAAAGACTAATGAAAATAAACTGAAGTCTAAAGTTACAAGTCAGCCGCATGACTATAAAAATGTAGAGCTATGTCGATTGGAAGACATAAAAAATCTAGAACTAAAAGAAGATGTTGGGACACTCCCTAAAACCCATAATCTTTATCAATCTATGTCAGCAGGTACAAGCAAAGGAGTTAGTACATAAGGATTAAATCTGAACAAAATATTTGACAAATAATTTATACCAAAAATACCAAAAGACCCTTTATCCATACCTCCACAAAAAACCACATTTCGAGAAATTTTGAACCAAGATAAAAAAGCCTATAACCATATAACCCGAGCATACATAAAAAATATCCACAAAACACAAACTTACCTAAATCTTAAACCCAGAGCTATAAATATCTAAGAACTGAACACAGACTATATAACCCAAAAAACTACAAGGATACAACAAGTTAATTGCACTACAAAAAACCAATTCAAACCTAGTTAGAACTTGTTTTAGTTATGGACTACTTAATACCATGTATACCCAAGACGACAATGAATTATTAGCTATACTTGAAATATATAGAGCATTTTTGACCTACAAAATAATAACCAAAGGAAACCTATTTTTTATAAAGTTTTATACTACCCCAGAAGAGATATTATATGTTGAAATTAAACCAGTTATACAAGTTGTAAATTGAATTAACAAGAGATATGATTATACCAGAAGATATTGGACAACATCCAGAAATACCTAAAGTAGAAATACCAGATTACTATGCAAATAAATGAATTATTAGAATATCTACGATTATTCAAGAGCTAGCAAATAATTATCTCAATGGAAATCCTATATAGAGTTATTATTCGCGACACTAGCTAATGATCTATTCAAATTCAAGGAAGCTACGACAGTCAGATATGGAAGAAGTTCAAAAATGGATATTGATATTACTCAATCCAGAAAGACAACCAACTATAAGAACAATTAAGAAGGAATTTATTTCAGAAGAATTATTGACAAGATATTATAAATTAATAGGATATAAATATCCAAATCATCAATGTTCGAGATGTAACGGAAAAAATAATATTATCCCAGAATACCAACTAGAATGAAAGATAAAGAAAAAAATCAACCAAGAAGATAAAGATGAAAAGAAGCCAGCTGGAAGATAGACAACAGGAGATAGAAAGCAACATAAAGAAGGATGGACCAATGAAAAAATAAAGGCAGGAGACAAAGAGACAAGATATTAAAGCTATGAAAGTGACATGTGAATTATTAGATAGTTTTTTTTTTTGACTTTTAAGAGACGTAAATTATTGTATAGCATTATGAGTTTTTGACTTTTTTAGCAAGTGCCATTATTAGTTTTTCAATTTTTTGACAAGTGTAGGATAGGAATAGTGTTAGGATTTTCATTTTGTAGATTATAAATGTAAGCCAGTCAACAGATCTAAGGCAAGACTTTCTATACGGAAAGCAAACCTTTTTCTACACAACCAAAATTCTCTCATAAAATCAATAAAGATATTCAGTTTTATACTCAACTATGAAAAATCAAAGCTCAGAATCATCAAATCTACAAGAACATGTATTTTCATTTATAATTATGAATAGCTAAATTCATAAATTCCTGACAATCATGATAAAATAAGATAAGTTCATGTTAGTTACTATATAGTAGAATTTTCGAAGGATAATATGTTCTGATGTTTATTAGTAAAGAGGAAAATGAGAAAAATTCCCAAAACTATGCCATCCTAAAGGTCAAACCAGTAAAGCAGAGAAGCCATGATAAGGTAGTAACCAGAGTTGAGGCGATGTTTAGGGAAAAAGTATCCAAACATACCATGCTAATAATGACAGAGGAGTATAATTATCTAAGGATAATCTATTACATAATGATCTATGATGACCATATTTTGTTATGTATATGATTGAAGGAAATATTTTGAAATAAGTATAATATGAAATAAAAAGACTAACTACTTATATGATGAAATGATAGATAGTGTCAAGATACTTATTTTGTATATACTTAAGGATATAGGAATAATAGATATAAGAAAACTCATATGGGAAAAAATATTTAATTTTGAAGATGAGTTACTAAATACTGAATAGATAGAACACAAGTTAGAATATATAGATTTTGATGGTAATATTATTATTCAGATTGGTATTACTTAGACTAAAATGATAAATTACGAATACTTAGAATATTGGAGGAAAGATATGGAGCAAATAAGATTAATAGAAATACTTATGAAAAAGAATCTACTCGACTACATAAAAACTAGAAATATGGAGCATATAGTATACCTTAAAAATAATATAGAAGAATTAATAAGGTTAAAACAAATGACTAAGGAATGCTATAACATAGCATTTCAACAAATATGATAAATCTAATAAATCTAGTACTACAAGTACCCCCTTCAAATTTGTTTTTTCATAAGATATTCTCTTTGGTGTTCTTATTCTTTCATTTACTATTTCTAAATCTTCTTCTATATCTATATTCTGGCAGCTATAATCATTATTATCTATGATTTGTACAAATTGCTCAAAAGGGCTGTAATTTTTATTAACTATTTGTTTTGTTATCCATCTATATTCAATTTTTGGGTTGTACTTATTTTTGTAATTATATTTTGGCTTTCCTATTTCTGATATACTAGGTATTATGTTTTCGTCATATTTTTTGTCAAGAGTATTTATTTCTTCTATATTTTCTTTATTAACTGCTAGTTTTAATATAAAAATATACGTACTCATGAAGATAATAGTAGACTATAGTATAATTTAATTGTTGGAGTATGTCAGTGCAAATTATTCAGTATCAATAACAGATAAAATTATAGATAAGTCATTAGTACTATACTGGAAAATATCAGGAATAGAATTAACTTCAGGAAGTAAAATATTTACAGCAAGATGTAAAAATTTATATGTATTAACAACAAAGCATAAAATAACTGGAAAAAATAAAATAAACAAAATACAAATAAAAAGCCTTGGATATTTACAACTCTGGGTTTAAGATTTAGGTAAGTTTGTATTTTGTGGATATTTTCTATGTATGCTCGGGTTATATGGTTATAGGCTTATTGTTGAGAACAAAAGTGAAGTTCGACTTTTGAGGCTTCTAGTCCTTGGTAATTTCAATCAAATATTTTTGTTTTTGTTTGGGATCGATTAATGTTTGAACATGGGTTGGTTTCTCTTTTTTTTTGTTATTTCTTCTAAAAATTACACTAATACAGAACTTATATTTCCAATATTACAAAAAATCTCAACTTCCTAAACATATTACAAAAATTCCAACATATACACAGAATGCTATGTATAAGTCAGCTATGTTATGCATAGGGAGAGAAAGTAAAGTAATTAAAAAGTGGGAGAGAGTGTAATTACTTCCAAAAGGGTTGATATTTATGTTATTTATACTTATTTATTTAGTCTGAGTTTTATTGATTTGGCCTTTCAATTTAAAAGTATTACGAATGGGAAACTATAGGAATAGCCCCCAAATAAGGTGGCTTTCAAGTTTTGACCCCAAATTTAAAAGCTTCATAAAAATAGCCTTAAGCTATTAAGTGATATATTTTCAAACAAAATTATCCTTAACCAATGGAGTAAGTTACATAAATATCCTCATAATGGATAACAACTCCATACTTATTAATCTTTCAAGTTTTATTTTTTTTCTCTTTTAGTTTTACTTTGATTATTATTTTTTTCTCTTTTTATTTTTAATTTTTCTCAACCCTTACTTGTTTCGTTTTTTGCTCTCAACATCATTTTTTTCCTTTTTTATTTTCTATTAATTTTTTATTTTTTCTTTCTTTTTTTTTTTTTAGTTTTTCTCAATCCTTATTTTTTTTCTTTTACTCCTCTCAACGTCTACTTTTATATAAAGAAAAACTTTTTCTTTGATTTTTATTTTATTTTTTCATTTTTTTCTTTTAATTTTTTTCTCGACCTTTATTTTATTTTATCTTTTCTTTTTTCTTTTTATCAACCTTTATTTTTTTCTTTCTGTCTCAACTTCTACATTTTCTTTGATTTTTATTTTTTTGATATTTTTTATTTTCTTATTTTTGTAACTTTTATTATTTTTGTTCTTTTCTTTGATTTCTTTCAATCAAGTTACATCTCATGAGCAAGAGTTGATACTATCACATTATAAAGGCAAGACTTATGACTTTGAAACAACAAGTTGCATTCATGGGCAAGAGTTGATACTACCACATTATAGAGGCAAGACCTATGACTTTCAAACAACAAGTAATGTTTCAGGGGAAAGAATTGACACTACCACATTGTCTTTTGATTTAGGAGATGTTCTATAACCCTCCCCTTAGAGGAAAGACTTAGCTCAAGGATTTTTAAACAACAAATTATGTCTCACGGGAAAACTTTGACTCTACCACGTTATGTTTTCATTTATAAGATGTTCTACAACTATTGTCTTAAAGGCAAGACTTAGCTCAAGGACTTTCAAACTACAAATTATGCCCCAAAGTCAAGAGTTGACACTACCATGTTATGTCTTCATTTACGAGATGTTCTACAAATCTTGCCTTAGAGACAAGGCTTAACTTAAAGACTTTCAAACTACAAATTATGCCCCATGGGCAAGAGTTGATAATACCACGTTATGTCTTTATTTATGAGATGTTCTATAACTCTTTCCTTAGAGGCAAGACTTAGCTCAAGGATTTTCAAATAAAAAATTATACCCCATGGGCAAGAGTTGATTTTTGATAACGCTCAAATTACACTCTTAAATGGGTGTAAGTGATCGTTATCAATATAAAACCCAACTAGGTTGGGGTTGAATCCCACAAGGAATAGGGTGTGAACTTTGATTTGTTTACGAAAGACTTTACTAGTAGTTTACTGTTTCCAAAAGTTGGGGGTTTAAGTTCACAGTGTGTTAAATATCACTTTCAATACTTCTGTGTTTGTAATCAAGATAAATGGGAAACCAGAGCTATGTTTACCAAGGGCTTCGGGAATTGACAGATACTAGGGAATGCTATAGATTCTCGGAATGAGTAGAACAGCAGAATATCCTTGACGATTATACTGTCTGACTTATCTCTCAACCTCACCAGACAATTTATTATCTAATTCTCTTTAACTTAGATAACTTATCTATTTCCAATAGGATGTTATCTCAGGTAGATTACTCCAGTTATCACATTAATCATTAAATAGAAGGTTGGTAGCTTTCGAGTCCCTGTTGATAATTCACATCCCCTAGTCTATTTCTCCATTAGAAGCAAATAAACCTAAGGCATAATCTAATATTTGTAACCACTAGATTTCAGTTCAAACCATAGAATTTCAAGATGTTCTACTACTCTTTGAATCCATTAATCACCTAGCATCATATAAAACCCTAATCCATGGATCCCACAACCCCGGCTAATGGAATTAGCCGCTCATGATTTGATGAAAGAACTCACAAATTGAATTCATAATGATAAGGATAACTTACGATTAGATGGAAAACAACAATTAGTTTCTTCGATTGAATCACCAGGTAGAAACCAAAAAATATTTGATAAAAACAAGAAGAATAATTGATGTAAGAGAGAAATTTTACGTGTCTCTTTTCCCTAGGGTAATGTCTGATAGTTAACAAAAAATCCCCCTCAATAAAACCCCAAAACAAGTATCTATATAGTAAATCCTAAATAAGGAAATAAAATCAAAGTTTCAGTTTTCTCTTCGATTTAGATGACGATGCTTTTAATGGCGTGTCAGATTCCTGATGATGTGTTCGAGATGTCGTCAAAGGTTTCAATGAATTTTTGTCTTCTACCTCTTTAGACAGCAATCCTAATGGTGTGTCAAAATCCTAACAACATGTGAAAACTGTCATCACATCTTCACTAGGAATCAGCATACTCTGTCTCTAGTTGACGGAGATTTTGATGCCATGTACCATATTTAATGGCCCTTCTGAATCACCGTCATATTTTTTCTCAACTCTTTAGGTTCTGTCTAAGCTTGACGGCAACTTTGATGGCCTGTCCCATGTATGACGGCACTTAAGAATTGACGTCAGCTACACTTCTGCTTATTTATATCAGATGTCATCCGATTTATTCTTCTTTCCTTAGGTGTCCTCCCCGATAACTTATGTCTTCATTAACATACTAAAAGCAATAAAAAAATAACAAAAGTTGCTTAAGACTTCACAATTATTCAGAGTTAAAAGCTTTAAATGTGTTAGCATCGGCTCACACATCAACACCCTCAACTTAAACAATTGCTTGTCCTCAAGCAACCAAAACTAACTAGGAGTAAACAAAGTACAATTCGGCAGCTAACTACTCTTATTAGTTCAAAATACATGCATCATCTCCATGATCAATCAAAATAAACTCAACTATGTCTAATATTTAAAAACAACCATGTAACTTACAAGCATCTAGATATGGCAAAAATTTCAGCAATAACAACCTAGCACATACCCAAATTACATTCTTCGAACAAACCAATCAATAGCAACATACCTAGTATGCCCTCACAATAAAGAAATCCCTTTTTCACTCAGATTCATATGTATTAACATAGGGATAAACGTAAGACTCACTCTCAGAACAAAGTTCCAACACTGCGCATCAAATACCATAGGCTTACCCTTATAGTCAGTACCAAAGTCTTTAGATAAGTCAGTTAGGATCACTAAAGGGCTTTTCTGAGCTTGTAACTTAAGCTAGGGTTGGTATGATATTCAAGGGTATTTTGTAGTGACTATACCTCCTTGGCACCACATCAACCCACGGGGTTTCAACTATTGACGTTCTTTTCTTCCCTTTTTATTTGACAGGTATTCTCAAGATGGTTGTTGTATATTCAAGCATTATATTAGCTTTTTCAGTTTTCTCTTTTCCTATTTTTTTTTTCACTACACCCAACTTGTTATTCATTATTTTTCTTTTACCTCTCTTCATACTCATAATGCATCACGTACCCCTATACTACCCACCCTCAACTTAGGGTATTTGCCTAAGTTAAGGTGCACAGTGTCCAAAGTGGACCAGGGCCAAAACAGGTTCATTGTGATGTGATGGGAAGGTAAAAGGTGTACAAGAAAGAACTGGACTATTTCGGCTCAAAAAGGGATCAAGGGATATTATCATATTTGGATGGTCATTTAAGCTAAACTGGGTTAACATACAAAATGGCCTATGATCCTTTCATAACGCTTATCCTATGACTATGGTATGACTAACTGGGCAAGTTCTAGATTCAACAAATAATGAGAACTGAGTATGACCTTACATGCACATGGCACACAAGTATATAGCACATCACTACTCATTCGTTTCATGCATTTGTTTTCTACAGGTTACTTATTTGCCACACTATTGTCACAGATAGATACACAGTGATCACACCAGATGCACTTCACACAGTTCACAACATATCATACCATTGGAGAGGTACTCAAAAAGTCACAAAACGAGCTAACTGTCTTAAGTAATTGCACTACTCCTAATCATCTACTAAACATGTTACACTACAGTTTTCCTATACCCTCAACTGAAAATAAAAAATAAAATATACCAAGGGTTAGGATGTACCTAAAGACAGTCAAGCCTGTGGATCCTGGGTCTCCTACCCTACTATTGCATTCTCAGTTGTCTTCTCCCCACTCATGGCGTCTACCTTTGCAGTGGATGGAGCCCGGCTTAATGAAGCACCTACAGCCCTAGCTCTGATGGTTGCTTCCCATTTTTCTATGTTAGCTAGAGACTCCAGTCTTTCCCTTTTCAATTCTTCCTTCTTTGCCTTCTTATTTGCTTTCTTTTTAGCCTTCTCTCTTCTTCACCATCAGACTCATCTCTTTTGTTCTTGCCTTTCTTTTTCTTTTTTTTCTTTGGGTAATCTGCAATAAGATTCAGTAGAGGAATTTCTTCCTCTACATCATACATGGATGATACTGTTGGCACCATAATTTGGTGTTGTTGTATTATTCCAACCTCAACCTTTAGTTTGTCCAATGCAGCCTTGAAAGTGGCAAGATCAGCGCCTGTCATCTCATTCACCTGAGCATCGAACCTATTCTCTAGATCTGCTACCCGTGCAGGCAAGGTCATGAAAGGTTCTAGTGTATCTTTAAGTATAGCTTTTACTCTTTTGCCTACAGCAGCAACAAATTATTTAGCGAAGGCCTGAAGTTGCACCTCGCACCAATTCGCTCTTCTAGCTACTTTTCTGATATCAATCGACTGAAATGTCGATCCTATTGCTGCTGGAGGAACTAAAGAAACTGAAGTAGTTGGCTAACTTTGAGGGACTGACTCTGCCTGGACTGAATGTGCTTGTGGTGGTGGTCCAGCTTCAGAGATTTGAACCCCCACATCTAGTGCTGGAACAGTCTCAGTGACTAGAGGATCTGCTACACCATCTACATCTCGATCAAGTCGCAAGCCTGACAGAATTTTATTTTTGCTAACAGGGTTGTGAGTCTTCTTGGCATGTATCTCATCATCAATACCTGAAATCACAGGTACATTAGCTGCTTCACACAACCTAGTTATCAGACATCGGAATTGATATGCAGCATTGGATTTTGTGAGTTGAATCTTGATCTCCTCCGCTGTGATTTCTCCGAAATCCAAGGGAGTCCTATCTATCAAGCTTGCGACCAATATTGCTCGATCATCTCCTAATACACCCTCGGTGGGTATTAGATGAATCTGCACTAAACCCCATTAAAATCTTGCTTCTGAATTCAGATATGCTTTGGTAATCTTTTCTATCGGATTATTCAACCACTCCAGCTCCTCATCTACTATGAGACTCGATAGCCACTTGCGATGATTTTCCTGATGCTTTAATTGGGCATAAAATGTAGGTGAGGTAGCTCGTGAGATGAATGATGGCCCATGAAGAAATCTATTTATGGTGGCATCTGATATATCCACCCTTACTCTACGTACTGCAACTTTGATTAGAAGAGGCTTATTAGAAGTTCTATCCCCTCCTTTTCACATATTTTCCACCATAGCCTGGTAGTTCGCGTAGAACTCCCGGACCAACGAAGGACAATAAACACCGCTTCCCCTAGTAGTCCACTCCAGGCTATACTCCTTGAGTTTTTGTATCACCCCAGGGTATCTGATCAACCCTGTAGTGATAATCTTCTTCTCCTCTAGAATTGGCTTTCTGGAATTTCATCGATCTGTTCTGCGAAGTCCATCCAAGTAGATCATTTCATCCTTAGAGATTTTCCATCTCTCATTGTTTCTAACCTCGGGGTTTTTGCATTTCATCAAAGTTCCCCATACTGGAGAATCCTTATCACCTTGCTGCTCCTAAGATGGTGATTCAGACTTAGTTTTTTCAGTTGCAGCTTCTTGTTCTGTGTTCTCAGACCCCTGCTCAGTGTGTTCTAATCCTCGTTCCTCAGAAGCTTGCTCAGATGAGGTTGGAACCTCAGTATCATCAGTATCCTCCACCTCAATAGGCTTAGGTAGAAGTGGATTCTTTGTACTAGTCCTCTTTCTTTTCCACTTGAGCAAAGGCTCCTCGTCTTCATAATCAGAGTCCTCGTTGACAAGTTATTGAGGTACATTCTATTTAACTGATTTCTTTTGTGTGGTTGGATTCTTCCTTTTGGGTGCGATGCTTTGTTCTGTACAATCATAAAATTTCTTAATTAGTGTCCATAATCAAACAATAGAAGAAAAATGATCACCTCAGTTTAATCATCATCACTGTTTTTAGTGTACAAGTTTGACGGCCTTTCTGATTTGCCATCACAGGTGTGAAGGCGCTTCAAAAACATCATAAACCTTATTTATAATCTACATTCTTTCTCATTATCTAATAGCAATTTAGATCGGCCGTCACATAGGTGCAAGGCCATAAATTTTGTCGTTAGACAACATTAAACTTCTAACATTTTTTTTTTCTGAATCTTCTTCTACCATTGTTCTCGATTTCAACTTAGGTCATGCTTTTTACTAAGATTTCCATGAAATTATACTGCATGCCCCTAGTTGTCCTAGTTTTGAAAGGAGATTGAAGCATGTACACTGGTTCAGCTCATTCCTTTGAAACCAAGGTTTCTTATAGTTCATAATTGATCCAAATAAAGATGAAGTTGAAGTTTTCTCATACCTAGATGTTGACACTTAGTTGATGAATCTTTGAGCACCTAGATTTGTGAATGAGAGAAGAATGATAAAAGAGAGGAAGAAAATTTCTTAATTCTCAGGATTTAACAAGGAAAGTCTCAAGATTTTGGCTTAGAAAGAATTAAGTTTGAAAAAGAAAGGGAAATAATTCTTTAAGGAAAGAAAACTAAAACTGGAAGTAAACTATCTAATATACACGGGAATGTGAATAGCTGTTGCTGGGCCGAGTTAGCCCAAAAATTTAAAGCTGGGGTCGACTTATTTGATAGTATTTTTGATGGCCCATCAGAAATTGGACGGAGCTTCAAAATTCTCGTTAGCCTTTACAAAATGATGTTTTAGTTTAATTGTTTTGATGCCAATTCTCATGGCTTGTCATACTTGTGACTGCCTGTCAAAATTAGCATCGACTTTCTCAGGTTGACTGCAACCAGTTCAAATCCTTTGTACACTCTTAGCTAAAAAAATTAAAAACCTAGTGCAATGAAATTAAAACATTAGGTTGCCTACCAAAAAACGCCTGATTTAATATCGCTACACGACTAGGTTATCTTAACTACTAAGACTTTATCAAGATACCACATCACTACCTCATTACCATCTTCCTGGAATACATCAACAATTGAAAAGATATTCATTTCTTTTAACTGCTTTATAGAAGGATGTATTTTGAATCTGGCCTCCCTTTTTCCATACCTGAACTTTAGCTCATTGAGCTCCATCTTAACCAACACTCTTCCCGTAGCTAATAGTGGTTTACCCAAGATGATGGGTACCTTAAAATCAAAATCACAATCCAATATTGCAAAGTCTTCTGGCAGAATAAAGTCATCCACCTTTACCGACACATCATGCAATATACCAACTGGTAGTTTCACCGATCTATCTGCCATCACAAGATGCATCGTCATGGGGGTAGGTTCCCCCAATCCAAGCTTCTTGTAGATATCAAGTGGTATCAGATTAATACTTTCTCCTAAGTCACATAAAGCTTTGGTAAACTTCATGGACCCAACTGTGCACGGTATGGTAAATGCTCCAGGTTCAGGCTTTTTCTGCACGAAGGATTATAAAGAAACAACACTACAGTGGTGGATGTTATCCACTGGCTCACACATTACCTTTCGCTTCTTTGTCAATAATTCCTTTATAAATTTAGCATAATTCGGCATTTACTTAAGTTCCTCTATCAATGGCACATTCACTGTCAGCTGTTTCATTATTGCCATGAACTTGCTAAATTTTTCATTATCTGCTTTCGTCTTCAATCTCTGAGCAAATGGAGGTGGTGGTCTTGGCATTTATTCCAATACCACTTCTTCTTTCTTTTTGACTTCTTTTTCAAAAATATCAACTAACCTATCCAGCTTCTCAAACTCTACTGGATTTCTTCCTTCTGGTTCATCAGTATTTACCTTATTTTCCATAGCTTTGCCCATAGAAGGGCCAGGTAATATCTTACCACTTGGTAATTGCCAAAAAAGAGCCATTAATCTGCAGGTTCTAAACCGTATCACTAGGTAAAGTGCCAGCTTTTCTCTGGTTCAAAGTAGTTGAAAGTTGGCTCATCTGTTGTTCCAATTACTTAATAGAAGCAGAGTGTGAGCTAACCAGCTGACTGAGGGTAGAAAATTTGCGTTTCATATTAGTTGCCCTCGAGTTGGTTGCTTTAACTCCCTTCAACAGCTTTTTCATCATGTTCTCTATGGTCATCTTGCCAGAACTAGTAGTTATAGCATCCCGACTTCCAGGAGGAACATACAAACCACTCCTGTCATTATTGTTTTGCCAATGTCCCTGCTCCCTATCTTTATAATCAGGCTTATCATAGAAAGTCCGACCTTGGTTCCCTTAACTATTGCCTCGAAAACCCCCTGAGTACTCACATAGTTTTCCTCAGCATCTGCACCTGTAGAAGTAGTACCTTGACATTCCACAGCTTTTACCATTTTAGTCTTTTCGGATAGTAAGTGCTTGGCCAGCAAGTCCATCTGCGTCTTCAAATGGGCTATGTCTTGATATCACTCCTCATCCCTTCTACGTTGCTCCACAGTAATACTACCAGCAATAGTTAGGCTAGACACCACAGAATCCCTACTGTTCTAAGCTTGACTCTACTTGGTTATTCTATTTAGTATATCAGCAACATCTAGAAAAAAGAGGTCGATGAAAGAACCACCTGCAGCGTTGTCAACAATCGGCTTTATCACAGAGTTAAAGGCTCTGTATGAAGTCTCCATCAAGTACAAGTCTATCATATTGTGGTTTGGACATTGTGCAAGCTTCTTCTTAAATCTTTGCCAGCTCTCATGCAGTGCTTCAGTCAGAAGGTGTCTGAAGTTGCTAATTTCGTCCCTCAACTGTACCCTTTTGGAGGGTAGAAATAACCGTTATAGGAATGCATCTTTTAGTTGTCTCCAGTTGATTATAGAATCGGGCTCTAACTCATTCAACCACATTGTTGCCTCCCCAGATAGAGACAAAGGAAACAATCTCAACCTGATCGCATTTTGGCTTCTCTCGAATTGTCAAAAGATTTGCAGATAGTGATGAAGTTCACCAAGTACATGTTCAGATTGTCTCTGGGTAAGCCTCCAAATAACCCCTTCAGATTCAGGAATTGGATCATCGTACTTGTTATGCTAAATTTTGCTCCTGGTGTCAATGGTGGAGGAATGATAGAACCTGTTGCACCAACTCTGTCCATTCCTTCATTATCTGCATGAGTCTTATATTGCATAGGCTGTTGCCTATATCTCTCTTGAACTGGATGATTCCCATTGATGTTTTGTTGCACTGGTGCAGCAACTTGCTTAGCTTGCCTTGGGTTTTGAGGATTCAGTAGTTCCTCATTACCCAAGTTTTCATCATCAGGGTTTTGGTGACGTGCTTGTTGACCCAAATTTTGCACGTTTACTTGAGCCCTAGCCATAGCAGCTAGTTTTTCCGCTTTCTATTGTTTAGCCATTCTACCTATCAGTTGAGGTTCCGGATTGATTGGTAATAGTGGTTCTCCGTAACTTCTTGTGTTTGGCATAAACAACACAGTACCTGCAACAAATAAATGTAAACCAAGAAAACTTAACTATCAGCAAATTTTCGTGCACAAACTTTTAGTCTACAACCGTATTCTCCAGCAACGGTGCCATTTTTTATAACACTCAACTTACGCTCTTGAATGGGTGTAAGCGATCATTTTCAACATAAAACCCAACTAGGTCAGGGTCAAATCCCACAGGGAATAGGGTGTGAACTTTGATTTGTTTATGAAAGACTTTACTGGTAGTTTATTATTTCAGAAAAAGGGGGTTTAAGTTCACAGTGTGTTAAATATCACTTTTAATACTTCAGTGTTTGTAATCAAGATAAATAGGAAACCAGAGCTATGTTCACTAAAGGTTTCAGGAATTGATAGATACTAAGTAATGCTATAGATTCTCGGAATGAGTAGAACAGCAGAATATCCCTGATGATTATACTATCTGACTTATCTCTCAACCTCACCAGACAATTTACTATCTAATTCTCTCAAACTTAGATAACTTATCTATTTCTAATAGGATGTTATCTCAGGTAGATTAATCCAGTTACGACATTAATCATTAAACAGAAGGTTGGTAGCTTTCGAGTCCCTATTGATAATTCACGTCCCCTAGTCTATTTCTCCATTAGAAGCAAATAAAACCTAAGGCATAATCTAATATTTGCAACCACTAGATTTCAGTTCAAACCATAGAATTTCAAGATGTTCTACTACTCTTTGAATCCGTTAATCACCTAGCATCATATCAAACCCTAATCCATGGATCCCATAACACCAGCTAAAGGAATTAGCCACTCATGATTTGATGAACGAACTCACAAGTTGAATTCATAATGATAAGGATAACTTACGATTATATAGAATACAACAAGTAGTTTCTTCGATTGAATCACCAGGTAGAAACCCAAAAATAGTTGATAAAAATAAGAAGAATAATTGATGTAAGAGAGCAATGTTACGTGCCTCTCTTCCCTAGCTTAATGTCTGATAGCTAACAATAAATCCCCCTCAATAAAACAACCAAAAAAATCTTTAAATAGTAAATCCTAAATAAGAAAATAAAATTAAAGTTTTAGTTTTCTCTTTGGTTTAGATAACGATAATTTTGATGACGTGTCAGATTCCTGACGACGTGTGCGAGATGCCGTCAAAGGTTCCAGTGAATTTTTATCTTTTGCCTCTTCAGACGGCAATCCTGACGGCGTGTCAAAATCCTGATGGCACGTGAAACCTATTGTCACATCTTCACTGGGAATCATCACACTCTGTCTCTAGTTGATGGTGATTTTAATGCTATGTCCCATATTTGAAGGCCCTTCCGAATCACCGTCATATTTTCTGTCAACTCTTCAGCTTCTGTCTAAGCTTGATGGTAACTTTGACGGCCTGTCCCATGTATGATGGTGCTTTATAATTGACGTCAGCTATACTTCAGCTTATTTATATCAGATGTCATCCGATTTATTCTTCTTTCCTTTGGTTTAATCTCTGATCACTTATGTCCACATTAACATACAAAAAGCAATAAGAAACAATGAAAGTTGCTTAAGACTTCACAATTATTCAAAGTTAAAAGCTTCAAATGTGTTAGCATCGGCTCACACATCAATACTACCACGTTATGTCTTTATTTATGACACATTCTACAACTCTCACCTTAGAGGCATGACTTATCCCAAGAATTTTCTAACAAGTTACGTATATTGTGCAAGAGTCAACACTAACACATTATGTTTTTTACTTATGAAATGCTCTATAACTCTTATCTTAGAGGTAAAATTCATCCTAAGGACCATCAAACAATAAGTTATGCCCTATGGGCAATAGTTGGCACCACTAGATTGTGTATTGATTTATGAGATGTTTTATAACTCTTTCTTTAGAGGCAAGACATAGACCAAGAACTTTTAAGTAGCAAGTTATGCCCCATGGTCAAGAGTTGACATTACAACATTGTGTTTTGATTTATTAGATATTCTTTAACTCTTGCCTTAGAGGCAAGAAATAACCCAAGGAATTTCAAATAACAAGTTATTCCCTATGGGTAAGAGTTGAGACTATCGCATTATGTTTTGATTTATGATATGTTTTATAAATCAAGAACTTTAAAACAACAAGTTATGCCCTATGGGTAAGAGTTGACACTACCATATTATATCTTGATTTGTGAGATGTTCTATAACTCTTGCCTTAGAGGCTCGAATTAGTCTAAGGACTTTCAAACAGGAAGTTACACCCCAAGGATAAGAGTTGACACTACCACATCGTGTCTTGATTTTTGAGATATTCGATAACTCTTGCCTTACATGCAAGACTTAGCCGACAAGTTACGCCCATTGACAAGAGTTGACACTATCATATTGTGTCTTGATTTATATGAGGCTCTACTAGTCTTGCTGCCTCTAAGACAAAACTTAGCCCGTGAACCTTCCAAAAGAACAAGTTACGCCCAATGGACAAGTGTTGGTACTTCCATATTATTTTTTTATTTATGAGATGTTCTATAACTCTTGCCTTAGGAACAAGACTTAACTCAAGGATTTTTAAACAAGAAGTTATGCTCCACAAGCAAGACCTGGCACTATCACATTGTGCCTTGATTTACGAGTTGTTTGATATTTTTGCCTTAGAGACAAAATTTATCCCAAAGAACTTCCTAACAACAATTCATGCTCTTAAATTTGCTTTGATGTAAAAAAAAAAGATCCATTTGCACATTATCCAATTTTTTATTTATTAGCAAAATATAATAGAAGCTAAAAAAAAAGAAAAACAACATCAAATAAAATAAAGACATAAAAAAAGAGATTGAGAAAAAAATACCAAAAAAAAATTAAAGATTAAGAAAAAAGCGAAGAATTAAAAAAAATTGAGAAAAACAAAAATGAGAGGAAAACAATAAAAATAAAATTTGAGAAAAATAAGAAAAAAATAAATGACAAAAACAAAAAATAAAGGTTGAGACAAATGAATTAAAAAAAAATGGTGAAATAGATAATATTTGAGAAAAAAAAAGAGAAAAAATTAAAATTTGAGACTAAAGAATTAAAACATGAAAATTAAATTAAAGAAAAATAAAAAAGTGAAGATAAAAATAGAATTTGAGAGACAAATAAGTATGAAAAGTTTAAAAATATTCGAGGTATAGAGGGGCAAAATTGTACTAGTATTATATTTAAAAAGGAAAGAAGACTAGTCTTTAAAAACTTTTCTTATTGGAGCCAAAAATTCAAAGTCACCCTCTACTAGGGCTATACCATATAATTTTTTTGATATTGGTTCATTTTATATATTTATCTTGGTTTTGGCTTTTGATAAAAAATGAACTATGTTATTTTGATACTTTTTACTCACTAGGTCAATATGTAAAGAATATGTAGTACACTTGTTGATAACATGTCATATCAACAAATTAAATAAAGATACATGGCATTTGAGTCTAAAGTAACAATTAAAAATAAATTATGAAGAAAAAGAAAGAAAAAATATTTTTCAACAAAACTAAAAACAATTCTAAACCTTAACACACCTATCTATCCCCTCATTTTCTTTTTCACAAACTCCACATATTCTTAGCGGGAAAAAAATAATATTTGATGAATTTTTTTTTCAAAAACTTTTAAAAAGAATTTCAGATATTTTACATTATTATAATGAATACGAGATGGGGTAACCACTGGAAAAAATGAAATGGGAGGAGGGATGGGTCACCAGAGAAACACACCAAGTAGGGAGTTGAAGAGGAAGAAGACGGAGGGCTGGGTGACTTTTTTTCTGGCTAAAGTATTTTAAAATAATTTATAATTTATCTTTTAATTTTGATTTTATACAAAACATACCACCAATCATTAGAAGAGGAGTCTTCTATTTTTAACAAGATAAAAAGGGTGAAATGTTTTTTTGCCCCTAATCAATTTCCTTTTTTTATTGTAGTGAGATATTGTCCCATCCTCCCTTTTATCTAACAGAATGAGATTAATTAAAAAATGATACCACTACTTGAACTCTACGGCTAAAGGTAAATTCTCATACAAATGTTGTTATATCATTGCAAACTCGCTACAGTAATTATTTCCCTGTTGTGTTGAGTGTAGCATATAGATGTTCTGATAGTTGTTTCATTGTTTGGATGTGTGTTACCTTCCTTAATTATGATGACTACTATTGTGTTCCCCATTTTGATATCTTCTTACGCTAAGATTAAGCACTTTCACTTTCTTCATTTTAATAACGCCTCTTGCTTTTATTGGTGTTTCCTGCAATGTAGAGTATGTTGACCTTTGTGTACTACCACCAAATAGAAAATTTGGTTAGTGAAATAACCAGTCAGTTTACTACCCTCTCTGAGAGTGTACCACCAGCACTTCTTTTTCAAGCATCGATGTGCTTATTCTCATGATTTTTCTCGCACTACATCAGGAACATCCCAAATTCCATCCAATATTTAAAATATTAGACCAAAAGAGTCAGTTTCCAGAGTTAAAGGAAGAAGTTTATGTTCAACACAATATTCAAGGCCTAGCCTTAATGCCACCACTTCTTCTACTAGATTAATCCCATTAAACATCCTCCTGACTTCAACATATACAAACTCTCCTTCTCCATTCTGATACAAAAAGCCCTAGAACTAGGGCATCTGTTTCCTTTAGATGCACCATCAGAGTTTCCCTTGAAATCGCCCAAAGTAGGAGGAATTCATATGTCATGACCCAATTTCTCAGGTCATGATGGCACCTACTATAACCCACCAGTAGGCAATCCCAACTCATAGTCTGGAACGGCTAGTAATGAACTACTCAAATAGATAAAATAAAAAATGCAGAATAAATGTAATAAAAGACCAAATAAATATATAAAATGCAAAATTTGGTGGTATCAGTACAAGAGCTTCTAATATAATAAGAGTACAAAAGTGGAATAGATGAAATAAATTACATTGATATAACTTATCTCTAAATATAATATAAAGAATAGCCTATTACATAAGAGAGGGGGTAAGTGATACTCCAAATGTCAGGAGCCATTTTTAATCTTCGAACCACGGCTTCTCCGCATGACGTACACATCAACGATGATAACCAATACTATCATCTGCATTTTGCAGAAGTATAATACGAGTACCAAATAAATAGTACTTTGTAAGCAACTACCAACTAAGCTCCAAAGATAAAGAAGATATATATAACATATAAACAGAATGGAAACTGCACCAAGAGTCTACTAATCATATAACAAGCCAATGAGATAGTAAAAATAGCCTATTATATTCATGTCCAAGAGCCAACTTAATATGACTAAGGAAGTATCATGGAAGAACTATCCTATTCCATCTATATTTATGGATCTCACTACTATACCATATATCCCAGGCTAATATAAGAATAGAGGACAAAATTATGATATATAACAATATACAAAGCCAAGAAATGATTATACAATATGAACAAATGAAGAAAGGGATATACAGTAGTACCATAGATACATATAACTAGACAAACATACATATAAATATGAGGTAAACTCAAAACATAACCTAAATCATTATATCCTCATTTTAAGACCTCATTATAATCCTATCAGGATTTAATACTATCATACTCAGGGTTTCTAATCCATATATCAAGTAATCAGACTGTAAGACCTCACAAAAATCCTCGTCATCTGAGTCCTTTAAAGCATACCAAAAGAGATCTCAGACTTATGAAATTTTTAGCTAAGTGTTGGGACTTAGTATTTTCCAATGCCCTCAACTTCAAAAAATTTATTTACGACCTTCCCGGTCTTTAAAAGTTAATTTTTTTGTCGATTCACAATTGGGGAAGACAATAGTACATCTCGAGTGAGTTTCAGAATTTTTGGACAAGTGTAAGGGCATGTTTGGGACTCTAAAACAGCAGCTCAGGGATATTAGACCGCGATGCCCTGCCTAGTCCGGTGCTGGGGGGAGCCCGCGATGAAGACCGTGGCTCCTCACTAAGAGAAGCGTTCTAGAGCTCGTGGCGCCCTGGACAGTCCAGTTTGGGTAATTTCTGCAGTTTTATTCCGCATTTTAAAGGGTAAATGAGTCATTCCCCCACCCCAATCTGTCCAAACACAAGCTTTAAGCCTATTCTAAGAACATTACGATTATTTTCATTACTTTTCTCTCAAGTAATACCCTAAGAACTCCAAAGCTCCTCCTCCAAGAAGTCTAGATCCTCCATTATTACTCTAAGAAAGTTTTAGATTGAGGGTTCCCAAGTAAAGATACTCAAGAATCCGCCTTCAAGAACGCGAATAGGATCTTCAAAACCAAGCCTCTTCACCTTGTTCTTCATCCAAGGTATGTGGGGTTTTGAACAAGGATAATCTTTTTGTCCTTGTGCCCAAAACTTATTTTAATTCCAATTTCAAGTTAGGATTTATACCCATTATTGTTATTTACAAGATTATAAGATTTCAAGTGATTGAATGTTGAATTGCATGACTATTTTCATATAATTATGTGTAAAATATGATTTTCTAGATTTTCCCAATTGAGTTTAGGTATGATATTGAGATTCTTGATTTTATTATTTTTATATTGTTGAAGTATTTTGAAGAAGCATATTGAGCATGATGTTTTGCTATGATTTTACATGACTTTAATGCATGGATCATTAAGCAATAATTAGAGATTGATATTTCAAGATTGTTTGTGCCATTAGCACCCTATGATAAGATTATTCTCAAATTTTTGATAAAGATTTGACCTTTTGGTCCTAAACTAAGATAAAGAATCCGCTTTGCTCATATGACTTGAGATTTAAAAAAAAGCATAATTGGTTTTCTCGTAAACCCTTGTGCTATATTTTTAAAGTGGATTTGTTAAGATCCTGAGCATAAGAATATGAGTAGTATTTAGAACTGAGATATATATGTTACCAAGGTTTCATGCCCCAAAACTATGTGACACCATAGAATTAAGATTATTCCCACTTCTTTGTGGATGACTGAGAGTGTGATCACTTAAGATAAGAAGTTCTATTCTGATGGCAAGGGTAGAATGGCTCTCCTTAATGTGGGTAAGATGTTGGACTCCATGAAGAATGCTCACATGATTTATGTTTGTTAGAAAAAACTCCTAAAAGAAATCCTCTACTCTTAAAATAGTCGATTAGTTGAAAGCCTTAAGATAAAAGTATATGTTTTGAAAGCTATGGATTTTAAAATCTCTTAAAGTAATAAGATGAAGTATTTCCATTACAGTTGATAAAATAATATTGTAGTTTTCAAAAAAGAACAAATTTTAGAACTGAATGTATTGGCTCAAAAGATTTATATTATATGCTTTATTGTTCATGATTTATGATCTTTAGATTTTGGATTAGTCAAGCCTATATGAGTCATTTACATTTAGTATGCATGATTTTATAAATTGTGATGATATTGTTTACTTATTGTATTCACCCCCATATACTCAGTACATCATCAAAGTACTGATCCACATATACGTCTATGTGCTAAATTGTCTTATAATGTAGGTGTAACACCCCATATCTGGCACCCGAAATGCTACACGGTGCTCATGACCCTGAAGGACCACAAGCTAACCCATGAATGATATCTGTACCTGTATATTGCATAATATACTGTATGATTGTGGAAACATAAACTGAAAGGCCATAAGGTTTAAGACTGTAACATAACTGATAAAAATATAACATCTAAATGGGGTATGAAATACCCAAAACAAAACTGAAATAACATGATAGTCTGAACATGATAGTCTAGAAAGCCTCTAACTGACTGAACTATCTAAATAAGGAGTTGATGGGACATGTCCCCAACTAACTCCAACTAATAAATTACTTAATAAGATAATAAATAAATGATTATGTCCTCGATAGATGAGTACTCACTGCTAACTCTGACTACTGAGATTGAAATACTATTGATGCTCTGGAGCTCGTGCTTTTGAACAAATGGTATAAGACACCATAACGCAAATGCATTAGTACTTTGAATGTACTAGTATGCATGTGAGGTAGGCTGAATACATGAGGTTCATATGTATAAACAATACCAGCTAACTGAATAATATAAACTTGAGAATATATGCATGAATACATAGTAACTATATCTGAGATCGTGATAACATGAATTTACTGATAACTAACATGACTGATAACTGAGTTTTGATGGATGATATAACTGATAACATGAGTGACTATATTTAATAGTCCTGAGTCTGATGGAACTATCTGAGTTCCGTACTATTCTGAGTTGACTATATCTGACAGTCCTAAATTCTGTAGAACTATTTGAGTTCTATTACTGAGACTGAATGAAAGTATTTGACAGTCCTAATTCTGTAACTAAAACTGTGGGAAGTAGTTATCTAACTGACATGCCCCTAATACACCATTACGATTAAGTTGGGGTTTAATCTGTAACCCCAATTGGAAGGTTGTCAATACCGCACCAATGGTAAGGAAAAGCTATGAGTGACCTTTATCTAACAGTGTCCCCAAAAGAAAATGGTGGGGCCCTCATCTGACAGTGCTTATCCTCCTTATCTGACAGTGTTGTTGTCTCAACCTATGCTAGCTATATAGTTCTGGAATACAAGTATAACTTTTAAGAATCATACCCTCATCTGACAGTGTGTGTTCCCATCCTTGGGTTCACTCGGTGCTAATTCTTACTCCCATCTGAATAGAAACTGATCATGGATTACTGAACTGAATTGGACTAAATTAACTGAGTTTCGTTGAATGATGGAATAGTACTGAGATTACTATATTACTGAGCTTTCCTGAGTCACATACTGACTGAGTTCTATGAATCATGGCTTGACTGAGGATATCATGAAAACATGACACGGACTCTAGGCACAAAACTATATTTATCGGGTACAAGTACCCCCAGGACTCGATGGAAGAAAACTGACAAGGCATGACATTCTTGAATACATGACTAACATCAACAATCCGTAATACAATATTGGAAGATATTTCATGGGCATTTGATTATCATAGCTTAGTAAGTGAATAAGACAGCATGTATACATAGCATAATTTCATCTGGCTAACTCATGAGTAATCCGACAAACAATTTCAATACATAAGAATAGTATGGAAGTCAATTTTGGATCACAATTAAGCTATAGTGCATAATTTCTATCCTCCAAGGCATTTTATCAAACACCTTATATGCACCTTTAGGGAATAGGCCTAATCATCAAATTGACATATTATAAATAATTCAATTTATGGATTTCACTTACTGGCTAATGTAGTTTCATGAAAAACACATAAATATTCCAACTTGGGAATCATATAACAAGATAACATAGTTACAACCAACCCACATCATAAACATCATGATTCATAATTTAAAATAGGGTTCTTGAGCTTTATGGATGAAAGGAATTCATAAATAAACATAATGCATACCTTAGTTCTTGATTTAACGAAGCTTGGCGAAGAGACTTTCTTGAAATTGAATCCCCAATTGAAACCCTAGCTTATTCTTGAGAGAAAATTAAGAGAAATTAGTATATTTTGGGTTTCAAATAGTTGAATCTCGTGTTAAAGGGCTTAAATAGAGGTAGGAAATTAACCCTTTTAACCTTGGACGTGTCTTTTAAATTCAGTGAAATTTTTTTGAATTGGATTCCTGGCGCGATGCGGCACTATCACGCCGTGTCACTTGAATTTGACAACTGGGAAATTAAGGGATGACGCGACGCAGAGCTATCTTGTTGCCACTTCATTTGCAACCTGGAAGTTTTGTGCGATGCGCGACTATCGTGGGTCCCTATTGGAATTTGACTATTTCCATTTTCTTCTATGGAACGGTGCGCCACTAACTAATATGGCGTTGTTTTATGGCAGGAACTTGAAATAGTCATAACTTTTTACTCGGTTATCAGATTTAGGGAAATTTTATATCGATCGAAAGCTTATTTAATTTCTAACATGAAAAAAATTAAAAATATTAAAAAGTACACATATAATAAACATTATTCAATTTAGAATCTAATATTTAACATTCTTAAGAAAAAATTAGTTAGAAAACTTTGGGATATTACAGTAGGTTTAGTTGCTCAGTCTCAGTAGCGTGAGTGACTTTCGGGTATCTAATCTATATTCCTGCAGTTAGTGATTCATCACAGTCTTAGGAATTATTTATTTTTATTTTTTGTTGCTTAATAAATGTTTCAGTATTCATTTTAGACAGTTTGAGTCAGTTGGGGACTGTCCTAGTGACTCTCTAAATTCAGTCAGTAGAGGCTTGTCGGACTACTAGATTCATTTTTAGACTTTTGATTCCGTATTTAGATTTTTTAGTATTGTTTTATCAAGATTCATGAAATTAGTATGATTTGGATATGATTCTTGGATTTATTATGTTTTCATGTTTATTTTCTCCTATTTTGAGATTCAAATTTAGTAGAAAGTAGCCAGGGTTAACTCAGGACTACTTGTAGTTCAAAGCACCATGTGGCATCCCGAGAATCAGATTTTGGGGCATTACAAACTTTGTATCAGAGCCTAGTGTATAGAGAGTTTGAGGGAGTTAGACAAGTCATGTTACATAGAGTCTTAATCATCAGTGTGAAGTGTGCCACATCTATGAGCAAGAGGCAATGGAGCATTTTAGAAAATCATCTCTTCTATATGATCTATCATGTATTAGTGTATCTATTTGCTTCTAACTCGTGCTTTCATATGAAAGAAAATACCTTCTTTTTGAGTACGTAGAAATGATAACCAGCCACCTCAGCCCGCAGACCCTTTGAATGAGAATGTATCCCATGCAGAGCTCTGGGATACCTTTTAGGTGCTAGCCCAAGTTGTGACAGCTAATGTTCAGGGTAACCATTAGGCTGCAGTCCCACCTCAGAAAGACAGGGATTAGCTGCAGCCAAAATTCAAAATTCTATGAGAATGAACTTGCCGAAATTCTTTGGGTCGTGGCAGGTAAGGATCAACAATTTTATCTTGATGAGGTAAATAAGATCACCCGAATTATGCATGTTTCTGAAGAGAAGAGTGTATAATTTGCATCCTATAGGCTAAAGTATGTTGCATATAATTGGGTGGTGATGTGGAAGAAAACAGAGGGGAGAATGCAACTTCTGTGACTTGGCAACTATTTTAGGATGCATTTTTAGTCAAGTTCTTCCCATATGAGATAAGGGAAGCTAAGATAGAAGAGTTCATGAACCTGAGGCAAGGCCATATGATGGTGAAGGAGTATGCCCATGATCAGATGGCTGACCCTAGGTAAAGCATGAGTAAGTTTGTGATCGGTGTGACTGGGCTAGTAGTTAAGGAATATGGGACTTCCATGCTTATTAGAGATATAGATCTTTCTAGATTAATGATGCATGCTCAGTAGATAGAGGCAGAGAAGTTGAAGGAAAGAGAAGAGTAAATAAGAAGGCTAGAATAGGGTAGTTTGATTATGGTTAGAATAGGTATGGAGGAGGAAATCATTTGCAGTTTCATAATCATTCATCTATGCCTGATCCTTCTTCAGCCAGTGCTCCTATACCCAGAAACTGGCAAGAACAGTAGGTTAAGTCTTCTATGTCCAGATCTCACAATAATGTTAGTGGTAAGCCCTCTACCATCCAAGTGAGTATTTATAGGGTTGGAAAAGTTGTTATGTTGTGTCCAGCCGGGTCACGAGATCAAAGAGTGCCTGCATGCTAGACAGGGAAATAGGGATATTCAAACTTAGACTCAACTAATACTGCACCAGTTCCTCTAGGTTGCTCAGCCCCTCCACCGGGTGCATCATCCAGTACTGGTGGCGGTCAGCGCCAGAATTAGTTTTATTCTTTACCATCCCTCCAGGAGCAGGAAGATTCACCATACGTTGTTACTGGTATGATTCGTATCTTTCATCTTGATATTTATGTGTTGTTAGACTCTGGGTCGAGTTTATCTTATGTGACTCCAATAGTTGCAGTAAATTTTGAGATAAATTCTTAAAGAATCCCTAAGCCTTTCTTGGTTTCTACTCTAGTAGGTGAGTCAGTTGTTGCTAAATAGATTTATAAAAGGTGTCCTATCACTGTCCTTCATAAAATTATGTTGGTAGACTTGATAGAGTTATATATAGTTGATTTTAATCTTATTCTTGGTATGGATTGGCTCCATTCCTATTATTCATCCATAGATTATCGCACCCGAGTGTTGAAGTTTCAATTCCCAGATGAGTCAGTCTTTGAGTGGTCAGGAAATTTAGTATTTCCCAAGAGTCATTTCATATCTTATCTTAAAGTCAAAAAGTTGATTTCCAAAGGTTGTATTCATCATCTAGTTCAAGTCAAAGAAACTAAGTCTGAGACTTCAATAATTATATCCTTCTGAGTGGTCAATGCGTTTCCTAAAGTTTTTCCAAAAGATCTCCCAGGGGTACCACCTGACATAGAGATAGAATTTGGCATTGACTTTCTTCCCGATACTCAGACTATTTCTATCCCTCCATATCATATGGATCCCGCAGAGCTTAAGGAGTTGAAGGAGCAACTCAAAGATCTTTTAGATAAAGGATTCATAAGGCCTAGCATATCTCCATGGGACGCTCCCATCCTTTTTCTGTGAAAGAAAGATAGTTCCTTGCGTATGTGTATTGACTATCATCAGCTGAATAAAGTAACAATCAAGAACAAATATCCTCTTCCTAGAATTGACGACTTATTTGATCAACTCCAAGGTGCAAGTTATTTCTCAAAGATAGACCATAGATCCGACTATCATCAGCTTAAAGTAAGGGAATGTGATATTCCAAAGACAACTTTTAGAACCCATTATGGATATTTTGAGTTTCTAGTCATGTCTTTCGAGCTAACAAATGCTCCAACAACATTCATGGACCTCATGAATTGAGCGTTCAAATAGTATCTGGACATGATTGTTATAATATTCATAGATGATATCCTTGTGTACTCCCATAGTGAGGATAACCATGTAGATCATCTTAGAATTATCTTGCAAACTCTTAGAGATCATAAATTATTTTCCAAATTCAGCAAGTGCAAATTTTCGCTAAGATCAGTGACTTTATCGATCATGTTGTTTCCGTCGATTGCATCAGAGTTGATCCCCAAAAGACAGAAGTCGTAAGAAATTGGACTAGACCTATCTTGTCATCAAACATTAGGAGTTTCTTGGGTCTAGCTGGTTATTACAGACATTTTTTTGAGGATTTTTAGTCCATAGCATCTTTTATGTATAGATTGACCCAAAAGAAGGTTAAGTTCCAGTGGTCATATTCCTACGAGAAGAGTTTTTTAGGAGTTGAAGACTCGACTCACTTCAGCCCTAGTGTTAGCATTACCAGATGGTACTGATTGTTTCATTGTTTATTGTGACACCTCTAAAGTTGGATTGGGTTGCATGTTGATACAGAGAGGTAAGGTTATAGCCTATGCCTCTAGATAGCTTAAGCCTCATGAGAAGAATTACCCAACCCATGATCTTGAATTAGCTGCCGTTGTGTTTTCTTTGAAAATATAGAGACATTATCTGTATGGTGTCTATGTTGATGTGTTCACAAACCACAAAATTTTGCAGTATGTGTTTACCCAGTGAGAGTTCAATCTCCATCAGAGAAGGTGGTTAGAATTGCTGAAAGATTATGACATAAGTGTGTTGTATCATTCGGGAAAGGCCAATGTAGTGGAAGAAGACCTTAGTAGATTTTCTATGGGTAGTGTTGCTCATGTGGAAAATGATATGAAAGAGCTAGTTTGGGAAGTGCATCACTTGGATAGACTAGGTATTATATTGGTTGATTCAGCCGAGTGGAACATTTGGGTGCAGAGTAGTGCAAAATCTTCCTTAATTTCTGAGGTGAAAGAGAAACAGGATCAGAATCCCATCTTAGTTAAGTTAAAGAAGTCAGTTAGACATCAAAAAGTAGAGGTTTTCTCCAAAGAGGGAAATGGTGTGTTGAGGTACCAAAGTAGACTTTGTGTACCATGTGTAGGAGATTTGAGGTAGAGGATTATAGCTAAAGTGCATAGAGTGCGTTACTCCATTCACCCTGGTGCTACCAAGATGTACCGCGACTTGCTAGAAATCTATTGGTGGAGTGGTATGAAGAGAGATGTAGTGGATTTCATAGATAAATATACAACTTATCAAGAGGTTAAACTAGAGCACCAAAGGCCTAGTGGTATTTTGCAAAAGTTCAGTGTTCCTACATAGAAGTGGGAAAAGGTGAATATGGATTTTGTAATAGGGTTACCTCATTTGCGAAGCCAACATGATTCAATTTAGGTCATAGTAGATAGACTAACTAAGTCAACCCATTTTCTGCCAGTTTACATCCTATTCAGCTAAAGACTATACTAGGATGTATATTAGGGAGTTAGGCAGATTGCATGGAGTTCCTTTGTCCATCATCTCGAATAGAGGTACTCAGTATACCGCACAGTTTTGAAGAAATTTTCAGAAGGGTCTTGGTACCCAAGTCCATCTTAGTTCCGCTTTTCATTCGCAGACAGATGGTCAGGTAGAGAGGACCATCTAGATTTTGTAAGATATGTTAAGGGCTTGTGTGCTTGATTTCAAAGGTAGTTGAGACGAGAATTTTCCATTCATTGAGTTTGCCAACAGCAACAATTACCATGCTAGTATTATGATGGCTCTTTTGAGGCTCTTTATGGCCAAAGATGTAGATCGCCAGCTGGTAGGTTTGAAGTGCATGAAGCCGATTTTATTGGGCCAAATATGGTGTTAGAAGCTATGAAAAAAGTACTGTTGATTCGAGAAAGGTTGAAAATAGCTCAGAGTCATCAGAAATCATATGCGGATGTAAAGAGAAGAGATCTTGAGTTTAAAGTTGGCGATTTAGTCTATTTTAAAGTTTCACCCATGAAGGGGGCAAAGAGATTTGGCAAGAAAGGGAAACTTAGTCCCCGTTATGTAGGTCTTTTCCGGATTTTGAGTCATGTTGGGAAGGTGGCATATTAGCTTGAGTTGCCTACATATTTATTGTCTGTACATCCTATATTCTATGTGTCATTATTACGGAAGTGTATTAGTGATCCATCAGTTGTGGTACCCTTAGAAAGCGTAGATATTCATGATAGCCTCTCTTATGAAGAGATTTCAGTTGAGATCCTTGACAGTCAAATTCATAGACTAAGGAACAAAGAGGTTCCCTTGGTCAAAGTCCTTTGGTGAAATCAATCCATTGAGGGAGCCACTTGGGAAGCAGAAGCGGATATGCAGACCAAGTACCCTCATCTTTTTGCTAAAGATTCAGATTAAGTTCAAGGCAACAAGTTTCCTCAGATTATCTCTTTTCATTCATAGTTTTATCATTACATAGCCATTCATTCGATAACACTTGCATGCTTTAAAGTACTTAGATGACGAGGATGCGTGCCAGTTATAGTTTCAGTTTTTAGCATCTTAGTTCCGCCAGACTCATTCGAGGATGAATGTTCCCAAGGGGGATATATTATACGACCCCGCAAAAATCCTCGTCATCTAAGTACTTTAAAGCATGCCAAAAGAGGTCTCAGACATAAAAAATTTCAGCTAAGTATTGGGACTTAGTCTATTCCAAAGACTTCAAATTTGAGGAATTTATTTATGACCTTCACGACCTCTGAAAGTTAATTTTTTCATTGATTCACGATTGGGAAAGTCAATAGTATATCTCGAATAAGTTTCAGAATTTTTGGACAAGCGTAAGGGCGTGTTTGGGACTCTAAATCATCAGCTCAGGGCGATTAGCCCGCAGTTCCCTGCCTAGTCCGGTTCTAGGGGAGACCGCGGTGCCTCACCCAGAGCGACATTCCAAAACCCACGGCGCGCTGGCCAGTCTGGTCCAGGTAATTTCTTCAGTTTTATTCCACATTTTAAAGGGTAAATAAGTCATTTTCCCCCACCTCAATCCGTCCAAACATAAGATTTAAGCCTATTCTAAGCACATTAGGCTTATTTTCATTACTTTTCTATCAAGCAATACCCTAAGAACTCCAAAGCTCCTCCTCCAAGAAGTCTAGATACTCCATTATTACTTCAAGAAAGTTATAGATTGAGGGTTCCCAAGTAAAGATACTCCAGAATCCACCTTCAAGAACGCGAATAGGATCTTAAAAAAAAAGCCTCTTCACTTAGTTCTTAATCCAAGGTATGTGGGGTTATGAACAAGAACAATCTTTTCGTCTTTGTGCCCTAAACGAATCTTAATTCCAATTTTACTGAAGTTTATATATGATTTCCCATGAAATTCATGTTAGGGTTTATACCCATTATTGTTATTTGCTAACTTATGAGATTTCAAGTGATTGAATGACTATTTTCATAGAATTATGTGTATAGTGCGATTTTTCAGATTATTCCCAATTGAGTTGAAGTATAATATTAAGATTCTTGATTTTCTTATTTTGATATTGTTGAAGTATTTTCAAGAAGCATATTGAGCATGATGTTTTGCTATGATTTTACGTGACTTTAATGCATGAGTCATTAAGCCCTAATTAGAGATTGATATTTCAACATTGTTTGTGCCATGAGCATCCTGTGATAAGATTATATTCAAATTTTTGATAAAGATTTGACCTTTTGGTCCTAAGCTAAGATAAAGAATCCACTTTGTTCATATGGCTTGAGATTTAAAGAAAAGAAAAACATAATTGGTTTTCTTGTAAACCCTTGTGCTATATTTTTGAAGTGGATTTTTAAAGATCCTGAGCATAAGAATGGGAGTACTATTTAGCACTGAGATGGGTATGTTACCAAGGTTTCATATCCCAGAAATACGTGCCACCATAGGATTAAGTTTATTTCCACTTCTACGTGGATGACTAAGATTGTGATCACTTAAGATAAGAAGCTCAATTGTGATGGCATGGGTAGAACAAATCTCCTCAACGTGGGTAAGATGTTGGACTCCATGAAGAATGCTTACATAGTTTATGTCGGTTAGAAGAACCTCCCAAAAGAAGTCCCCTACTCTTAAAATAGTTTATTGGTTCAAAGTCTTAAGATAAAATTATATATTTTGAAAACTATGGATTTTAAGATCTATTAAAGTCTTTAGATGAAGTATTTCCCTTACAGTTGACAAGATAATGTGGTAGTTTTTAGAAAAGAACAGATTTTAGAACTGAATGTAATGTCTCACAAGATTCCTATTATATGCTTTGTTGTTCATGATTTATGATCTTCAAATTTTGGATTACTTAAGCCTATGTGAGTCATTTACATTTAGCATCCATGATTTTACAAATTTTGATGATATTGTTTACTTATTGCATTCACCCCATGTACTCAGTACATCATCAAAGTACTGATCCACATATACGTCTATGTGCTATATTGTCTCATAATATAGGTTCAGTTCCCTAGTCTCAGCAACGTAAGTTACTTTCGGGCATCTCATCTACATCCTTGCAGTTGGTGAGTCCTCATAGTTCCTGGACTTAGTTATTTAGATTTTTAGTTTCTTGATAAATGTTTAAGTATTCATTTTAGATAGTTTGAGTCAGCTGGGGCCTATCCAGTAACTCTCTAGATTCAGTCAGTAGAGGCTTGTCGGACCACTAGATTCAGTTTTAGACTTTTGATTTCGTATTCAAATTTTTCAGTATTGTTTTATCAAGATTCATGAGATTAGTATACTTCAGAGAAGATTCCCGCATTTATTATGTTTTTATGTTCATTTTCCCATATTTTGAGATTCAGATTTAGTAGAAAGTAGCCAGGGTTAGCTCAGGATAGCTCAGGACTACTTGTAGTTCGGACACCATGTGGCATCCCAGTAATCAGATTTCGAGGCATTACACAGACGGTCATGAATAATAATGTAATCATAAAATAAAAGAGGTTGGAATCATACTTTAAGACTCGATACCGAATCAATGACCAATCTACCATAAACTAGCCATAATAATGATCATAACAATGATAATAACAATATTAATAACAACGCAAGTAACCATCCAATTCAGACAACTAAATACCTAACTGAGCCTATGCGTACCCCTACTGCCTAAGGCTCGGAAGGTTCAATCAGCATAAAATAACACCAGTCATAGTCATCATCCATATCTATGCAATCGCCCTATACCAGCTGATAGACATAAGTGCATACTAGTGATAGGCAATGTGCATGAAAGAATGAATGCAAGGTACACAACCAATATAATCATACTCTGGCCTTTTCAGGCATTATCACATCATCATAATATACTCTAGCTTTATCGGGCATCATCACATCATCATAATATCCTACGACCTTGTAAGACATAATCACATTATAACAATATCCTCCGGCCTTGTCGATCCTAATCACATCATCATAATATCATCCAAACTTGCTGGACATCATCACATCATCATAATATCACAATATCCTAGTCAATGTAAATAATAGAGAATGAGCGTTACGTGCAAGCTCTACGAAGGATAAGATAAAGAACAAGCACAGGAGGGCTAAAGTAAAAAGAAAGTCCCATGAGGGCAAAAGTAAATAATCATGAGAAGAGAAGAAAGATATAGTATATTTCCATAATTCTATGTTCATGATTGAGATTATATATATAATACGTGCACGGACTCAAGATATGGCTATAAGAGTGTAAATCTATAAGTTTGTTGCCCAGAATGAACTTTAGTCCTAAATACCAATAAGAGTGTAGAAAGTGTCAAAATATCTCACGATTAGAGTAAATAGTAGTGTCAAATGATAGACCAAAATATATCTCGGTCAAATCTTTAAATCATCATTATTAACCTTCTTATAAATAATTTATTCATTAAGTTAGGTGATAACGCTCAACTTACATGTCAATTTAAGTACAAGGTGGTCATTGTTAATATACTTACCCAACTTTTGAGTCGGCATCAAATCCACGAGGAATAATGTGAGTGACGATAAAATTAATTCAAAATGATTGATACAAGTTAAATTCAAACCAATGGTATATAAAGATAAAATGGGGGAGATAAGATCCTACACTGGTATTTCTTTTTGGATTTTTGCTAGTATAAATTTAGGGCTACTAATAATTAGAGTTTTAGCAATTAAGCACAGATCTTGGGATTATGCACTATTAAGGGAGTGATATGTAGGTGTTAATAATCAACATCAATTTAGTAAAACAAATATGAGTAAGCTTGGTTATAGATTTTGATGCTAGTCGTTCAACAAAACGCCAAACTTTCACCCATTGATTCTTTCAAAGACCTAATAGGTGTGTTCAACAATTAGTAACCGCAACCTCAATCTAGGCATCCCTATATCTAGGATGATACACATGGCATAGTCAAACTCATATTCACCCTTATGTCTAAGATAGTGAAAGTTTAGTAAAATACACACATAATTGTTTATCATTGATTTGGTCTCCACATCCCTCTTTTGAGGATGATATGGATTCCTAAAGTTCAACCAAAACCCTTTTTTTGAAGATGACCTTGAAATTTCTAGAGCTTGGAGATTTCACTCATCAAACCCATGTGGGTATTTGGGTCTTTCACCCATCAAATCCCAAAAAAAATAGCATAGCAATGATAAAACCCATAAACATGAACTACTAAATAGATACTAACAATAAAAACCCATACACACTTAAACCCCGATTCACACATAACTCCAAGAGGGAGATTTAGCTACAAATAAGATAAACAAACATAGATATACCCATAATCTCCATTGAAATAACTTGTTGAAGATCTATGCAAATGTTACTACAAACATGACTCTCCCACAATATCAATAATGGAAGTGAGAAAATCTTCAACTTAGAAAGTCTCCAATGTATTCTTCTCCCAAAATTTATACAATACTTTATTCTCCAAAAATGAAGGCTATGAAGTCTAGAGCTAAACCTAAAAAAATTATCGAAGATGGAATATCTTTTATAAAGCTAGGGTTTGAGTCTTTTTGTCTAATTGGGATCAGCATGTGCAATTATAGTTTTTCCGTTGGGCTGAATACTTCCATTGAGCCGCGATCACGTAGGTCTGACTGCAACCGCAGTTTACATTCAAAACAGGATTAATTGACCATCCTTGACTGCTGCGACCACGGGTAGTGGACCGCGACCACGGTACCTGAGGCTCTTCTATTGTAGGTCTTCATATGCTCTTTTCCTTCTCCCTTTTGATGACTATAAGCTCCAATCCATATCTTTCTATCTTTTCAACTCTATACCTATAAAGAGTGGATATTAGTGCATTTAGTCATGAATATGTCTCATTTATTCATTCAAATTAAGGCAATGTTCACGAATGTTGAGTGAGAATGATTAGTAAAATCACCAATCATCAACACCTTCAACTTAAAGAATTTTATTTTCATCGCGCAACACTACCTCTTACTATGAGACACAATCATTTATGCCCAAACTTTATGCCTCAAAGGCCATAATGACTTCAACTTTAGTCGCAACAACAAGTAGATCTATGCACATGTGCTAGGCTAATTTTGTTACACATCGCATCGTAAAATGTAATACTCAATGATGCATAAGACTTTAAAGAGCAACTAAGCAACAACAGCTAATACTCTAGAGTTGCCTCTCTTTTTGCCTCAATTAAGCTATACTCCATTTACCTCATTGCTTGGGAGGTGAAGAAAGTCACCCACCTCAACTTGCTCACATTCCATACTCACAAGAAAGTGAATTTCCACACACCATACTACCAAATATGTAACAAGGACTTTTAAGTACAAAAACTCTCTCCATCACAAAAGAAATCTCAATGTAATAAGTGTCATATCATAGGTTTGCCCCTATTTTCAATTGCCACTACAAAGAAAGTGAATGGTCAGAGGTCTCATAGGACTTTATAAGCTTGTAATATAGGTTTGGGTTAGGGTAGGATACCATTTAGGAACAACATGTCTACACCATTCCTTGAACGTTTACATCACTCTTTACAATTCTTTCTTTTTCAACTAAGGGCCACTCTTATTTGTTTTCTTTCTTTTATTATGCCTACAATTCACTTTCTTTGTTCACCACTTTTCTTTTATTTCTTTTTTTTGCAACTTACCTACAATTCATTTCTTTGTTGGATCCTTTCTTCTTCTTTTTTTCTAAATAATTATTTTCAACACTTAGGCACATTGGGCAGTTTACTAATACTTCGTGCCTCCAAACTTTCTTCCATCACTTTCACCAGCCCCAAATTAGGATTTAAGCCTCAAGTTTCATTTTAGTTTTAAGAAGGGTGCGGTTCAAAAGGGGGATAAAAAGAATAAAACATGGCTTGTAATAAGTTTGCCAAAGAAAGGGTCCAAGGGCTCAAACTTGGTAACTAGGGATTTCAATTATGCATGGGTAGGCTTTTTAGGCAAAAGTGGGTTCTAAAATCACAAGGATGACCTAAGATCATTTATCCAACCACATACAATCAAAATTAGATTTGAAAGACTAACGGGGCAAGTTCTAGAAAACACAAGTGTACAAGAGATGAATGCCAAAATCTCACCACACATGGCATGCAAAATTAGTCAAGGGAGTTAAAACATTCCTCCCACGAGAGACAAAAGAGAAGTATTTATCATTATTTACAAGTCAACAATTTTTGGAACCATAAAAAGAGAAAAATATTTGTTGCAATATTGCTTATACCTATGCCCTTGTTTTTTCAAAAATTTTGGACAGAGGGGGTTTCTTGATTTTAAATAACACTATGCACACTTTGCTAAACTATGGCCACAACCAAAGCCTTAGTCTCAAATCTTGGCTCAAAACAGGCTAACTACCCATATGGCTACTTAGAATTCGTCAATGGTATAAAAAGTGCTCCCAACTTTACAAAATAAAAAGCCATAGGTACTTATACTTCCCTTGCATTCCTGACACTCATGCTACAAGTACTCAAAATTCCCCTACACCTATGCCTCAATCAAAATCAAACTAAATGCTAAGGTAAAAAGAAAACTAAAACTTAAAGACATAATAATCCATAAAACGAGGGCACCAACTGAGTACCCAAAAATGTAGCATCCATAACACAGATAAAAATATCATCTAAACAACATCCCAAAGCAATGATAAAAAGAATATCTGATAACACAACAACAAGACAATATAACTAAGTTCAGGGCCACCCCTACTGAAAGGAATGTAGTGTCCGCACTGTATGTGCAAGAAGACAAGACAAAAAATGCTTTGTGTATCTGCATCATGAGCTATCTCCTCCTGCTGACTCTACATCACCACTACCCGCATCATCAGTTGGCCACTCTGCAGGTGCCTCATCCTTACTATGTAATATCAATAAAGTTAGTGGATTGTTGGGCTTGAGAACCTTAAACCCACAAATTTGAAAGTATTTTTAGAGAAAAATTGGAAGAAATGTGTGAGGGAAATATCATTTGAACGGTTTTTAAACATATTAGACCGCGATCGTGGTTATAATTTTGTGATTGTTGTCATGCGGTGTCCACGATCTCGGAGGCATGGATTAAGGTCGGGGTAACTGGACCAGACAACCTTGGTTCCTACACTTCCTTCTTAGTCCAAACTTTGTAATTTCACACGTTTCTTTCTCAAATTCGATCAAAATACTTTGTAGCACCACATTTTATGGATTATGCATGGACAAAAGTAAAACCAAAATCTACCCTAGCATGCATAAATAAAAGGAGATGTGCCACTTTTTATGGCGTGACGGGTTGCCTCCCATCGAGCGCTTAGATTAACGTCGTAGCCAACGCCTCCACTCTTTCCTTTTATGTTTCCACTTAGAAAATTTGAATATCCATCCCAACTTTCATTCAATATGAAATGAGCGACAGAGGGATAGAAGATTCAAATTTTTCAAGATGAAACTTGGAAAATGTGAGGGAATAGAGAGCAAGCCTCGATATTGCCATTTTGAAGACTTGAACCTTTTACCCAACTTTACATCAATCTTACAGATTGGCTCCATGGATAAAAAAGGTGTAAATCAATAGGCCATTCCTTGTATATCTAAAGTTGAGTTCCTTGGCCATTGATGGATGAGGTTCTATGGGTTCCCTTGGAATGTCAAACTCCAAAATATAAGATTCAGACTCCGCCTCCCTACAATCATTCATTTGTTCAAAGGGATTGATCATCATCATATTCTCTAAGTCTAATGTTGAAAAGTGGGTTGAACGAGGTCCAACACCTAATTTTGCGTTAGCCTCCTCTGAAGCATATTCACCCCTAAATGAGCTAAAGTCGTTGTAAGAGGTTTGCTTTAATTCTTCTCTTGACTCTAAGCTCATTTATTTTATTTTGGCTTCTTCTTTATCATATGAGTCGGATGATTGGGAAGTCGCCGAGGATTATTCGCTACCAAGATCATCATCATAGCTTGGTTTCTTTCTTAATATACTTCCTCTTTGTTAATGGGCATGGTAATGATAGTTTTAAGATTTTATTCTTTGCCCATTACCTCCTTCTTAATTGTTGTCTATTCTTGATGTATGTGTTCTAGATTCTCCCCTGTTGTATCCAATCGATCCAAAATGGCTAGTAGCCTTGGGTCACAACTATTGGACTCGGTATATTTCTCATCCTTCTTATCATCATAAGACTTATTAATCTCATTAGAAGAACTAGCAATTCGATTAGTATAATAGGGGGAGGGGCCTTTGGACAATCATCCTAATGTCCATTTAGACTACCACACAAGGGACAACCATACTCCCTATCAGATCGAGATGATGATTACGTCTCTCTCCAAGGAGCATAGTTATAATCTCTCCAAAAGTGCGATACACCACAATATGAACATGGGTGGTCAAGATTAGACCTCCAACTATCCAACTCATATTTGTTCGAAGGTGCCATAGAGAAAAGAAAAAATAAAATAAAATCTACCTACGAATAAAATCACAAACACTTATATACAAGCTTGAATTCAATCAAGTAAACCAAAATTTCAAACTAACTTAGTACGCCAAATTTTTCCCCAGAATGGTGCCATTTTTGATAATGCTCAACTTACACGTCAATTTAAGTGCAAGGTGATAGTCGTCAATATATTTAACCAACTTTTGAGTCAGGGTCAAATCCACGAGGAGCAACGTGAGTGACGGTCAAATTAATTTGAAATGATAGATACAAGTTAAATTCAAACCAATGGTATAAAAAGATAAAATGGGGGAGATAGGATCGTACACTAGTATTTCTTTTTATGTTTTTCTAGTATAAATTTGGGGCTATGAATAATTAGAGTTTTAATAATTATGCACGGATCTTGGGATTATGCACTACTAAGGGAGTGACATGTGGGTGTTAATCATCAACATCAATTTAGTAAATCAAATAGGAGTTGTCTTGTTTATAGATTTCGATGCTAGTCTTTCAACAAAACACCAAACTTTCATCCATTGATTCTTTTGAATACCTAATAGGTGTGTTCAACAATTGGTAACCACAACCTCAATCTAGGCATCCTCATTGCTAGGATGATACCCATGGAATAGTCAACCTCACATTCACCCTTATGTCTAAGATAGTGAAAATTTAGCAAACTACACACATAATTGCCTATCATTGCTTTGGCCTCTACATCCCTCTTTTAAGAATGGTATGAATTCCTAAAGTTCACTTAAAATCCTTTTTCGAAGATAGACTTAAACTTTCTAGAGCTTGGGGCTTTCACTCATCAAACCCATGTGAGTATTTAGGGCTTTCACCCATCAAATCCTAACAAAAATAACATATAAATGATAAAACCCACAAACATGAACAACCAAATAGATTTTAATAATAATAATCCATGCACACTTAAATCCCTACTCACACATAACCCCAAGAGGGAGATTTAGCTACATATAAGATAAATAAGTATAGATATACCCATAATCTCCATTGAAATAACTTGTTGAAGATCTAAGAGAATGTTACTTCAAACTAGGCTCTCCCACAATATCAACAATGGAAGTGAGCGAATCTTCCACTTAGAAAGTCTCCAATTTATTCTTCACCCAAAATTTATACAACATTTTTTTCTCCAAAAATTGAGGCTATGAAGTCTAGATCTACACCTATAGAAAATGGGAAAGATGGAATGTGTTCCATAGAGCAAGGGTTTGAATTTTTTTGTCAAATTAGGATCAGCTCGTGCAATTACAATTTTTCCCTTGGACTAAATACTTTCGCTGAGCTGCAATCGCGCAGGTCTGGCTGCGATCGTGGTTTACATCCGTGACCGTGATTAGTTGACCATCCTTGACTACCATGATGGTAGTCAGCAAACCCCGATTGCGGTACCTGAGGCTTTTCTGTTGTAGGTCTTCAGCTGTACTTTTCATTCTCCTTTTGATTATTGTAAGCTCCAATCCATATCTTTCTATCTTTTCAACTTAATACTTTAGAAGAGTGGATATTAGTGCATTTACTTACAAATATGTCTTATTTATTCATTCAAATCAAGGCAATGTTCACGAATGTTGAGTGAGAATGAGTGGTAAAATTACCACTCATCATTAGGGAGTTATTGTTATGAAGAAATCCATTTTAAGGTATAAAGTAGGATTTAGCACTTAGTTAGTGACAAGAATAATAAAGTTATAATCTTATTGAAACCGTATCAATCATCGATGCAACAATCATGAATGCATCGAATTTATGCATGCCATCACCAGTATTTAACCATTGGAATCATAAACATCATACTAAGTCTCCCTCCATCCAATACCAGAGATATGTATGTATGTGTATACACACACACACACACACACACACACACATATATATATATTCATAAACTACAACCACATCCTTTACAAGGATAATTACTTCCTGAATATCTAACTCATATCATAAAACATGCTTTGGCCTAATCATATTCTAAAATAATCATATAATCGTAATCACGGTCTTATGTCCACATATGTATCCAGAACTCATGTCAATAATCATACTCGTATACCGTCTCATATTTATAAGTCATATCCCAACTATGAGGCATAACATATTTCTAAGGTATGAAGCATGTCTATAATCATCTCACATATAGGAGGCATCTCACTTCTAGGAGGCATAATGCTTCAATAAGAATTAATCATGACATAAGAGGAATATCACATCTATGAGGCTTCTTATATATATAGGACATATATCTTGACTATGAGAATTATCCTCTCTATAGGCCGAACATCATATCTAAGAGGAAATATCTTCTTTATAGGCCATTAATCATAATCTGAAGAAAGTCATCAGAATTTACAAATACATGAAGTAAGCTTATTCTAAAGGCTCCATAGTCTCAACTATGCATATCATCCGCAACTAATTCCACAAGGGCTAATGCAGGTCTCGTCCAAAGTGGGATGAATGAACCCACTTCTAATCCTCAATTTCTATATTTAGGCTATCTACGCTCCAAACTAGGCTAAGGTTGCTAGTTCAACTTCTAGGTGCCAAGGAAACCATTACTAAGTCTAAGAGAGGAACTACGTCTAGGAACAAGATCACAATAATAGCCAAACTTAGGTAAAACATATATCTCATACTCTTAATTCTAAAACTACATCCCAAACCTAGCATTATAGCATTTCATTAAATGAGTTATTTCAAACTAGGAGGAAGATAATAGGATTCAAAAAGGTTCCTAAAATACCACCTTACGGGTTCAAACCCTCATCTAATCTACAAATATCAATAATTAAACTAAGTTATTCTACTCATAATCAAGCCTATCATTCACATTCACATGTCATATAGACCACATATCATCTTCGATAAAGAGAAGGTAAAATCCTACCTCAAAGCCAAATCATAAAATCTTACGTCATTCTCCACACGTCCATCTTCACTTTACAATCCCAAAAATTCCATCATACTCAAAAAAAAGTAATATACTCATCAATGAGTCTAATGATACCTATACTACACTATTGTGCTTCGGGTCTAAAAATAGCATTAAAAACCCCAAATGGGTCGCACTTATGGAAATCACATTTTTGAGGTCAACCCAACATCCACACATCATCAAGAAATCATAACCCTTAAGAAATGGGTGAAATTCAAGAATTCTTTAGGCTAAAATCAAGCCCTATGTTAATTTTGGCTTTTAGGTTAAAAAAAGGAAATTCAAGCCTGAATTTGAAGGATTAATACCTTGAATCCAAAGATATTCACAATAATAGATGATTATCAAATTCCTAAGTCACCCAGAAGACTTAATTTAGAGTTATCTCACCCTTCTAGGTCTTTTAGCTTTCAAAGATAAAGAGAAAATAATAGAATTGTAACTTGGGGTCATGTTTATATCCCCTTTAGGCATGGAGATACCGAGATTACCATCAAATGGACCGCAATTGCCATGACACCAGTACCAGCAAAGTCAAAACTTAGTTTTGTCCCATAGAACTCATTTGAACTCTAATTTTTATAAATGAACTATGTACCCCACTAAATTTGATCTTTCAAACATATTGGTGAAGTTAAATTCTTCAGCCAAGGTCGTTTAGACCTATTGTAAGTGCCACACCCATATCTTTTGATTTTACCACTTTCCAAATAATAGGTCGAAATGAACTTGGGTGTATTGGGACTCGAACAAAGGTCTATCGAGCCCAAAATTAATATTCTAGAGCTGCTGGCATAGTCAAAATTTGCATCTGAGATTGTTGTACTAGAGTTTTCTCTTGATGTCCATTTGAAACCAATGAAGACTACTAAATAGAGAATTGGTTCTAAAATGCAAATGAATTACTCGGGCTGTAATTTCAGTCCTGGAAAGTCATAACTGGCTTGGGGCAGTTATGGAGAAGCTCTAACAACAAAGATAAACAAAAATATGAAAAATGACCAAAAGGGTCATTAAAATATCTACTACTAAAATGACTTTTGTCTTCAAAAGTCAATGGATAGGAGGAATCTCAAAAGATTGAAAGGATGAGTGATGAGTGGTGATTTTACCACTTATTTGCACTCAACTTTCATGCATATTAGTAAGATTTAAATGTATAATTGAGACATATATATGGTAAAATGCACTAATATCCATATTTTGCCAGCATATAGGTTATGAGATGAAAAGATTTGGACTTAAACTAAAAAGGATCAAAAGAGAGAAAAAAAGTACAACTAAAAGAACTGGAGCAGAAATAGGCCTTAGTTACTGTGATCGTAGTCAGAGGGTCACGATCGCGGCCAGTCAAGATAGGTTAACATACAATGATCGCGAGTTTTGATCGTGGTCACGGACAAGCTCCCGCGATCACGGCATAGTGGTAATACAACCTAGGGGAAAATATGTAAATGCAAACAACTGATTCTCAAATTCCTTTAAGAAGCTCAACCTTATATCCTGGAAAGAGATTCAAATTTTGTGGAATTTTTCACCATCTAATTTCCAACTTTGAAGAGACAACTATTGTACTAATTCTTGGGTGAAGAATACATTAAGTAGCTTTTAAGTGGAGGATTGACAATTTCTATTAAATATTTTTTGAATCCTAAATCTTAGAAATTTCATCCTCTTTATCTATCAATAAATCAAATTGATGGAGATTTTTGGGTATATCTTTCTTATTAATCTTATGTGTAGCAATTTATTTCTCTTAATATTATATTAGAATAGGGTTCTATTGTGTGTGGGTTGTGATTCATCAATGCATATGCTAGTATATTGATGATGGGTTCTACTATTTGTTGATTAAATTTGTTGAAATTTGTGGGTAAAAGCCCCAAATAACCAAATGGGTTTGTGGGTGAAAATCCCAAGCTCTTGGAAACTCAATCCATCTTTGAGAGAGGGATTTAGGTAAACTTTGGAACCCATATTATCCTTGAAAGATGGTTATGGGAACCAAGGAAATAATGGACAATTTATGGGCATAATTTTCTAACTTTCACTATCTTAGACATAATGATGATTATGAGGTTGACTGTACCTTGGGCATCATCCTAGAAATAGGGATACCCAATTGACGCATTGGGTGGCTTCAATTGACATACTTATTAAGTACCCGAAAGGGTCAATAAGTGACCTCTTTGAGACTTTGTTGCTAAACTAGCCTCAATGACATTCAACATAGCCTACCACATCATTAATGATTAGAATTTGCATTGAATCATCATGATTTCATTCATAATTTTCCCCTAGGAAAGCATAATCCCAATATCTCTTTTTGATTGATTATACTCCAATTATTCATAGCCCCGAGTTAGCCCATTATATGTCTAAGGATTATTTTACACTTTTGAAAATGTTCAAATTCCCCAAAAATATTCCTATCTTAGGTTTGAGTTTAATAAGTAACTTAAATTTCAAACTTATTCAATCGTCACTCACATTATTCCTCGTGGATTCAACCCCGACTCAAAGTAAGGTAATTATATTGACGACGACCACTATGCGATTAAATTTACGTGTAATTTGGGTGTTATAAAAAATGGCATTTTTGCCGAGGAACAATTTGGCGTATTGATTTAGTTTGAAATTTTAGCCTACTTTCTTGGATTTAAACTTCTAAATATTTGTTTGTGATTTTATTTTGTTTCTTGTGTTAGATAGATTTTTATTTTTGTTTACTTGTCAATGTGGCATCTTAGGACAAATATGATTTTGGTTGTTGAAAATCCTATCTTGATGATCTATGTCCATATTATGATAGACCCCATTTTTTGGCAAGATTGTAGATATGCTCTCTGGAGAGAGATGAAGACACCATCTCAATCCTATTGGGAGAATGATTATTCTTTATGTGGTGGTCGAGATGGACATTGGAGTGATGTATAAATTCTCCCTCCCCAATTATGCTAACAAAAATACTAGTTCTTTCTATGAGTTTGATAGGTTGCAAGATATGGAAAAAGAAGAACAATATGTCGGATACTATGGTGTTAAAGCAATGCTTTAAACTCTTTTGGATCAGGTAAATTCAATAGAGGAGGATGTGCACCACATGTATCCAATGAGGCATTTAGAAGTGAGATTATAAATATAGAGGAAATGAGCAAGGAAACAAACCTTTCAAATACAATTACCTTTCCCACTTTTCAACATGAGGAGGATCAAGAAGAAAAACCAAGCTATGTGGCAAATGATGAGCTTGGAAGTGAAGAGTCCTTAGTGATTTCCCAACCAACCAAACTTAATATAGTTTAAGATGCCAAAATCTAGGATATGGTGCTAGTTTAAAAAGAAGAATCTAAGCAAATCTCTTATGAAGACTCTAGTCCATTTCGAGTGAGGATGCTAATAGGGATGAGATTTTGGAATTAAGGGAAGGATCTCGTTCAAACCATTTTTCAACATTGTGCTTAGTGGATGTGATGAGAGTCTACCCACCTACGCAAATGATGTATTTTGGGGATAAGGAGCACCATCCCTACATTTTGGAGTTTGACATTCAAAAATAGCACATGAGAACCCCGCCCTCGAAGACTAAGGAGCGTAACGTCTGATATTCAACTAGTGGCCTGTTGATGTTCCCACTATTACCCAATAAGCTGAATTAGAAATTTATGTTAAATTGGGTAAAAGGTTCAAGTCTTCAAAGTGGCAAGATCGAAGTCGCATCTCTATGTCCTCATTTTTGTCACATTTTATCTTGGAAGATTTAAATCTTCTATCCCTCTGTTGCTTAATGCATAGTGAGCAAAATTTAGGATGGAAATTCAAATATTCTAAGTGGAAACACAAATGATAGTTGGAGGGGTGTATTGCCATAACATATGGGAAGCAACCTATCATGCCACGAAAGTGGTGCGTTTTCTTTTATTTCTGCATAGTAGTGTAGATTTTATTTTTGTTTATGCATAATCCATGCATTTGTGGAACTTTGAAGTGTATATAATGAATTGAAAAAGGGAAATTTTGGATTTCTACATGGTGGAATGAAAAAGGGAAAATAGAGGTACAGAACTGCCCTCTGTTACCGCAATCGTGGGCTCTAAGCCTCAATCGCCTCACCCATGGGTCTGCGATCACGGAACTCTGACTGCAATCGCGGTCTAATTAGATTTAAATGACCATCGGTGTTCCATTCCTCCCACACATTCCCTCCAATTTATCTCTCAAATTGTAACTGTTAGTGGCTATCTTTTGAACATCTCAAAGGCATCTTTTCATTTACTCTGCATCACTAGTCTGATAAGTAATTCAAGCTTATATTTTTAATTGTTATGAGTAGGACTCAGGGTGCATGAACTAGGTGGGGCCTAATATTTAGTTTTTCATTGTTTAATGATTGATAAATAATTCTTTTATGGTGATTAGCTATTATATATGGTGTGCACACATGTGGGGAAGTCTTTAGTACCCAAAATTATGTGAAATTGAGTAAAATATAGGGTGCACACCTAGTGGTCGATCAATTACCCAAATGAGTCAATAACTAGTAATTTTCGCATTGTGGGGGGCATAATCAGACACTTAGAATACAAGTTTCATCTTATTAATGACTGATTCTTAGTTTGGAACACATTTTGGCCCCGAAAATAGATTTTTTAATTGAACAGTTAGGTCACAGGTGCCGCGATCATATCTATTGGGACCGTAATTGCAGCATACACGGTCGCGATCTTGTAGCAGTGATTGCAGCAACTGCGATTGTGATTACTATAATCCAGAATGATATAAGCCTGGACCAAAATTTCTACAATTAAAATTTTGTTCAAACGCCACAAGGTAACCATCCCATGAAATTTAATGGATAGTGTAGTGTGGTATACTGATGAAAATGTTGATGAGGAATGATTTTCTGTTGTACTTATTTTTTACAAGTTTCCATCATAGAGAACTTCCACTAAATCTGGTTCATGAATCCCGAATACCACAACTAATATTACGATGAGTTCCTAAGGACTAAGCTTCTCTCGGAAAGAGGTATATTCTTAGAGAGAGTACCAGAAAAGTTTTTAGAATTTCATGCTAGACTCATAGCCACGGATGGAGCTATTTTTCACTAGACCCTTGCAGGGAAAATGAGTAGTGGGTGTGAGAGTTCTACATTAATATTAGCATAGTGCCTTTTGAAAACCCAATTATCAAGATTCGAAGGTTGTATGTGCATTTTGGAGAAAAGCAAATCAACGATCTATATAGGTTCCCAGATGTAGACATGGCTGCTTTTGAGGCTAAGGGGTGTGAGCTAGGAAGCTGGATGGTAGAGAAGCTGTGCCAAGGCAAGGAGGTTCTGTGGACGATAAGAGCAATATCAATGAATGACTCCATATCTAAGGCCCGAATGTAGATGAACATCATTTAGAATTGGATATCTCTTTGCATGCACATGATTATATTTACAGATATAAGTGCCCGCATGGTTTCCTACATACTGGAGAATATTCGTTTGAATATTGGTCATCTGGTGATATCTAATATGAAGTTCTATAAGAACCATGGATGTACACATCTCTTGATACTGAACTGTGTAGGAGAGCAAGGTTAGTAGAATACTCGGATAACACTTGTGTGCATCCTGGAACCCCTATTTACCCATGCAAGATCTGGGGTGAGGGTGAACCTAGTAAAAGCAAAAAGAGAAAGATTGACATGGGTAAGTTGACAGTTGAGGAGTCAGAGTCGTATAGACCATCCACTTCTTGGCTGCTGAAAGATATTGGTGTTGATATTAGGATTATCAAGGAACTGGTATCAGGATTGCCTCAGGGGCCGAGAGAGCCCTTCACCAGGCGTCATTCTTATGTCTCCGGCTTTGATTATAAGAATTATCAGGAGGAGCAAAAGATGCAAGGAGCCGCTATTTCTTGTCTCGAGAGGGCATATTCAACATTGGCAGAGTCTCAGAGAGAGATTCGAAACTCTTATGATAAGATAAAGAAAAGGGAGAAGAAGAGAGACAAGTTCTTCAACAAGATGTTGAAGGGGACGAAGGGCCTGTGGAAGGTCTTGAATCCTCGTAACAGACCACCTTCCCCAGAGTAGAGAGTGATGATGAGACCCCTTCTGAGTGGTCAGGTTCTGATTCTAGTGGTGATAGTGTAGAGTTAGTAGGAGAGAGCATATCTTAATGTAGTTTCAGGGAGCACCCTTTTCTCTTTACTGTTTTATATTAATTATGCATTGAGGACACTACTTTTCTTTCAATTGGGGGTGCTTGGCCTTGGAGTTATATTATTTAGATATTTCTGGATGTTTAAATTATTGTTTATGGAGGTTCGTTTTGATGATGTTCTGGATGATTTTTATTTTATTTTTATGGGGTTGCTATATTTGGGCACTTTAATGATGCCCATGTTTCATGGATTAGTTATTTGGTTTGTGTTTAGATTTTCTATTTTACTTTATCTTTATTTTATTTGTGATTATATTAGATGAGATTTTCCCTATGATAGATTGAGTGGCGACATTCTTAAGAGAAAAGAGCCGTTCTTGGGTTTTGAGCATAGATGAATGGGAAGTCTGAGTACCCATGGCAAAAGGAGTATGTTGGTATTGAGGTAAGAGTTGAGTCACTTCTAGAGTATTAGTGCTTGTTGCATGATTTCTCTTTGAAGTATTTTGCATCCTTGGATATTGCATTTTATTTCGAGAGGTGTCGGGAGAATAGCTTTGCCCATATTTGAAGAGCAACTTATGGTAGTAACTAAGCTTGAAGTCATTATGATCATTGGGTCATTAAATTTGGGCATAAATATGCATTGTCTAATGGTAATAAGTAGTGTTGCTTGAGGATAAGCAGAGCTTTAAGTTAGGGGTGTTGATGAGTAGTGAATTTACCACTTATTTTCACTCAACTTTCGTGCACATTACCAAGATTAAAATGTATAATTTAGACATATGTGTGATTACATGAACTAATATCCACATTTTGCAGGCATACAAGTTATGAGATCGAAAAATGAAATTGAACTAAACAGTATAAAAAGAGAGAAGAGAAGTGTAACTAGAAGACCTGGAGAAAAAATAGGCCTAAGCTACTGTGGTCACGGTTTGAGGGCCACAATCGCGGCCAGTCAAGATAGGTCAACATACTGCAATTGTGAGTTTTGACTGTGCTTGCAGTAGCCATGATAACGGACAAGCTCTTACAATCGTGGCTTACATAGAATACAACCCAGAGGCAGAGATGTAAATGCACACAACTGATTCCTAAATTCCCTTAATAAGCTCAACCCTATCTCTTGGGAGGAGGTATGATTTTTGTGGAATTTTTCTGCCATCTAGTTTCCAACTTTGAAGAGACAACTATTGTACTAATTCTTGGGTGAATAAACTATTAGAGTAACTTTCAAGTGGAGGATTGTCAATTTCCATTGAAGATTTGTCAAATCATAAAGCTTGCACATTGCATCTCTTTATCTTTTAATAAATCAAATTGAACGATTTTTTTGGTATATCTTTCTTATTGATCTTATGTGTAGCTAATATTCCTCTTGGGATTATGTTACAATAGGGTGCAATTATGTGTGGGTTGTGATTCATTAGTGTATATGCTAGTTTGTTGATGATGGGTTCTACTATTGCTTGGTTAAATTGGTTGGGATTTATGGGTGAAAGCCCTAAATACCCAACTAAGTTTGTGGGTGAGAATTACATGCTTTTGAAAGCTCAATCCGTCCTTGAGAGAGGAGTTTGTGTGAACTTTTGGAACTCATATCATCCTTCAAAGAGGGATGTGGGAAAAAAGGCAATAGTAGACAATTTATGGGCATAGTTTTCTAACTTTCACTACTTAGACAAAAGAGTGATTATGAGGTTGACTATACCTTGGGTATCATCCTAGAAATAGGGGTACCCAATTGAGGTGTTAGGTGTTTAAATTAACACACTCATTAGGTATTCAAAAGAGTCAATGAGTTACCCTATTTGAGACTTTGTTGACTTGACATGACCCGACCCGGGGCCTTATCGTAGTGGGTCCCAATTATGACCGGGACCGAGGACCAGCCCTATTGCCCAACCCAACCTCTAGCCGCCTTCTCTGAGTTTGCTGAATTTCGAGCATATAACAAGATAGCATAAGTATGCAATTTACAAACTTTTGATAGGTCTATTACCGAGACCGACCCAACAGAATCCAACCGTCTAAACCCAACCAATAGACAAACCAACCAAACCATCACCATATGAGTTCCATAAAAATTATATATAATCCAAAAATAAAGGAGGATGGACTAGTGAGATATTTAGCCCTAAGGTATTAGCTCTACTACCAATACCAATACTAAGGCTGACACTAGTACCGATCCCCCCATACCAACCCATAGTAGTTCCAAAAAAGCCTCTAACCAAAAGAATACCAAAATTCAATTGGGATATGCCCCAAACCATGGAAAAAACCAATATCCATAAATAAACCAAAGTATAAAATAACATCCATGAACGAGAGCCTTCCAAAAATATGATAACTCACCACTTCAATCCAGTAACTAATCCCGAATGTCCGATAGCTAAGTAGGAGGAGTAGATAAGCCGATTCCTGCATCGCGTGGGGATACAACCGCTTAAAGATGGGTTAGTGGGTGAACGCTGGCATGAACTCAATATAAGGATAAAATAATGCCAACCACTAAAACCAAGTAAACCAAACATAAGCATACAAACACTCTCTCTCTCTATATATAACCATGCTGGGAGAGGGAACCGTGTTTAGCATGCATTTAAAACCATTAGCCTGGGTATATAAATCTTAACCATCCTTAACCATACATGGGCTACATAGGCCTAGTGTAACTCTCTGAATGGGCCCTGATGCATATATCCACACGAAATGGAGATACCATTAGAGTAAGGGATTCCCAAGTACCCTCACCCTCTATATTCATATGTACAATGTACATAGAGGATTCCCGCGTACCTCATAGTATCATAAAAAGGTCTTCATGCCCTATCCCTCATATCGACAAACATGAGTTTCAAGCTTTTGTTCATGAAACTCCTACTTTCACGGTTAGCTATCACACCCCATCATTATTTCCCAATAAAAACCATTTCCAACCAACCAATTCGTCATTCCATTTATTACTTACCAAGGCTATGAGTAGTGGTATTGTAATACCGACTATAACTTATAAATATTGTCCTTAGCCGAACCTTTTAAGGTATAGGGATTCCCATGTACCCATTTACCAAGTTAACTTAGTGGAGTCCCATTTATCCCACAAGTGTTCCATTATTATGTTTGCTTGGGGGAAACCCATGTACCCCACAAGTTATTCATTAACATGTTTACTTAGGGGATTCCATTGTACCCCACAAGGACTTTAACTAACCATGACCGTGACCACCAAACCATTCAATTTAAAACATTCCAAAAAATTTAACCATTTAGGGTTCCATTACCAAGTTTAAACCATGCATGAGTTCCATTAAAATCCAACTATGTAGTGAATACATTCCCATTAGAATTTTATCAAACACATTGGGGGCATAGAATTTGAAAGACCTAAGCCAATTACTAAATAACCATTCCTATGCAACCAATTATCCATAACCACCATCTAAGAATATAAAAGCATAATTAAAACATGGGAAAACCACAACCAAGCATTTATAACCAAAACCCCCAAACTATATTTGAAAATCCTAAATCATACAATAATCAAACCATGAAAACATTGTATAAAACCATGCCTTTAGTTGGAACTAACAAGAAAACATGCCTTAAACCAAGAAGATAATGAAGAAAAATCACCAACACAAGCCAAAAGCATTAGAGAAAATTATAGAGTTTTTAAGAGAAATTTCTTAGTGTTAATGAATAGAATAATAGGGAAAATAACCTCCCAATCGGAATATAAGTTGTGAGTCCTTCTTAGGTTAAGTGGGAAAATGTCCAGATTGCCCTCAAACTCCTAGAAGTCCTATAAGGTGGGTACGACTATCCATACCAGTCGTACTCTCCTATACGAGTGGTACCCACCACTCGTACCCAAGGCCATTTCCCTTGGACTCAACATAGTCCAAGGTATGACTCATGACAAACCATGTCATATTATAGTATACTACTAGTACCCATGATCCGTACCCCTAGCAGAATATAATACCAATAGGATTGAACATTGACCACTATATGAGTCCATGGTACGACTTGTACACTGGCTTATGGCTCACAGTGAGCCACTCGTACTGAGATCTAACTCAGGTTACCAAGTCTAAGACTATGTGAAGTAACCAAACAACTCGTATCCGTTGATATGAATGATACCATCCAAGTCGTAACTATTCCAGAAACCAAATCCAACCCACCAATCAATACTGGTCAACAAACGAATAACCCATACCACCCGTATCCTAGTATACAACTCATTTCCCCTAGTCGTATCCTATCCATAGACTAGAAATCCAGGAAATTCTCCAAGGGCAGAAACCTAGGGTATTTCAGTCTCCCCCACTAGGATCATTCATCCCCGAATGATGGACCAAGTAGTGTAACCACATGCATAATTCATTTGTATTATCAAATATCAATCCAACCTTTAACCAAGTTAGAAAACACAGATGTAAAGAAAGTAATCTTTCATTTAAAAAACTTTGAAAATAAAGACGTGTTCAAAAACACATACCTTCCACATGAATCCTAGGAGAAAAAAAAAAGAAGAGAATACTTGGACTTCATGTCTTCCTCTGCTTCCCAGGTATTCTCTTCCATCTTTTGGTTCGGCCATAGAACCTTAAACGTGGCCACATCCTTGGTCCGCTACCAACGAACCTGCCGATCTAGTACCTCAACTAGAACCTCTTTATGAGACAAAGAATCTGAGATACCCAAGCCCTCCAAGGGAACTACCGAAGAAGGATCACCCAGACACTTCCTCAACATGTGGACATGAAATACTGGATGAATAGAGCTAAAACTAGAAGGCAACTCCAAGTCATAAGGAACACTACCAAACATGTGGAAAATTGCATAATGACCAACAAAACTGGGGATGAGCTTCCCTTTCTTACCAAACTACATCACTCCCTTCATGGGAATACCTTTAGGAACACCTTGTCCCCAACCTCAAACTCTAAATCTCTACGCCTTTCATTTGTATAGGACTTTTGGTGACTTTCAGTAGCCTTAAGCCTATCTTGAATTGCCTTCACTTTTTTTATAGCCTAATAAACTAAATCCTTACCAAATATGTCTTCCTCACAAAGCTCAAACCATCCAATAGGAGATCTACACCTCTTACCATACAATTTCTCATAATTACTAAAATAATAGCTATTGTTGTAAGAAAACACTACCAAATATAGATTCTCAATCCAATTGCCACCATAATCAATCATATATTCCCAAAACATATCCTCCAATGACTAAATAGTCCTCTTCACTTACCCATCCATCTGAGGATTAAAAGAATTACTTAGACTAACCTTAGAACCCAATCCCTTCTAAAAAGACTGCTAGAAATGAGATGAAAACTATGTACCATGATTAGAGATAATCAAACCAGGTACCCCATGAATCTTTACAACCTCCTGAAGATACAACATTGGATAATTCTCCTCTAGAAGGGTAGTCCTCATTAGAAAGAAGTGACCAGACTTTGCCATCCTATCCACGATGACCCAAATCAAATCGAATTGGTTCTGTGACCAAGGAAGACCGGTAATGAAATTTGTATTGATAAACTCCAATTCTAATCGGGCAAATTAATTTCTTGATACAACCCTCCAGGACTTATGTGCTCAACTTTAACTTGTTAACACACTATGCACTTGGCTACAAAATTAGCCACATCCTTTTTCATACCATTCAACTAATATTTCTCTTTGAGACTATGATACATCTTTGTGGAACTGGGATGAACAACATAGCATGATTCATGCACCTCAACCAAGATCCTTTGGTGCAACCTATTGATGTCAGGAACACACAACCTTCATTAGTACCATAAAGTACCATCACCACTAATCGCAAATACCATTAACTTTTTCCCACCTACATTATTCTTCATTTTCATTAGGATAGGATTTAGCACTTCCTTCTCCTTAATATCTTCACTGAGAGATGATCTAACTACTTTCTATACCAACATACCACCATCCTTGGAGTCCAAGAGACAAACTCCAAGATTATCTAATTAGTGAATATCTTTCACCAATTCATGCTTATCCTTATCCATTTGAGCTAAACTCCCTAAGGATAACCTGCTAAGAGCATCAACAACAACATTAGCTTTACCTGGATGATAGTGAAGACTCATATCATAGTCCTTGAGAAGCACCAACCATCTCCTCTGCCTAAGATTTAGGTCCTCTGAGTAAACACATACTTTAGACTCTTATAATCAGGAAATAACCTCTCTACTTCTTCGGAGGTAGTGGTATGGACTGCATATATCTTACCCTCCCCACACCCCTCTTTCTGGCAACACACTGGGTTTGTTGTTGTTGTTGATCAGAAAAGATGTAAGTGCACTTCATCCAAGAAATGTCGTCAGATTTTCAAAGCAAAAACCATCGCCAACAGCTCTAAATCATAAGTAGGATAATTCCTCTCATGCACCTTTAACTGCCTGGAAGCATAGGCAATCACCTTCCCATGCTTCATCAAAACAAAACCAATTCCCACCCTAGATGCATCAAAATAAACCACAAACCCCTTATTACCTTCAGGTAATGTCAAAATCGAAGGCAAAGTTAGCTTATCCTGATGCTTCTTAAAACTCCCTTCACACACTTTTGACCATGAAATTTTTTTACTTTCTTCTAAGTTAACTTAGTCAAAGGAAAAGCTATCGAAGAAAAGCATTCCTCAAACTACCTATAATACCTAGCCAAACCCAAAAGGCTTTGAATGTCGATTAGAGTAGTGGGTCTAGGCCACCTTTTTACCACCGCAACTTTTTGAAGATCTACCTTCTCCCTAATCTTAAGCTGATGATATCTAGACCGAAGGCCTATCTTAGAAAAGAATTTTGCATCTTCTAACTGATCAAAAAAGTCATCTATTCTTAGAAGAGGATACTTGTTCTTGACTGTTACCTTATTCAACTACTGATAGTCAATGCACATCCAAAGGTAACCATCCTTCTTGCGCACGAACAACATCGGTGTACCCTATTGGAATACACTGTGATGAATAAACCTCTTATATGGAAGATCCTTATGTTGCTCCTTAAGTTCCCACACTCATCTAGAGCTGTTCTATAAGAAGGAATAGATCCAGAATAAGATCAATGCCAAACTCGATTTCCCTACCCATAGAAATATCAGGAAGATCGTCCGAATAAACCTTAGGAAACTCATTGACCACCAAAACCAAGTGAAAAAAATAACCCTCCGAGTTAGAATCTTTAACCCAGACCAAGTGATAAAGACACCCATTGGATATTAATATCTGAGCTCTAAGATAAGAAATAAACCTCCCCCTAGGAGCTAAGGAACCTCGCTCCTACTATATAATCGGTTCATAGGGAACCTAAAGAAAACCTTATGGGTTTGATAATATAAGGATGTGTAACTAGAGTATACCTAATCCATCCCTAAAATAATGTCAAAATCTACCATATCTAGTTCAAACAGATCTACCAAGGTTTGCTTGCTACCATTAGATACCACAACCCCCTCCCCCACAGACTCTTTTAGCAATAACTGAGTCACCTACTGTGGTAGAAATAGAAATAGGATCTAAAACAACCTCAGGATCAAAACCAAAATACATAGCCACATATGGGGTCATATAGAAAAGAATGGACCCAGAATCAAGCAGATAATAAACATCATGAGAAAAAAGTTGCAATGTACCAATCATGAGATAAGGTGATACCATAGATTCCTATCGAGATTCAAGAGAATACAACATATTCTTGCTAGTGCCAGTTCCAAAAGTAGGAGCAGATATAGAAGCATCACGACTAGGTACAGGAGTAGAAGATGAAGCAACCAAAACTTTGAACACTCCCAAAGCACCCTTGCTAACCAGATAATTTTTGAGTATATAGCCTAGCTGGACATATTTAAAATATTTATCCCCCTCTTCATCATGAAATCCCTAATAAAGATGACCACAAAATTGATAAGGAGGACATGAAAAAGATTATTACGACTCACTCACGTGAGATTAGGTACACTATGCTCAGAAATTATCACTACCTTGCTAACACCTGTCAACCAACTGCTTCAGTAGAAGCGCTAGCAGTAGAGAGGGAACCAAAACTTCCCCACTTCTTTTTCTTCAATTTATTGCCATCCCGACCACCATGATGTTGAGCACCACCTTGCTCAGAGAACCTACTCCTCTTACCCTGCCTTTCCCTAAACTCTGCCTATTTTTTTTTAATCCTTCACATACTGCATATGAAAAAACAACCACGAAATATCCATATCCTTAATCAACAAAGTAGTCTTGATTTTAAGGATAAAATAACAAGAAAGCCCAGAAGTGAACTTTCTCATTCTCGCCCTTATATAAACCACCAAATCCAGAGCATACCTTGATAGTTTATGAAATTTCAAGGCATATTTCTTAACAAAAATTTTCTCGACTTAGGATTTACAAACTCCTCCATCTTCGCTTAGCTTAGCTCCTGAGAAAAGAAGCAATACAAGAAGGCATTAGAAAAGTCCTCACATAAAGACAGCTTATCCACATCACCTTTATACCTATCCCACTTCTTGTACCATTGGTACAAAACAACTTTGAGTGGATAAGCTATAAAATTTACCCCTTCTTTATTAGTGGATTGCATCACTCTAAATATCTTCTCCATTTTATCTAAGAAACCTTGAGGATCCTCTTCCACTCTCATACCAGTAAAAGTAGGAAGATTTATTTTCATGAACTAGCGAACCCTTGTGGCCTTAGAAAATAGAACACCCAATACATCCCGCTTAGCCTGAGTAACAAACAACTGAGCAATAGTATGAATAGACTGACAAAATTTTACATTAGTCACCTCACCTTGAGGAAGATTATAGAAATTGAAGGAACTCCAAAATAATTAGGGGTAGGACCCTGAGATCAAGTGTGAACTCCAAACATAGAGAGTAATCCATCTATATTATTCCCATATGGGACAGAAGGATTTTCTTGTGTTCTAGATCGATGAGGCATGATTTGAAAAATGAACAAACAAAGATTAGATGAAATTCTACGACTTAGTCTCCAAGTTTGAAAATAGAATACCAAGAAAGTGAGAAATTCCTAAATTCCCTATAGCCTCTCTTTTGTGAGTGTGGTGTGCTACACACCCCTAAAAGAGATTCTACTAGACATAGATTTGTGGATTCATAATTGACTATGAACCTAAAGCTCTGATATCAACTTGACACGACCTGACCTTGAGCCTTGCCATAATGGGCATCTTAAATTCAACCAGGACTGGGGATCACCCCTATTACGCAACCCAACCTCTCACCGTATGCCCTAAGTTGGCTAAATTTTGAGCATTGATGAGTGGTAAGATTCCACTCATTTGCATTAAATCTTCATACACATTACCATATTTTAAATGAGTAAATAAGACATAATGGTCATAGACTACACTAATATTCACATCTTGCAGATATGGTAGCAATTAGATCCAAAAATGTGATTCAAAGTTAAATATTTCATTAAAAGTGAGAAAGAAAGTACTACATGTGACTCAGAGCAGAAATGGCCTCAGTTACCGCGGTTGCAGTCTGAGCACCGTGATTACAGTCAGCTAAGCAGAGAACAGATATAGCCTTAGGTAATGTTATCACGGTTTAGGGAACACGTTCATTTATTAAGAAGGTCAACTTACCACAATTGCTAAGTTGTAGCTATGGCTATGGTTGCATAATCGTAGTCAAACCTCCATGACCGCAACATAGTGGGATAACTACAGTATGGATGATCGATGATTACTAGCTATTCCAGCTTTATTCACGAGTGTTGTAGCCTACAATACGAATAAGGGACTAGTTTTTAGGGTTAGCTCACCTATAAGTACGGGCATTATGGTCCATTTGGATAGCTGATTCAAGATTTATATAGAAGATCCAAATACCTTTTCAAAGGAGGGTGTGAAACAAATTAAAGAAGAGGTTGGAGAGAAAAAAAAAAGAGCCGTAGAATTTGGGTGAAAAAAAATTATTGGTCATAGTTAGTGTAAATATTATTCCAAAAGGAAGTTAGTGAAATTGAATTGTGGAAGTGAAGATTATTTACCTTCTATTATTATGGATACCATGGAAGAATTACTTGGTAAAAATCTTCTCTCTTAAATGATGAGTAGCTAATTTTTTTAGTCTTAGGAATATGTTGAACTAAAGTGTATTTGTGTTGGGGATTTAATTTGTTTGAATGATTTTTAGTTGTTGATTATGGATTCCACCATTGCTTGAGCTTTTTTATTGGAACTTATGGGTGAAAATCTCAAATATCCAAATGGGTTGAATGGATGAAAACTCCAAATTCTTAAAATAATTCATCATCCTTAAAGAGGGATAAAGGTGAACATCCTTGAAAGAGGGTTATAGGGAGACAAAGAAATAGTGGAAAATTAAACCTATGGTTTAATACCCTTTGCAATCTTAGAAATAAGTGTAATGATAGTGTAAATCATGTGAAGAGCATCATTCTAGAAATAGGAATGCTTGATTGAGGTTTTGGGTGATTACGAATCGTACACTTGTTAGGTGCTCGAAAGAGACAATGGATGAAATAATTGATGTTTTATTTAAAGATTAATTACCTCGATATTTGACCTATCCTATCCCTTAGTTGATGACTAAAGCTTATGTTAAACCATTATCAACCCGCATGCTTTTACTTTTATGTATACATAATCCCAAGATTTCCTCCAAACTTGAGTTTACATCAAAAGTTCTATTTACTGTGTTGTTAACAAAGATTGTCTCAAGCAATCTCAAATCAATCCCCCCCATTTTATTTTACATATTGTGTTTGTTGTCATTCTGGGTAATCTTTTAGTAATTAGAATACCTATAAGATTTGAAATTTATACTTTACTCCTTGTTGATTCAACCCCAATGTGAGTTGGTTTATTGACAACGACTGCCTTACCCTTCAAACATGGGAGTGAGTTGAGCTTTATAAAAATGGCACCATTGCCGAGGAGTGAAATATAGATTTTTCTTGTGCGGTGTGATTTTTACTTAGGTGCACCTGTGGTGATTTTAACTTAATTTCCTTTTTGTTTTTGATCTTTGATTAGGTAAAAATTACTATTCCCAAATCATCATGAGTCACAAGGACCCATATTATTTTAGTGCCGGAGATCATGAAAGTGCCATTTGTATTCCCCCTACTGAGGAGCATGGAGTATTTTATGTTACAATTAATGCAATTTCTCCACTTAAAGGGAAATTTAAGTGTTTAATTCCATGAAGATCCTAATCCCCACTTAAAGGGATTTGTGGAAGTCTGTGCTCTATTCAATGTTGCACATATATCCCAAGTCTCTATCCAATTATGCCTTTTCCTATTTTCTCTTACAAGAAAGGCAGTGCTATGGCTAAGATCTTTGCCCGCCAGACCTATTACTTCATGGAAAAGTCTCACAGAGGCCTTCTTAAGTCAATATTTCCAATTTCTAGGATGTTGTAGTTGCGGGATAAGATTTTTCATTTCCTACAACACCACGAAGAATCATGGTACGATGCTTGGGGAAGATTCAAGGAAATATTTTTAAAATGCCCCACCCATGAGATGCCGGAGAAGATCCTTCTCCAAATCTTGTATGAGGAATCGAACCAAAAAAATAAGGCCATAGTGGACAATACATCTGGTGGATCATTCATCTACTCTCCATATGGGATTGTTTAAAAAGTTTTGGACCAAGTGGCAATTTTGTGTAAGGGTTGGGACATAAAGGATACCGAGGTGGCCATGGGGACTCCCTCCTCATCCTTTGTGTGCTATGGTAAAATAAATGAAGAGAAAGAGATTGATGCGAATATGGTCAAGGTGATTTCATTCCTCGAACTCTAACTTGAGCATATGTTAGGTGACCAAATGGAATGTGTATGTGTGATAAGTGAAAAAGAAGTAGAACTATGTGAACATGCATAAGAGGAAGTGATTGATGACAAGTTAGGTATGGTACCTAAGAGATTGGAGGGCTTTTATCTTTCCCCACAAGGACAATACGGGAATCAAGGTCAGAATTAGGAATGTCTAAGCATGGCACATTATGAAAGGAAAGAGAAAATCGATAGAGGTACTTTGGTTCAAATCTTAAGTAGTATAGAGAGAACCGGACAAATGGTGAATGAGATGTGAAGTAGATTCTCCATGCTCCACCAAATGGTAACATCCCACTCCACCACCATCCAACAACTAGAGGAAAAATTAGGCCAAATATCAAAGTATCTCTTGGCGAAGCAAAGTGAAGGACCGCAAAATAGGGAGGAGACAAAGGCAAAGAGAAAAAGGTCTAATGAAGAACAACCAAGGTTATATTAATGGGAAATCCAATAGTTAAAGATTGTCAAATTTTCTCTATGCCATTGAACCCCATGCATCCCTCTTTCCAAAAATAGTCCTTGATAAAGGGAGAACATGATAAGCTCAACAAGTTTTTTGATAAATTTTGTACACTTTCTATTAATATTCCTATTATTGAGGCGTTGCAAGACATGTAGGATTATGCTAAATTTATGAAGGATTTGATATCTAAAAGGAGACTTGTGGAGGATGAAACAATAGAAGTGACACATCATTGTAGTGCCATTATAAAAAGCACATATGTGGAAAAGAAGAAGGACCCCAGTGCTTTTACAATCTCACACACCATTGGCGCATTCACATTTGCAAAGGCATTTTGTGATCTTGGAGAAAGTGCAAACCTCATACCTTATACCATATTTCACAAGATTGGATTGGGGAAGCCAAAGACAACCAAAATAAAGTTGCTCATGGCCGACCGATCCATCAAAAAGCCCATGGGAATTCTCCATGATATTCTAGTAAAAGTGGACATGTTCATCTTCCCGGCCGACTTTGTTATTTTGGATTATGCAATGGATGTTGAAAATCCCATTATCCTTAGGAGGCCATTTTTAGCTACCAGGAAGGCTTTCGTAGATGTGGAGTCCGGTGAGGTTTAGTTCATATTGAATAATAATGAGGTATCCTTCAATGTATACAAGTCCATGAAACAACCAATGGACTTATGAGTAATCCCAGTGATTGATGGGGAAGTATCAAACCATGTTGATGTAAGATTATTGAATGATCCTTTTGTTGGGGTTCTATATAATTGTGAAATAGATGAAGTGGAAGAATATGATGAGATGGTAGCATCTTTAACTGGGCTTGGGTTTCACACCAAGTACCCAGTTAAGTTGGATCCTGATCTAAAAAACCAAAAAAGTCCACTCGCAAAACCATCCATACTTGAACCTCCCTAGGTCAAATTAAATCCCTTACCAACCCATCTCAAATATGTGTTTTTGGGGGAGGGTGACACTTTACCAATCAGCATTGCTAGTGACCTCGACTCCTCTCAAGTAGAAGCATTGAAGTTGGTGGTAAAAAAATACATTCAGGCTATTGGTTGGACGATAGGGGATATCAAAGGAATAGCTCCAGGAATTTGTTTACACAAAATTAAACTCGAACAATATCATATAATGAATGTGGAACACCAAAGGAGATTAAATCAACCTATGCAAGAGGTAATGAAGAAAGAAATCATTAAATGGCTCAATGCAGAAGTGATGTAACCTATATCCACTATCACCTAGGTGAGTCTGGTATAATGTGTTACGAAAAGGGTGGTATCATGGTAGTTGAAAATGAAAAGAATGATCTCATCCCCATTCAACTGGTTACCGGATAGAGAGTGTGTATGGACTACCAAAAATTGAACTCATGAACTGAGAAAGACTATTTCCAATGCCTTTCATAGATCAGATACTAGATAGACTTGACGAGAGAGGATGGTATTATTATTTTGATGGATACTCGGGGTACAATAAAATTGTATTGCCTCGAAGGACCAATAAAATAAAACTTTTACTTGCCAATATGGTACATTTGCATTCAAACGAATGCCCTTTGGGTTGTGTAATGCCCCAACTACCTTTCAATGTTGCATGTTGTAAATATTTGTGGATATTGTTGAATACTCTATGGAAGTGTTTATGGATGACTTCTAGGTAATGGAGAACTCTTTTGAGTCATGCCTCAAACATTTTAACAAGGTGCTTGAAAGGTGCATGGAAACAAACCTTGTCTTGAATTGAGAGAAGTGCCACTTCATGGTCAAAAAAGGGATTGTCTAAGGCCATAAGATATCAGGAAAGGGCATTCAAGTTGATCAATCCAAGGTTAAGGTAATTACGAAGATCCCACCTCCCATTTTTGTAAAAGGTGTTTGGAGTTTCCTTGACCATGCTGGGTTCTATTGACGTTTCATCAAAGATTTTTCCAAGATAGTGCACCCTATGTGTAAACATCATGAGAAAGAATCTAAATTCAAAATTTATGAGGCATGTTTGAAAGTTTTCAAACATCTTAAGGAATTTCTCATTTCAGCCCCTATTATTATGCCACCGAATTAGTTATCCCCATTCGAGATAATGTGCAATGTAAGTGGTATTGTATTGGGTACGATGCTAGGAAAATACAAGGAAAATCTTTTTCATCCTATATAATACACAATAAAAACCTTGAATGATGACCAACGCAACTACACCGAGCAAGAATTATTGGTGGTTGTATACGCCTTTGAAAAGTTTCGCACCTATTGTTAGGCACGAAAGTAGAGGTGCACACGGATCATTCCTATCTTAAGTATATTATGTCAAATAAAGAAGCAAATTCATGCCATATTAGGTGGATTTTCTATTATAATAGTTCAACTTTGAGGTGAAAGACCGGAAAGGGTGTGAGAATCAAGTGGCTGATCATCTCTCACAACTTGAAGGCAATAATGAAAAACATGGTAAAATAGAAATTGATGATGCTTTCCCCGATGAATTGATCATGTCCATAAAGGGGAATAAGACACCATGGTATTCCGACTTTGCCAACTATGTAGCAAGTGGTTTACTCCCCGATGGACTAAGTCACCGTCGAAAGAAACAATATTTTTAATACAAAGTGCTATTTTTGGAATGAGCCATTTTTGTTCCAAGAATGTGACAATGAAGTTATTAGGTGGTGTGTCATGGATATTGAAATAAATGATATCTTGGAGGCTTGTCACTCTTCGACTTACAATGGCTACCATAAAGTAATCCGAACTACCGCCAAAATTCTCCAATGTGGATTTTGTTGGCCTTCCATGCATAGGGATGCCATTAATGGGTTAAATCTTGTCACAAATGTCAAATGCATGGTGGTATTTCAAGAAATCACGAGATTCCCCTCAAGCCTAACCTTGAGGTTGAGCTCTTTGATGTATGGGGAATTGATTTCATGGGTCCTTTTGTGAGTTTCTTTGGGAATAAATATATTTTAGTAGCGGTCGATTATATCTCTAAATAGGTGGAAACCATCGCACTCCCTACTAATAAGAGCAAATGCATTATCTTATTTCTAAAAAGGCACATCTTCAGAAGGTTTGGCATCCCTTGAGCCATCATTAGTGATGATAGCTCACATTTTTACAATCGGGTGTTTGGTGTGCTTCTTGACAAGTATGGCGTTAAGAAAAAAGTTTCCACTCCATACCACCCCAAACGAGTGATCAGGTAGAGGTTATGAATTGAGAAATCAAAGCCATACTCAAAAAGACGGTGAATGTAGGCCACACAAATTGGGTAAGGCAACTTGATAAAGTTCTTTGGGCCTATAGAACGGCCTACAAAACCCCAATTAGAATGTCTCCCTACCAATTGGTATTTGGAAAGCATTCTATTTACCCCTCGAGCTTGATCACAAGGACTTATGGGATTTGAAGAGGTTGAATATGAATTGGGGAGAAGCATCCAAGGCATGGGTGACACAACTCCACGAGATGGAGGAGTTTCGACTAAAGGCTTATGAGAGTTCTACATTGTAAAAGGAGAAAATGAAGAAATGTCATGATGATAAAATATTATGGTGAGAATTCCATGTTGGTGAGAATGTACTTCTCTACAATTTTTGTTTGAAACTCTTCACGGGGAAGCTCCGCTAGAAATGGTCGGGACCATTTATGATTTCTAATGTCCACCCATATGGTTCCGTGGAATTGAAAGATAATGAAGGGAAGAAATTTTTATTCAATGGTCAACGGGTGAAGCGCTACAATTAGAAAATTACCATGGTGGCTAAGATAAAGTTTGTTAAATTCAAAGATGCTATGTGGTGAAAAGAAAGAGTCATGTCGTGATGTTAAATTAGGTGCTTGATGCGAGGCAACCCATCTTTGACTCATTTTGTGTTTGTTTTGATATTTTATAGGTCTTTTAACATAAGTATTGTGCCTATAAAAACAGGGGAAAACAGAGCTGGAAAACTGGCAGCTATGAAGAAAATAAAAAATAAAGTAAGAACATGAGAATTCAGTCTAGTTACCGCGATCGCGGATAGCAGGATCATAGCTCTGCGATTACGCACCTATTGACATGATCGTGGCATTAGACTCATGCACTGCCTACTGTCTACGGGAGCCTTTCTCATTCCTTATGTCTCTTAAATTTACATTAGTGAGTACACTTCAGGCCTTTGAGTTGGGGTATGGCTAGGCTACTTGTGTTTTCTTAGTTTTGGATGAACTTTGCCCTATAATAGATTAAGTGACAACATTCTTAAGGGTAAAACATCGTAATTAGGTTAGACATGGATACAGGGGAAGTATTAGTACCAGTGGCATCAAGGCCATAAATACAAGGAAAGTCTGAGTATCTATAGTATTAATGATTTGAGATCGCATTCACACCCATTGGCGAAGACTGAGTAGCCATAGTGGTGGTCTGCCCATTGTATAGCTTATAATGTGAGACTATATCTTGGGTTGTTTCCATAACTAAAAAATTATGTATGGTGGGAGTGAAAAACAAACAACCCCCTCTGTCCAAAATTTTTGCAAAATTTGAGGGCATGGATACAAAAAACCTTGTAAAAAAACTTTTCCTCTTTTTATGACTCTGAAAAGTGATTTAAGAAAAGAGTTGATACTCCAATTTTTTCTCGATTGGGTAGGATAAATTAAACCCCCTTTACGAGGTTCGCATGCCATGTGTGTGAGTTATTTGTTTATATCTTATGTGTACTTCAACCTTCTAGATCTTACCCTATTAGTATTTCAAAGCTAATTTTTGATGTGCATGGTTGGTAAAATAATCATAGGCCATCTTGTGACATTGGAAAGCCCACTTTAGCCTAAAAGTCCTACTAATACATATGAATTACCACTAGTCACACTCTTTGAGCCTTTGTACTTTTATTTGGAAAACACTCATAAGCCATGATTCTTCTATCCTTCCTCTTTTGAACCTACCCTCCTTGAACTTAAGAATCCAAATTGAGGCTAAAAGCCTAAGTTGTGGGTGGTAGAAATTGAAAAAGGTATAGTTGGGCCTTGAAATCATAAGAAAGTACCTATGAGCTTAAGTAATTAAAGCAAATTGATTAGAAGAAAGAAAACATCCCACAAAGGAAAGAAAGGCATTATCTATGCACAAAAAAAAGAGAAAGAGGAAAATAGAAAAACCAAGAAAAGGCAAAGTATGCAAAATAATAAATAAAAAGAAGTGGTCTAATAGCAAAAAGTAAAGAGAGTTTGATGTACAAGTTCAAGGAGGGTTTAGCCTTATTGTCCGAAGTTGATATCTTCCCCTACCCTAAACCTACATTACAAGCTCAAAAAGTCCTTTGTGATTCCCAACAAAGTATGGTCATTATAGTGGCGATGGAAAATAGGGGAAAGCCTATGGCATGGTACTTTTTAACATAGAGAATTTGTTAAGAGAGAGAGAATGTTTGCACTTAAAATTCCTTGTTGTTAAGAGAGAGAGAGTTTTTCCGCTTTAGTCTTGGATTATGTTGAAATAAAGTGTATTTATGTATGGGAGATGATGTGTTTACACGATTTTTAGTTGTTGATAAAGGATTCCACCATTGCTTGAACTTATTGGTTGGAACTTGGGGGTGAAAACCCCAAATCTCCAAATGAGTTGGATGCGTGGAAACTCCAAACTCTTAAAATAATTCATCTTCCTAGAAAGAGGGATGAAGGTGAATGTATGGTACCCCATAACATCCTTGAAAGAGGGTTATAGGAAAACAAGGAAATGGTGGACAATTAAACCTATGGTTTACTACCTTTTTCAATCTTAGAAATAAGTTTAATAAAAGTGTAAATCATGTCAAGAGCATCATCCTAGAAATAGGGATGCTTGATTGAGGTTTCGGCTGATTACTAATTGTACACTTGTTAGGTTCTCGAAAGAGCCAATGGATGAAATTGTAGAGGTTTTATTGAAATATTTACCTCGATCATCAAACTAGCCTATCCCTTAGTTGACAACTAAAGCTCGTGTTAAACCATTATCAACCCGCATGCTTTTACTTTTAGGTAGACACAATCCCAAGATTTCCTCCAAACTTGAGTTTACATCAAAAGTGCTATTTAGTGTGTTGTTAAACGAAGATTGTCTCAAGAAATCTAAAATCAATCCCCCCTATTTATTTTACATGTTGTGTTTGTTGTCATTCCAGGTAATCTTTTAGTAATTAGAACACCCATAAGATTTGAAATTTATACTTCACTCCTTGTGGATTTGACCCCTACACGAGTTGGGTTATTTACAACGCCTGCCTCACTCGTTAAATATGGGAGTGAGTTAAGTGTTATCAAGTATATAAGAAGATATCGTAACTATCCAATTAACAAACTCTAGGATAAGTCAATTACCGAGACCAACCCAACCGAGTCCAACTGTCTGAACCCAACCAATAACCAAACTAACTAAACCATAAACATATGAGTTTCATAACAATTATATGTAATCCCAAAATAAAAGAGGATGGAACAGTGAGAAATTTAGCCCTACGGTATTAGCCCCAATACCAATACCAATGCTAAGTCTGACACCAATACCAATCCCGTCTATACTAACCCTAGTAGTTCCATAAAAGCCTCCATCCAAAAGAATACCAAAATCCAATTTGGACATGCCCCAACCATAGCCACAACCTATATCCATAAATAAACTAAAGTATAAAATAACATCCACGAAATGAAGCCTTTCAGAAAGATGAAAGCTATCCACTTTAATCCTGTAGATGATCCCAAATGTCCGATAGCTAAGTATGAGGAGTAGAATGGCTGGTTCCTATATCACATAGGGATATAGCTGCCTGAATACAGGTTAGCGGGTGAACGCTAGCATTAACTCAGGATAAGGATAAAATAATGCTAACCAGTAAAACCAAGTAAAGCAACTATATACATACAAACCATACACATACATATATATATATATATAACCATGCTGGGAAAGGGAAGAAGGTTTACCATGCATTTAAAACCAATAACCTGGTTATGTAAAGATTAGCCGTCGTTAACCACCCACAGACTATATCGGTCCAACATAACCCTATGAATTAGCCCCAATGTGTGTAGTTGTATGGACTAGAGATACCATAAGAGTAAGGGATTCCTAAGAACTCTCACCCTCCTTGATACATATGTACAATGTACTTAGAGGATTCCCACGTACCTCATAATATAATAAAAGGGTCACCATACCCTACTACTCATGTCAGCAAACATGAGTTTCTATTGTTCTTTCATGGAACTCCCACTTTCATGGTTAGCTATCACACCCCACCATTATTGCCCAATTAAAACCCTTTCCAACCAACCAATACATTATTCTATTTATTACTTACCAAGGCTATAAATAGTGGTATCATCATACTAACTATAACTTGCAAGTATTGTCCTTATCCAAACCTTTTAGGGTAAAGGGATTCCCATGTACCCATTTACCAAGTTAACTTGGGGGAGTCCCATGTACCCCACAAGTGTCCCATTATTATATTTACTTCGGGGAGTCCCATATGGCCCACAAGTTTTTCATTAATATATTTACTTGGGGGATTCCATTATACGTCAGAAGGAGTCCAATTAACCATACCGTTACCACCAAACCATTCCATTTAAACCATTCCAAACCATTTAACCATTTAGGGTTCCATTACCAAGTTTAAACCATGAATAAGTTCCATCAAAATCCAATAATGTAGTGAAAACATTCCCATAGACATTTTATCAAACACATTTGGGGCATAGTATTTCCAAAACCAAAGCGAATTACCTAATAACCATTCCCATGCAACGACTTATCCAAAACCACCATTAAAGGATATAAAAGAATAATTAAAACATGGGAAAACCATAACTAAGCATTTATAACCAAAACCCCCAAATTATATTTGAAAGGCCAAAACCATACAATAACCAAACCATGAAAACATTGTATAAAACCATGCCTTTAGTTGGAACTAACAATGAGGGAACAAAACATGCCTTAAACATAGAAGATGATACGGAGAAATCACCAACACAAGCCCCAAATTAATCCTTAAGATATAACCCTAGCCTTACCTTACCCAAAAGCTTTAGAGAGAATTGTAGAGTGTTTAAGAGAAATTTTAAGTTTTAATGAATAGAAAATAGGGCAAATAACCTCCCATAGGAATATAAGTCATGGGCCTTGTTAGGTTAAGTAGGGAAGTATCTAGATTGCCAATCGAACCCTCCAATACAAGTGGCACCTACCATTCATATCCAAGGACATCTCCCTTGGACCTAACACTGTCCACGGTACAAATCACTACAAATTATGCCATATCAAAGTATACGACTAGTACCCATGATCCGTACCCTAAGCAGAATAAAATCCTTAGAGGATTAAACACTAACTACCATACAAGTCAATGGTATGACTCGTACACTGGCTTACGGATCATGTTTAGCCACTATTACTCAGATCCAACTTAAGTTACCATGTCGAAGACTAAGTAAAGTAACCAAACAACCTGTATCCACTGATACGACTAGTACCACCCAAGTCATACATATTCTATAAACTAAATCAAGATCTCCAACCAGCACTAGTCGGCATACGACTAACCCATACCACTCGTATCCCAGTGTATGAGTTGTTTCCCTTAGTCGTATCTTTTCCAGAGACTAGAAATCTAGGAAATTTTCTAAGGGATAGGAATAAAGGGTGTTTCAGTTGACAAACTAGCCTCAAGGACTTTCAACCAAGCTTACCACATCATTAACGATTAGAATTTTCCCTGAATCATTATGCTCTCATGCATAATTTACCCTTCGAAAAGCATCATCTAAAGATTCCTTTCTGGTTGATTATACTTTAATTATTCATAGCCTCAAGTTAGTCCTTTAAAAGTCTAAGGGTTATTTTACACTTTTGAAAATGTTCAAAATTCCCCAAAATATTTGGATGTTAGGTTTGAATTTAGTAAGTAACTTAAATTTCGAACCTATTTAATCGTCACTCACATTGCTCTTCGTGGATTTGACCCTAAATAAAAGTTGGGTGATTATATTCATGATGACCACCTTGCACTTAAATTGACGTGTAAGTTGAGCATTATCAATGAGGAACTGGCCCCATATTCTTGTAACATAATTTACTAGACAACCTCCACGGAGAGAGAAATCTTCTAAGGGATTTTTCCACAGGTATCCTTTTTCAACAAGCATTCTTATTTCACTGCCAAACAGATAAAACTCAACCTTAACCAGTAAATGGACTCAAACTGAATTGAAAAGGCTGATACATGCAAATATGAAAAATAACACATGGATATAATCTCAATATCTACAGAAATCAATAAACGCTTATCCAAGCCCAAATCAACCTAAGTCGTGAGTCATACCACTGACTTCAAACACAAATATAAGTTTTTGTTACCTTCTCACACCTTTTATCTACTCTAAACCAGAAGGAAAATCACTTGAGTCTTGTCTATGCAATCTTATCATAGAGAACTCAAGAACTGAGGTTGATCCATTGAATGTTCACTCGGCAAACATGAGAATAAGCCCATAAGGTATTGTCCGGGAACACAAACAGGGATAATCATGGGATGAAATCTATGTCGATGCTATAGCTAATCCAGATGCTAATCAAACTAGAATCCAAAACATGAAGGCATAAGTTCCCATCACTAAATGATTTATACTAGGATGTCCCATTAACCGCGAATGAGACCATACTGAATTTGACTCAAGTATATCACTCCCACTGAGTATATCCTCCTAAATTATCAAAAAAAAAACTAAAAACTCGAGGTTAAAGCTAAAAAAACCAATACCGGGTCCATTGGCCATCATCTAAACACTTTGAAAGAATAATCCATCCAATGTCAAAAAGATCAAATAGGCAACCATGATATAGAACCACCCTATTAATGAAATCCAAACTAAAACAATTCTGGAATGAGGGCTACACTCAAGCACTACAACTCTAAGATGAAATTTCAATATCAAGGCTAAACTACTCGGTCTCAACTGCCAAAACCAAACCTGAAGATGGGTTGACATTAGTACTCTGAATCTATTATAACCTCCAAATCAACATCCCATGGCGTCAAATCCAAATTTGATCCAACAAATGCAAACCAAGGTCAAATACTCCGATTGACTATATTGTCTCAATCTGGTATATCTATATCATATCATGTTGAGATGAAATCTAAACATAGTCGAAGAATAAGATCACAATATAAGATAAATCAATGGCCAAAAATACAGGAAATCAAATCCACTAAGGGTCTAACTCTAACAACTCGAAGAAATAAAACTTTAGTCATAACTAATCTATCTAATACTCTATCTTAGCAAAGAATAGCCATAGGCACATATCATTGAGGAGAATCACTCCACCAAGCCTCATTAGGCCTAACAAACTCTAAATATGGATTTTCTAAATCTACCCAAGTCGGACAATTATCACCCGATCCATCCATGAATGACATCATTGAAGAAGAAATATACCAATGTCAAAACCAAGGTTATTGTCAAGACCACCACCAGAAGTCAAACAACTCAAGATAAAGAATTTCCAGTTTGCAAACTTAAGAAGCAATTACATGAAAGGCCACCTGCCTCTATTCTAACTCTACTTAAGCCAAAACCATATCACAATAAGAAAGAAGAATCCAATCTCCACAATATTAACAAAGGCAAGAGAATGAACCCAACAAATCTAAGAGATGAATTCAATACATCTCGACATCAATATCAAACCATTATCAGGCAAAAAAATAACCACAAAAAAAGGATAGACCCCAAAGGTTTCAAGCTCAAAAATGGGCTAAATATGAAAGTATAGCTAATAAAAAGCCTTCGCAGCCTAGGAGGCAAATCTAATAATCTCCAACACAAGATCAGCAATATAATTAAATTTCCATCCTTAGAAACACACAAATCCATACAAGGTCAACTTACCTTCAATGCCATAATGCATTCTCAAATCAATCTAACACAACAAACATCAATACAGATCCACCCCATCCACTACTAAAAGAAATAAACCATGGAGTAGTAATATAATTACTAATTTAATAATAAGGCCACAATAACTAACATGAACTTTTCAAGAAATATAATCATCAATGGGTGTGTAAACCCTAATACCTATAATAAAAGATGAATAAGCGAAATAAAAGACATCTATCATGGTAAAATTTGTAATCACATGCCTGACAGACATAAGGAGAATAAATCTTAATGGGTCCTAACATGGATCAACCGACTAAATTACAAACTAAGGCGTTAAGTGCACTGTCTCTAACTGAAGCTGCCACAATTATCATAAGGTTGCTCTGAATAAGATTAAAGACTATCAATCCCATATCGGGGACACTCTCAAAACAAATAATTGGTCTCGCTCAAGTCATAGAAACCTTCTAAACCAATAAGGTAAGAACACAAATTAAGCTTGAATGCTGGCCAACTGACTCTGAGAGCACTTTCTACTACCAATAATCATCCTTCCCACAATCATAGCTTGTCTCAAAAACTCTAGACTGGTAGGGAGTGTATGTTAACTCTAGTTGATCACTCACTCACATCCGGGCTCTTTCTGAACTAATGCCTTATTTTTCCATATCTAAAATATGCTCTTGGATAAAATACAAATAGTACTGTACTGATGGCATGGATTCTTTCTTCCACCTTTATAAGTCCTAATACATGATATCTCTATAGGCCTCGCATAATCCACAATTTGATAAAAAAAGATTTGGCTGCTATCAAGTGCTTCAATGCCAAATAGAGTGGCAATTTCAAAGCTCTAATGATTCCCTACACCATGTCATGCTTTAAAGAATATAGCATAGGAAAATGTCTGGCCCTATCTAAAAACCCAATCTCATACTTAAAAACTTGTTAAGAATCTTGATGACCATCATTAGACCCAACTCTAGTCTAAGGGTTACTCAATGTTTTGAATATTATCCATGGCTGAGAGGGAACTACAATCATGACTCAAATCCTCAATGATGAACCTCAAAGTGATGAAGTGGTTACAAGATCAACTAGAGCCTAAGCTGATTCCAAATCCTTTTGAATAATACTAAAAATCTTTGATATCCATCTCTAATTCTTAGTCCAGTGTTGCGCTGGAACTCTAGAAAAGGGTGTCGAATTCTCATCTTTATATATCGATAATGGCACCTTATCCTTCGAGGATAGAATAGAGTCAAAGAATATGTTCGAGGTTCATAGCAATGCGAACACACGATAAGGAGTTAAGATGTGAATTTCCCAAAATATCCTTATAGCCTTCTAAAAATATGTTAAGGATGTCTCCGTACTGATTCACAAATTTCTTATAATAATTTTCTCTTGTATTAATACACTGCTGAAACATAGGCTCTGATATCAACTTATCATGACTCAATTTTTTTAGGTCATAATGGTGCCTACTATAACCTACCAGTCGTCAAGCCCAACCTATAGTTTGAAACAACTAGTAATAGACTACAAAAATAGATAAAAGAAAGAATACAAAATAAATATAACAAAAGACCAAATACCCATATAAATCCCAAAACCTGGTGGTATCAGTACAAGAGATTCTAATATAATATGAGTTCATATGTGGAATAGATGAAATAAATTAAAGTCATATAAGTAATCTTTGAATACAATATAGAGACTAGTATAATACATAAGAGGGAGGTAAGTGATACTCCAAATATGAGAAGTTGTAATGACCCTTTAGGTTATTTTCCATATTTATGCTTATCTTTAAAGTTTGAGATTCTTCATATCTATCCCAAGTCATTTATGACTTGCTGGGATCGATGGTTCAATTACCAAGCAGTTTATTTGTTTTATAGATGTAATTCCCAGTTTAGAAATCTTTGTTGGAAAAACTTTAGTGAAATAATATTAGATTCAAATTCTAACTGCGCCAGGAGATCCAGAATATCAATTTTAGTCTAGGTAGACCTTTTATTTGGATCCCAATGTACCCGAGCTTATTTCAACCTATTGGTTAAAAAGTTAAAAATTGGAAAAAATAGGTGTAGGACCCACGTTTGGTTGAAACAACCTCAGATGAAAAATCCAATTTTTCCATCGTGTTCGAAGTGAGACCCTAGGTTCAGGTCCCAAGGCTTCCAGACTCATTTAAACCTATTAAGTAAATTTTAAGAAAAGTGATGAAACTAGAGGTGTGGGCCCCACTCTTTACCTAAATTATCTCTGATGAATGTTTTAATGATTCCAATGGATTTGAAATGTGGTTTTACACTCAAAATTCACTATTATATCATTTTATTTACATTTTGCATAAGCTTCGAGGGACAAACTTCTTTTTGAGTTTGCTGTCATCTGGTGCAACCATAATCACTACCAAGAGTGTGCGATCACGGCTCGTAATACCATGATAATGGCATATCTTCAGCTATAGGGACTATATAAAGGCCCCAAAATGCATTTGGGATATTTCCTCTTCACCATTTATACCTTGGAACTCCAAAATAAGTGTAATAACTCAAAATTGGTCTTGGGAGTGACTTGGGAGCCTAATTATCATCTTGTATCATGATTATGTTCAAGATTAAGGTAAGAATTTCTTGAATTTCATAGTTTGGATCCAAAACTTCAATTTAGATTAGGGCTTGATTTTAGCCCAAAGTATGCTTAATTTTTACCTATTTTATGAGGGTTATGATTCCTTATTCATGTGTGAACATTGGGTTAGTCTCAAAAACTCATTTTCTATATATGGGACCCACTTGGGGTTTTTAGTGTCATTTTTAAACCCGAAGCACAATAGTGCAATATAGTTATCATTAGACTCATATTAATGAGTAGATTATGGTTTTGATAGTGGATGGTATTTTGAGGATTATAAATTGAAGACTAGTATGTGATGTATGAAGTGAGGTTTTGCTGTTTGGCCTTGAGGTAGGCTTCTGTCTACTTTTCTTCATAGATGATGTGTGATATATATTGCATGCAAATATGGATGTTAGGCTTGATTATGAGTAGGATAACTTGTCCTTGATTATTAATGTTTTAGGGAATAGATGAGGGTTTTGGACCCGTAATATGGCATGTTTTTTATCCTTTTGTATCCTATTCCCTTCCTTTTTAGTTTAGATTAGTTATAACATGGATATGATATAATGCTATGTTTGGAATATGGTTTTAGAATTTGAAGCATGATTTGTATATTTAGCCTTATTAGGCTTGTGTGGTAGACTTAAAATCATGATTTGGGTAGAGTTGACTTAAGTACCCTTATTTTTAGTCAAAGTTGTTAGCTCAGGCTTGAGTATGGATTACTTGACATCTAAAATATGAACTAGAAACCTTAGCCTGGTTTGGGGCATAGTATTCCTAATTATGGAAATTATGGATTAGAAGTGGGATCGTTCAGCCTACTTAGGCCAAAGCTTGTGTTAATTCTTGTGGACTTAGTTGCAAATGTTAGACATAGATGAGGCTAGTAAACCTTACAATAAGGTTACTTCATAACTTGGTAACTTGTACTAATATTCCCAAATTATGGCTTTTGAGTAATGGTTATGATAGTCCTTGTGGAAGTAATATTAGGCATTTAGAGATGATATTCCTTCTAGATATGTTATGTAGCCTATAGAGATACTGTTTTCTCTTAGACTTGATGATTGGAATATAGAGATGTTATTTCCTCTTAGACTTGATAATTGGCCAATAAAGATGTTATTTCCTCTTAGACTTGATGACTGGCCTATAAAGTTGATATTTTTTTTAGTCATGATTGCTGGACCTATAGCGACGGTGTTCCTCTTGGATATATAAATTGGCCTAAAGAAGTGATATGCCTCATAGTCATGATGCATGATCTATTGATATAACATATCTTATAGACGATTACATATCTATCTATATTATATTTCCTAGATATGAGATGCCTCTTGTGTGAGAGATTATTACATGCTTATTAATATTATGCCTCCTATATGTGAGATACCTCATATATGTGAGATTATTAGAGATATGCTACGGCTTAAAAATATCATTACTGATATGAGTTCTGAATATGAATATAGGACGAAGGTCGTGATTATGATGTTGAGATTATTTTGGATAAATTAATAGGCCAAAGGACGCGTTATAACATTGATTGAATAGCCGAAAAGTGTTTGTCATAATAAATGATATGATTACAGTTTATGAATATGAATATGAATATATTTATATACATATCTCTCCAGTATGGGATGAAGGAGATACGATATGATGCTTATTATTCCACTGATTGAGTACTGGTGATAACATGCATAGATTTGGTACATTCATGATTATTATATTGGTAAAAAATGTGATTCTAGTTGAAATATGATATTATGACTATTCTTCCTAATTAAGGGTTAAGCTGAGTGTTAGCTAGATGTCTTTTAGGTGGCTATAGTACTTGATGGCTAGAAATCTAATGTACTAGTTAATGAACCTTGCTTAGTTGAGATACGGTAACTAGCAATGATTGATACATGGGTAATAATGATGTTAAATAGTTGATAAACAAGGATTAGTTGGTAAATGATGGCTAGTTAATGAAGGATGTTATTAAATAAAGAATGGTTGATGATAAATGGTAAATTATTGACTATTATTTATTAACAAATACAACATGATTAGTTGATAATAATGAATGATGGATAAATGGCGGATTAGGTCTAGTTATGAACCTTGACTAGATGTTAGATATTGACTCTTTAATAAATAGTGGTTAGTTACTATCCTGTGAGTAATGATAATATTTGGGCTAATAATTAGAGGTTATGTGATAACTAGTGAACTACTGATTCTTTTATAATAAGTGTTGGTTAACTAATAATGAGTAGTTCGGAAGTATTGACTAGATATATATTCTATAGTGATATGTCTATGTTTATGAGTATTTTAGGGTATCTTATTTGGTTATGGTAATTGTGATGATGTTGATACCCGGCAAGGCCAGAGTATACTATTATGATGATATTAATACCCGATAAAGATGGAGGAAATTATTGTGATGATATTCATACCCAACAAGGCCGGAGGATACTATTGTGATGATGTTGATACCCGAAAAGGACAAAGGATATATTATTGATATGTTGATACAAGCCAAGGTCAGAAGATTTATTGATGATATGATGATACTCGACAAGTTCAGAGGATATATTGATGATATGTTGATACCTGGAAAGGGCAGAAGATACTATTAATGATGTGTTGATACCAAACAAGGCCGGTGGTTGATTATGATGATGATAGTCTTGATGAGGAAAGTTATAATGAGTTGTGATATTGATGGTGTACTTTGCATTCATTCCTGCATGCGCATCGCCTAACACCAGTATGTACCTATATTTATTAGTCGGTATGAGACTGTTGCATATATATGGGTGAATATTATTCCTTGTGTTGTTGTATGTTGATTGAACCTTCCAAGCCTGAGGCAGTGGGTGTACGCATAGGCTCAGCTAGGTATTTGTTTTTTCGGAGTAGCCAGTTATTCATGTTGTTATTTATATTGTTGTTATCGTTGTTATGATCATTATTAGGCTAGCTTATGATAAATTCGTCATTGATCCAATATCAGGATTTAAGGTATGTATTCAGCCTCTCCTATCTTAAGATTGAATTATTATGCACAATTATTTCATGTCTAGCCATGTGGATTACAAATCCCGAGTATGAAAAAATTTAAATCCTAAGTATTATAATGAGGTCTCAAAATGAGAATATAATGATATAGGTTATTGTTTGAGATAACCTTATGTTTATATATATATATATATATATATATATATAACTATATATATGTCGCTATATGAAGCTATGGTACTACTATATATCCCTTTTTTTCATTTTTTATATTGTATAGTCATTTTTCGCCTTGTATATTACTATGTATCTTTCATTCTCTCTTTATTCATATATTGACCTGGGATATATGGCATATCATTGATGTATATTGACTGTTGCTAGAATAGGATAGTTCACCCTGGTGCTTCCTTAGTCTTATTATGTTAGACTCATGGACATGAACATGATAGTTGTTCCTTATTTTCTTATTGACTTGTCATACGATTTATGGACTCTTGGGTGTAGTTTCCATTTTATTTATATGTTGTACATATCTTCTTTATCTTTGGAGCTCAATTTAAAATTGCTTACAGAGTACCATTTTTTTTGGTACTCATCCTACACTTCTGCAACCAATAGATCATAGTATGGGTTATCATCGTTGATGTGTGGATTGTGTGGAGCAACCCTACTTCAAAGACTTAGAGTGATCTCCTGGCATTTAAAGTATTACTTATCTCTCTCTTATGTATTAGACTAGTCTCTAAGTTGTATTGGAGTTAAGTTGTATCAGTGTATTTCTCTTGATATTTCACTTTTGTACTCTTTTTATATTAGAAGCTCTTGTATTGATACCACCAGGTTTTCGAATTCTTCTATATATTGATCTTTATTTCACATATTCTGCATTCTTTGCCTTATATTATTGAGTAGTCTATTACTAGCCGCTCTAGACTACGGGTTGGCTTGCTTACTAGTGGGTTATGGTTGGCGCCATCATAACCCGAGGGAATCGGGATATGACAGGAGCTCACTCCCAATCTCTGAACAACATCTACTCCACACGACGTATACATCAATGGCAATAACCGATACTATGATCTACAGGCTATAGAAGTGTAGTATGAGGTCCAAATAAATGGTATGCAGTAGGCAACTTTCAACTATGTTCCAAAGATAAAGTAGATATATATATAACATATAAAGAGATTGGAAAATACACCAAGAGTTCAATAATTATATAACAAGCCAATGAGATAGTAAAAATTTCCTATCATATTAATGTCCAAGAGTCCAACATAATAAAACTAAGGAAGTATCAAGGATGAACTATCCTATTCCTGCCATATTCACTAGTCTTAATATATACCATATATCCCAGGCAATATATAAATAGAGGTCAAAAAAAGGATATATAACAATAGACATTGCCAAGAAATGAATATACAATATGAACAAATGAAGGAAGGGATATACGATAGTACCATAGCTATATATAGCTAGACATACATACATAAGTATGAGGTCAACTCAAAACATAAACTAAATTATCATGTACTCATTTTAAGACCTCATTATAATCCTATTAAGATTTAATACTATCATACTTGGGGTTTCTAACCCATATATCAAGACATTAGACGGTCATGCATAATAATGTAATTGTAAGATAAAATGGGTTGGAATCATACCACAAGTCTCAATATTGAATCAATGAATAATCTGCCATATACTAGCCATAATAATGATCATAACAATGATAACAACAATATCAATAATAGAGTGATTTACCGGAAAATCGAGAAAACCAAATACCTAACCGAGCATACGTGTACCCACACTGCCCAGTCTTTTAAGGTTGAATCAACATGCAACAACACAAAGTATATTCATCACCTATAAAGCTATTCAAGTGTCCCATATCGGCTTATAGACATAGGTGGATACTGGTGATAGGCGGTGCACATGCAAGAATGAATGCAAGGTACATAATTAATATAATTATCCTCCAAAATTTCTAGGAATTATCACATCATCATAATATCCTTCGACCTTTCCAGATATTATGACATCATCGTAATATCCTTTGGCCTTGCCGGGAATCATCAAAACATCATAATATCCTTTGACCTTGTTGAGTATTATCACATCATCATAACATCCTCCAACCTTGATAGCCATCATCATAATATCATAATGTCCAAGTCAATGTTAATAATAGAGAGTGAGCTCTACGAGGGCTAAAGTAAAGTGCAAGCCCCACGAGATCAAAAGTAAAGAACAAACTCTATGAGGGATAAAGTAAATAATCATAAGAAGAGAAGAAAGATAGAGTATATTTACATAATTCATCGTTAATTATAAATATCACATCATTAATAAGTATATGGGAAAAGGCATGGTTTCCACCCTAAACTATATTCGAAAAATCGATGACACACTAAAACTATTGAGGTGACCTATTACATACCTATACTATATGAAAGTAATTTTATTTACTCCCCACAACACCATGCCCAGGCGCATTTCTTACACTCAATATAGGTGCATCCAGCCTTTTAAAACTCAAAAATAAACAAGCAAAGCATAAAAAATTTAATAAATTTAAGACCCAACGAATATATTTTCCAAAACCTCCATTTAAATTAATTTGGGGTTCCCATGCCAAGAACCTTAACCCAAATTGGTCATCCAAAATCAAAATTCAAGCTCGTTTGTTTGAAGAATTGGTAACCAAATATTTTTAATATTTTGATTTCTTACTATATTGTGAGAAAATATAGTTCTTTTCTCTTATTTTTTTTTTCAAATTTTGATGAATGTTTCTTTCCTCAAAGTGTTTCTTCAAATTTGAATTAATTTTTTTGTGATTGAGCATTTTTATCAAATTTGTATGAATTTGTATCAATTCCATACCTTGAAATCAAGCAAACTCTACTAAACTCAACTCGCAACAATTTAACACAACTTGAAACGAAAAGAGAGATATGATTTTTGAGAAATTAATAGTGGAAAACATAGAAATATAGTTCATCATATCTTCTATCGGGTTCAAATTTATAAGAAAACTATGAAATGGTTCATCGATCTTTGAGGATCTTTAAAATGGGTTTGTCGATACATCTTCTACCCGAATGGATCAGGTAGGGTGTAATAAATTGGGTTAGGTCTAATATTTGGGTTGGGTTGGGTTATTTAACATATATTATGGCTTTGGGTTCGGCTAGGATTAAATTTAATAGGAAATATCCAATTAAATACATGGCGTCACCACAGGGAGAGTGTAATCCACTCCACTTATTAAACTTTGGAATGGGTATTGAGAGGAGTACATAAATTCACTTTTATTTAGTATAGGTGTGTAATACGTAACCTCAATAGTTTAAAGGTGTTATCAAATTTTCATGCATATTTTAGGGTGGAAACCATGAATTTTATCATAAGTATATATATAATATGTGCACGGACTCAAGCCGTGGCTAAAGGATTGTAAATCAATAAGTTTGTTGTCCAAAATGAACTTCAGGGCTAAATTCCTAAAAAGTGTAGAAAGGGTTGGAATATCTCACGATCAGAGTAAATAATAGTGTCAAATCATGGACCAGAATATATCAAGATCAAATTTGTAAATCATCATTATTGACTTCTTTTATACATATAATTTAGAGAAAATGCACTGTTCCCCCCTAAACTATAACGAAATTGCTGAGGCACACCCAAACTTTAGGAGGGTCCTATTACCCCTTGGACTAATTAAAACCGTATTTTTGACAACCTTAGTGCCTACGTGGTACATACATATGCCTACATGGACCTTCAGTGTGTTGATTCATTTATGTGCCAAGTAGGCACTAAGGTTGCCACAATATGATTTTAATTAGTCCAGGGGTTAATAGGACCCTCCTAAAGTTCGGTGTGTCTCAAAAATTTCATGTATAGTTCAAGGTGGAAATAAAGCATTTTCTCTATAATAATCTATTTTATTGTAGAAAGTGGGCTTTATCCCTTAGTGACAATAATAATGATTATAATCTAATTGGAATCATATCAATCATCGATGCAACAATTATGAACGTACTGAATCTATGCATGCCATCACCAGTATTCAACCATTGGAGTCATAAATATCATACCACATCCTCCTCCCTCCTATATCGCAGAGGTGTGTGTATATATAAATTCATAAACTAAAATCATATCCTTTACAAGGATAATTACTTCCCAGATATCTAACTAATATCATAACACAGCCTTTGGCCCAATAATATGTCTGGAATAATCATAACATCGTAATCATGGCCTTAGGCCCACATACGTAACTGGAACTCATGTTAATAATTATATTAGTAAGCCATCTCATATTTATAAGTCATAGCCCAACTATTAGGCATAACATAAGCATATCTATAATCATCTCATATGTAAGAGGAATCTAACTTCTAGGAGGCATAATTCATTAATAAGCATAACTTGTAACATACGAGGCATAACACATCTATAAGGCTTCTGATATCTATAGGTCATATATCTTGACTATGAGGAATATCCTCTCTATAGGCTGAATATCATATCTAAGAGAAAATATCATCTCTATAAGCCATTATTCATAATTCAGGGAAAGTCATCACAATTTACCAAGCCATCAAGTATGCTTAATCTATAGGCTCCATAGTCTCAATTATTCCTATAATCTGCAACTAAGTCCAAAAGGGATAACGCAGGTCTTGACCTAAGTGGGCTGAACGAACCAACTTTTAATCTTGAATTTTCATATTTAGGAAATCTATGTCGTAAACCAGGCTAAGGCATCTAGTTCAACTTCTAGATGTCAAGGAAGCCATTACCAAGTCCAAGATAGGAACTACGTCTAGGAACAAGGGCATTTAAGCTAACTCCACCTAAATTAAGGTTTTAAGATCACAATAATAATCCAACTAAGGTGAAACATACTACTCATACTACTAATGCTAAAACCACATCCTAAACCTAGCATTATAGCATATTAATTAAATGAATTAGTTCAATCTAGGGGGGAAGGCAATAGAGTACAAAAAGGGTCCTAAAGATACCACCTTACGAGTCATAAACCCTCATCTAATCCACAAACATCAAAAATCAAGACTAAGTTATTCTACTCATAATCAATCCTAACATGCATATTCACATGCCATATATAACACACATCATCTTCAAAGAAGAGTAGGTAGAAGCCTACATTAAAGTCACATTAGAAAACCTTACGTCATTCACCACATGTCCATATTTACTTCACAATCTCCAAAATGACATCACACTATAAAAATAGTAATCTACTCATCAATGCGAGTCTAAGAATACCTATGTTACACTATTGTACTTCAGGTCCTAAAATGATACTAAAGACCCCAAGTAGGTCCCACATACAAAAATCATATTTTTGAGGTCAAACCAACATCCATACATCATCAAGGAATCACAACCCTTAAGAAATGGGCAAAAACCAAGCAAACTTTATGCTAAAATCAAGCCCTAATTGAATTTGGGACTTTAAGTTAAAACTAAGAAATTCAAGCATAAATTTGAAGGATTGTTACCTTGAATCTGAATATATTTGTGATAATAGAAGATAATCAAGATCCTAAGTCACCCACAAGACTTAATTTAGAGTTATCTCACCATTCTAGGGCTTCTAGGTCTCAAAACCTAAGAGAAAATGGTGAAATTGCGACTTGGGGGCCTAATTATAGACCTTTCAAGCATGGAGATGCTGAGATCGCCATCAAATGGACCACAACTTCCATTCACGATCTCTATGGGCCTTTCTGTGATCGCCATGGCACCTATACCAGCAAAGTTAAAACTTGTTTTTAACCTACAAAACTCATTCGAACTCTAATTTTTGCAAATGAATTACGTAAAACCCCTAAGTTAAATGTTTCGATCGCGTTGGTGAAGTCCAATTTTGCATCCAAGGTAGTTTTGACAAATTATGGGCACCACACCCATATTTTCTTATTTTTCCACTTTTTGACCAATAGGTCAAAATGAGCATGGTGCATTGGGACCTGAACCAAACGTCCACCTAGACTAAGATTAATATTTTGAAGCTGCTGGCATAGTAAAAATTTGCATGTGAAATCATTTTTCTAGAATTTTCATTCCATGAACATTTAGAACAAGTGAAGACTTCTAAACAGGGAATTGGTTCTAAAAACCAAATGAACTGCCCGGTAACCGAACTATCAGTACTAGCAAGTCATAAATGGCTTGGTTAAACTATGGAGAAGTCCTCATAGCAAATATAAGTGGAAATATAAAAAAATAACCAAAAGGGTCATTACACCATATCACAATTCTACAACATATTGTTAGTGAATATTCCTCAAAAAATTTTACAAAATTAGGATAGTTTTTTTTAAATTTTTCAGCCAAGGATAATTGTACCTTTCCAATAGAAATAGGTTACTACTTACCTCTATCTCCATACCATAGAAGACATTTTCCCTCATGATTAATGATGTTTACTCTCTTTCAGACCTACTAAATTATTAACATAGGAACCGTATTAAGTAGTAATTGGAGATTTAGTTCTCTAAAAATTTTCTACCTTTTCATAAGTGAATCCTTTAGTTTTAGTAAAGGGCAATTAACAACAGTCTTTGTTGAAAACCTACACCACAATCTATTAGCTAGGGGACACTCAATGAATAAATTTTCAGTAGTTTCATCAGTATTTTCTTTACAACTTTTGCGTATCACCTTCTCGCAAACTCTTATTTTTTCTAATACCTCTCATATAGGATCTTTTTCTTGCATAATCCACATAGAAGAATTATACTTAAGAGGCATCCCTTTTATCCATAATTGTTTCAAATCTTTTTGTTTCTATCCTAGTTGTGTCATTATCTCCCAATCCAATTTAATAGTTAATTTCCCTGATGATTGAGCATCAACCAAGGTCATCCTATTTCTCAATGGTAAAAGTTTTATTGCTGCGCTAAAATAGTAGTAGCCTAGTTGAGAGATTTTTAAAAATCCTTTTTTTTTATTTTCTGAGATCTCCCCTTCCCCCCAAAAAAAATTAAAAAATCCTACTTTTCCAACCATGAAATTTATGAGAGCAATTTTGAGACACACTAAGAGAAAACCCAACATAGGAATACATCTAACACATGTGGGACAACTTACTCCTCTCTATAGTAGTATGTTTTGCCTAAGAGGTTAGCTAAGGTTTATTTTTAGCAACAAGACTTAGGCTAGATACATTTTATAATATATTTGTAATATGAGGAATCTCATGCACTAGGCCTTCAGGCATTGATTTGGATGGGTGGACAAGATGAAATTAGATCAGGCCTAAATATGATTATATGTTGTACATTATGTTAATGTTTTAATTGTGATAAGAGATTTATGGGATGATAGAGAGAATATGCATAGATTAATACCTTTCTACGATTGAATATAGTAAAAAGTTGAATAAGATACTGTGGAAGGGTAAAACGAGGAATTAAGTGAACTTTGTTATTATTTATGTCTTAATGATCAGATGTCCCTAAAGAAGAGAAGCTAAGAGATGAGTATAGTAAGTTGGGGGATGGAAATTTTCATAATTAAGCCCCATGATTGATAAGTGAGCATAAGAGAATACTAATGTAAAATAAGGAATAGAATTCCCATTATAAGAAACTAGAGAAAAATACAGAACAATGAGAAAAACATGGGGTTGAGGTGTAGATAGAGAGGAATTGTATATTATCATGAGCATGGGATACTACAGATTGTAAGAACGTACAAAACATAATGGTTTGAGAACATGTATATGTGTATATATTAAGGTTACTAGTTAAATGAGTTAAATTGTTGTTGTAACACTTATAATTTGTTGTATTTATTCTTGGTTGGTGGACTTGACATATATGATTGGTTCTAGTATTCCTTGTGACTTATTAACTGCATTGCATTTTATTTTCACTATATTGATGAGATGATATAAGATGCTATGCCAGTACAGATATAATTATTGTGATATAGGTCTGGGTACCACAGTAGTATGGATATAACTATTGTGATATGGGTCAGTCATCATACCAATATGAATATGATGTTCTATTATGGGTCAGTTTCTATGCCGGTATGATGGTATGTTGATGATGAAGCAAAAAAGTGTAAGATATGTACCCATCTTTCATACATGCATTAATTTATATGTTCTGAATATGATTATACTTTATATATATTCTCATACATATTTTTATTATGGTAAATGATGAAAAAGGTTTAAGAGTGTACATTAGGTCCCTTGTACGGACTAGGTCATAAGTGAGATTACATAGTCCCCTATGAGGATTAGCTATGATATAATATGATTGGTGGAACATAGATATTTATGGGAAATGGTGCTGTGGTGTTTTGAAGTATAGAGTACCTAGAGTAATAGGGTGGATATAGCTTTAAAAATAATAGGTACCTTAAGAATGGGTCATATGGGAGGAAAAAGTTATAGATTTGAATAGGTAGTCAAAGGACAAAAGTATATGAAATGTAAGTCAAAGGAAAAAGATATACAAAAGTGTTAAATAGAAGATAGGTCAGACGGAGGTTAAAATAATATGTTGTGGATTCTCTAATTGAGGGTTTAGAACTGGAACTTTACTTGATGTTATGATTTTTTCACATTTATTATTGATGTTATTAGTTTCTATCCTGGTCAGATGATGATGCTTACTAGTATGTATAGTTGGATGATACTACACTTATCATACCTCCACTCGACGGTAGAGCTATGGTGCAACTTAGTTGGAGTTTCTATAGCAGCGACACTGATCACTCAATAAAAGCTCCTACTATTTCTATTCTATATGGATGTTGTGTCATAGATAAACCTAGACCTATTTAAACTAGGTTCTAGGGAGTCACTTGTAGTTGTTTTATAAATTTATTTTTCATATCTGATGTATTAAAAACAAGTTATGACATAATTTTATTTAATAATCATTTTTGAACTTTCTAGTTGTTATTAATGTGATAGACAACATCAATTTAGTAAACATTGTAGTAACTTCTACATTGATTTAATAGTGGGATATTCAGGGTTCTCCTATCTAGAGTAGGTGCAATTAGGTGCTCGGCACAATCTGATGGGTTGGTGACACAAATAAAATAGTCTCTCTGCTTAAGATAGATGATTGATTTTGTCACTTTATTTTTGCATCCAAAATCCCTTAAAATCCTTATTATCAAATAAAAAGTTGAAAGCTCTAGCAAACACTTCAGCAAATAAGATAAAAAAAGGCAGAGAAAAAAGTATCTCCTCATTCACCTTCTTGTAGAATGAACGAACCCATAAGACTGACCATTATCAATATTGAATCCGAATTATTAGCCACCAACCTCAAGATAATATCTACTATATTGTAATCAAAACATATTTTTTCCAGAACCTTGATAAAAAAGCTACAACCTACTCTATTATATGCATTAGCCATGTGAAGTTTTATCACTACATTAGTAGGGTTACCTCTCTTTCTAATGTCAGTAATGATTTCTTAAGAAAAAATGACTTTTTCCATGATATTTCTCAGATTCACAAAACAAGATTAATTTTTTTAAAATCAGCATAGGAAAATAAGTATTAAGTAGGTCATGATGCACTCTAGAAAATGCCTTGTTAAGGAAATTACTTAGATTAATCGGCCTCGTGTCTGCAAAAGAATGAACAATGTATTTTTTAGTTAGCAATATCAAGTTAGTATAAGTAATAAACTTAGGAATATATAACTAAGAAAAGAGCAGCCACCAAATTAACAATGTCTTCTCCTACCAACTCGCAACAACTTTGGCAGAATCGACCTTTAAGTCCATTAGGGACATTAGCACTTTCTCCATTTAGTTCAAAAACTACTCCCTTAACTTTATATTCTATAGGAATGAGGTCTCCCAAATTGCACCTCCCAAAAAGTATAAAGTTGTTGCTGAATCAATGTAGAATCCAACTAGGTCTGGGTCAACCTACAAGGAATAGGACAAAATTTAATTACGTGTTTATCTAGGTAAATTAGTGATTAAGTAAGAGAAGGGGGATTTTGGGAAACAAAAGACAATTATAACAGTTATTGTTTTAGATTTGTAATAAATATAAGATGAGAACTAGGATTATGATCTCCACTATTTTATAACTCCGTAAGCAAACTATCCCAATGTGTTGTTTGCAAAATCTATCAAGATAGGTTCATCTAAATGTCTTATGACCTTGATTATATTAATTTCACTTGCTTCTCCCATACTAAGTGTCATACTACTAACCCTTGTTCTTGATATCAGATTAACTATCGCTATTACAAATTTAGCTATTAGTTGAAGGTTGATAGCTTCAATTCTATGTTGTTATTACCTTTTCTAATCTATACCTATCTCCAAAGAAAGTTTATAATAATTATGAGTTCCTAATATATTCATCCATTGAAAGGATAATTAAAATGAAGGGAATACCAATACATTCAAGCACACCAATCTATATTTGCCTTACACTTAACCTATTTTGTTAATTCATCATGGTTCCCACAACCCTAATTGTGGTGTTTAGATACTCTTTATTGGAAACAAGAATAGTTCATATATGAAAGAATTTTCATGAACTTACAATAAAAAATAAACTCCAAAATCTCAAATATAATGAAACTTCTAGGAATGATGTTTGTAAAATTATAATAATATGCCTTAGAACTTCATAAAATAATATTCTCAAATCAATATAGCCAGTAACGCATAAAATAACCCTAGAAGAGTATTTATAGATAAAATAAGTCCTATCCTAGAAAAAATAGGAAAACAGTGTTGGCTGCCTCAAACGAGAAGATGGTATGGTCATGGTTAGAACCTAATATGATCCTTTGGCTTTCATGGTTTATAATTAGACTTGTTAGATTTTAGGACTTCAGAGGTACGATGTTCTGTATAGATCTATGTTATTAATCTTGATTGCATTATGTTGTCATTTGATCACCTTTAGCTTAAACTTTCGAAACCATCATCCTATGATATCATGGTGTGATCATCATATCAAGGTACAATCATGAATTTTCCTCGTCTTATCAACTCACACTTAGGTTCTACAGTCTTTTTCTTAGTGCTTCTTCCCATGATAACACGGAATGGTCGTGGCTTCATGGTACGACCATAGGAAAGTTTCATCTGATCAACTTCTATGACACTCTCTAAGTCAGGCCTTGATAGCCTTGTTACGACCATGGTCAAAATCCACAATTATCATTCCCCTTGTATGATGCCCCTTTGTGTCCATTCTTCAACATTTTTTTTCTCTAAGTCCTTAAGGCCTGTAGGCACCAAAAAACACATCAAATGAAAAAAAAATGCCCTTATACTTACAAATATTCATTCTTAAGTGTCGTAAGTTCACGACACATCAACACCCTGAATGTATAACGTTTGCATGTCCATGAGCAGATCAAGATTACTTTGACAGTCATTTTTTCAAAATCAATTTTCCACACATGCAAGCCACATAATTAGATTCAACACCCTCAATATATCACAAACCACCAATGCAGTGTATATGTAAGACAAGTGTTTTTAACACAATAGGATTCGGACATGGCATTAGATTATGAATAGTCAACCAAACCTATTATCCAATAAACTACCCAAAATTATAAATAACTAGACTATGAATCCTATGCCCTTACATCAAAGAATTTCTTGATAACTCAATAGTTACAATAGGACCTTGTACTGGGACTAAATTAAAGCTTTAACTCTCACAAAATAGTCCGGTTATATGCATTTGATGCCATATTCTTTCACTTATTTCCTATGTTTCAACTTTCAAGCAGCTGAGTTAGGATCACTGTATGTCTTTTCTAAGCTTGTAACGTAGTCTTTGGGATAGGTATAGTAAATTTTGGTACAATGACTTATTCCTCCTTGGCAGTATAGTATGTTTGGCTCCACTTTTCTACTTTCCCTTATTTTTCTCTCTTTTTTACACATTTTATTTCTTTTTTTCCCCCTAATGCAATTTTATTTTCACAATATATTTTCTTTTTTCCTCTTTTTTCTTTCTGCTCCCAAATTGTTTTCATTTTACGAAAAATTCTTCATATGTAATTTCTCTGCACCTCTACATAACAACAACCCTCAACATAGGTAATTTTCCAGAATTAAGGTACATAGAGTCCAAGTAGGGACCAGGGCCAAAGAAGGTCTCTTTAGGCACAAAAGTCCAGTTCAAGGGATATATGATCATTTGGTAGATTATTTAGGCTATAGTGAATTTTTTCAGTAATAGCATATGATCCATTAGTAACCTCCTATCCTACAATATTTGTCGAGACCAATCGGGAAAGTTCTAGATTATACATACACACATAATAGGTAGAAACCTTACTCACTTATGGTTTAGGGATTTTTTTTAAGTTACTACCTTATTCAGTTCATACAAGGTCTAGTAGGTTATCTTATTAAGAATACTAATGCCATATGTAGATCCTAACATTGTTTATAACACAACACATGGAAATATTCAATCACAAAAACAAATAAATTACTCTAAGTTACACAACACAGACATAAAACAAATAAACAATAAAAAACCTAAATATGTTGGTTCTAACAATGCATTTAGTCGAGGAAAATGAAACATAGAAACAACAATCCTCGGCTATGGTACACCCCCACCCCCGACACGGAAATCATGCAATGTCCCTATTGCATGAAATTATAGAAATGTAAAACTAGGTAAGGGACATACTTATGGCACTCTAGGAGCCGGTGAAACTCTGATCTTATGGGGATGCTTGTGGGTCCCCAACCTGCTCTTCTACTATGGTAGCCTTAGTTTCAGTCGAAATACACATAGATAAGTTTGTACTAGTGGTGTACTCAAAGTATTGGGAGCAACCTCGTCACCCCACAAACTTTCACATCCGCCTCCATGGTAGGTGTTATGTCATCACTCTTCGAAATAGCTACCTTGGAGGTCTATCTGACTTTCTTCTCCTCTTCTTCTTCTTATCAGATATTCTATGTCCCTATCTCTTAATCTCATCTCCCCTACTCCTACTCCTCCTTCAAGGCTCTAAGTCACCTCCCACCTATGTTACATTTGTATCCTCATCATTTAGGATAGGAGTATAAGAATTAGTAACTAGGAAGTTCATATAAACTATTAAAGCTACTAGTTAAGGCATGGGTGGTGGTGGATGAGGTGAAATATCCATCCTCTCAGTCAATACCATGAGAATTCCCTTTGATTTGGTTATGTTTACTCTAATATCTGATAAATCAAGCTTCTAGGATGCATCCATCCTAGCTATTATCTAGCTCTTAAATATATCTGCCTATGTCTAGAAAATCCTTACCGTACTTTGTATTTTATCACTCAAATATAGATAAACCCCAACATAAAGCTTATTAATTAGGCATGATATAATAGTAGGCTCTACATAATCTCCTCCAACTGGGAAGTTGGAATTAGTGCATAACCCATGAGAACCAGTGGTTGACGATGAATGAATTCCAGTGGTGTTGAGGATGAAGAGGCACCGATATTGGTATATAACTAGCTAGGGTAACCCTAACTATATTAGAAACCTCTAAACCTCTTATAGGGGTAGCTGGGTTGCATATTTCTTTTATTAATGCTATTTCTATAACCATTATTGGCTAAATTAGTTGATCCACTACAGTAATGATCTTGATATATGTATTTTACACTAATTGAGTCATGAGTCATGGGAAGGGCAATATAGTGTGTCACTAAAACACCCTGTCTTGGATCTTATCTGTGATGATCTATGGGATATTCAACTCTACACCTGAAATCAGGGTCATTACAGTCAGGCATTGGTTGTACCCAATATGTTGTCGTTGGATATAGGTGTAATTCGATGCTTGGCAATCAGCTACCATACCTTTGCGGAAAACTTCAAGTTAATTTTATAAATAGTGGCCCTATTAATCTGTAGGGCATTCTCTCCCACTTTAGCAATGTGGCAGTCATCTACCTATAATGCATGCTCTTATCATCATTGTTAAATTTCTCCACCCTTCTAAGATTATTTATCTAAAAATCATATTTTGTGGTCTCCTAAACCAATAAAAATTCCACTCCAAAATAGGGTCCTATATATGAAATGAATGGAGATATTAACCTTTATGTCTCAGATCCAAATAGATCTAGTTGTAGATGCTTCTTCATATCTTCTTCCTTCCCTGAAGGAGCCATATTTTTCAGCATTGTTACATAGTTTTCTTAAAACTCCTACACTAACTCAGGTAAATAACTCCATAGGTGTCTAGTCATCCACTACAGCTCATATCTCTCAAAAACCTACACAAACTCTTGAACCTTCTGGAGTGACTTAGTACTCGGGGCTCCTCCTAAATACTTTTCATTATGTTTCCCCTATCAGTGAAAGAAACATCATCAATTTAGTAGTCCTGTGAGTTTGGGACTGCCCATCTTCTTGAATCAACTCCCCTTGGATTTGGTGTAGCATGGTTGGAGGATTAAGAGTTATACTTATACTCCCTCTCTGAGGAACTCAAACTTTCTTCAACTTTACTACTAATTTAGGGGCCTTGCCTTCCCTCTTTGGACTGGGGAAGGTTGATAGGGATAGCTGTCTCGACCAAGCCCATAGTTGTTGTGGTCTTTTCTTGATCCTTATCCTATAATTACTTTCTTATGATTGAGGTTAGTGCAACTTGACATATGAACTTATAGAGAAGTTCATCTTGGTCCCTCATGAGAAGTCAGACTCACTCTTCGAGATGCGGGAGAAGAGGTAGGTGCCCTTAGGTGTCTACTTTTTTGACATGCTCTTGGACAAATTCTTTTGAACTTTTGATCCCATTGTACCTACACTGGAAGGAGTTAGAATCAATTATCCAAAAATCTAAACAAGTGCAGACAGTAGATCAAATGACCATTCCTATGATTATGCAATAAATATGTGGTCATACCTTGTTGTCGTAGGAAGGATTCCAAAGACACTATAAATTTTTTCCCATCAGACGACACTTCATACAATCATGAAACAAAGGAATGATCCTACCTTCTTATCAAAGGAAGGATTCATGAGACCTGGAAACTATGTCAGATCAAATGAACACATACTATTATCGTATCTTGATCTCATGATTATCGAGTGCATTCATCTGATAAACTCTTGAGACTTAACATATGGACTACTATAATGATCGAACCTACGATGATAGGCCAAAACGATGATTGTAGGTTGTATAGTGGAGTTCTGCAATACTTAGCAGCTTTATGTTTAAACTCACGGAACCCAAATTTACCCAATGCCAACCTATGTCGACCACCATTCTCTCAATGTTAGGTACTCAAGTCTTCCCTATTATTAAACTCAACTCAAAGTACCCTATTTCTATGAAAAAGTTGATCATATGTATGTATCTTCTAAGAAACTTATGATTGGTTAGATGAAAGTAGTGAGGGCACAGAGGATTTACTTATGGATTTCATGTAATGCATGATTGTAGCCTTGGGATTGTTTAGGGTATGAATTTATGCTTAAAAATTCTTAGAAAACTCAAAGATAACAATGGTGATATGGTCTAGGGATTTATACATTTGAACAATATGTAGGTTAGGTCGGGTTGGGGGTTCATTAAACAGATGGCTCACTTATAGGACACAATTGTGTAATCCTGGTTAGATACCACTATCATGTCTTCCTTAAGTAAAAAGTATGTTACTATAAAACTTACCTAGGAACCTTTAAAGATTAAGGAAATTCATGATATCTAACCACGAGCATTTTTTAAAATTGTACATTCCTGTTTGTTGATTGGTTACAATAGAGTGATAAGATGATTGACATCACAATCGTGACATCTAGGTATAATTGTGATGACAAATAATTGGATGACTCCCAGATATCTATCCCTTATATCATTGCTCAAAGGTGTTCAGACGACTGAGCCCATGATCGTGGATTCTTTCCACAATCGTACAATTCTCTTGTTGGTTCAGTATGTAAGCCAATTGAACATTTGCTTCTTCACGCGAGATCCCTTTACCAATAACAAACATTACCCTATAAAATATAAAGTACAAGACATGGGTTGCCTTCCATGAAGATCTTGATTTAGTGCCGCAGCATGACATGGATGGGTTCACTGGGCTGGTCTGGATTGTCTCCTTTGAAGCGCTTGATTTAATATCACAACACGACCCGATCTATTTAATACTTAGACTTCGTCAAAGTTTAATCTTTCACATGACCTTATTTCCTTAGTAGTACATACAAACTACTAAACACACTAGCCATTCACCTTGAACGGGGGTAAATACCATGTCCTTGAATCTCAATTGCACTATGAACAAATGCTCTAACCATAATGATGTTCTAGAACATTTAGATTTTATCTTGCCAGGAAACAAGTGGAGCCTCAAATTATAAAGCAAGACTAAATCACTAGGTTAGAATTCTCTTCGCTTAATCTTTTTATCATGGTACAACTTTATCTTTTCCTAGTATGAGGCTGAACTTTAATAGGCGTAGAGATAGAACTCATCTATACATTCATCTAATCCAATCTCAATGTTTCCACATTACTCTATTCAAGATTTAGCCTCTTCAATACCCATAATGCCTTGTGTTCAAGTTTGACAGGAAAGTGTCATGCTTTGCCATACACATTCTAATGTGAAGATGCACTTATTGAAGTCTTAAAGTTTGTAGAATTAGCCTACAATGCATCATCTAGCCTTCTATCCCATACTATCTAATTAACATTCATAGTCTTCACTAAAATAGACATTATCTCCCAATTTGAGACCTCAACCTGCCCACTTGTCTACGGGAAGTAAAGTGTTGTTACCTTATATTTAACACCATATTTATCAAGTAGCGCTCTAAAGAGATAGTTATGTAAGTTTTAGCATCCATCACTAATGATTGCTCAGGGTGTGCCAAATCTCACAAAGATATTCTTCTTCAGAAAAGTTGCGACACTCTTACCTTTATTGTTCAAAAGCGCAATTGCTTCAACCCATTTGGAAACTAGTCAATAGCTACAAAGATGTGTTGCATTCTATGTGATCTATCAAATGGTCCCATAAATTTTATATCCCATATCTCAAACAACTTAAGCTCAAGGATAGTCAACATTGGAAGTTCATGTTTGCACGAGATGTAAGACATTGGTCACAAGACTTAGCAAAATCATGAAAATCTTTGTAAATTATTGGACAATAGTAATCACATTGCAAGATCTTATACATAGTCCTCATACCTCCATGAAGAACCCCAACTATAAGGAGTGGCATGCTTCCAAATTACTCATCATCTCCAATGTAGGAATAAATCTCAGGATTACTCCATCTGCACAGACCCAAAATAAGAATGGCTCATCCCAAGAGAACTTCCTCACCTCATGAATAAACTATTTTTATTGTTAAAATGACATATCTTCTAGAACTAAAAAACTTACAAAATAATTGGCAAAATTTGTAAAACAAGGGATTAGGTCTTGTGATGTTTCCAAGACCTGTTCATTTGGAAAAGTATCATCAATTTCAAGATCACCTTCTAAGTTTTAGTGTAGCCTCCTCTTTAATTCATTAAAAATGATTGGACACTTGATTTTCTATTCCTTTTCAATTCTTGATCTCAAAAAAAAATTCCTACAATAGAATTGCCCATCTAATCAATCAAGATTTGCATATTTCTTTGGCATAAGATATCTAAGAGTAGTATGGTTAGTATGCACAATGACTTTAGTGCCAATTAAGTAAGAATGAAATTTCTTAAATGCGAACACAATAGCAAACAACTCTTGTTCAGTCATAATGTAATTTTTTGAGCATGATTAAGTTCTTTGCTAGCATAGTAGATTGGATGTAGTATTTTATCTCGCCTTTAGCCTAGGACTACTCCTAGCACCACACTGCCAGCATCACACATCACCTCAAAAGTCAAGGTCTAATACAGAGACAGAATAATGAAGGTTGAAATCAACTTCTCCTTCAAACATTCAAATACTTTTAACAATGAGTCATTAGACACATACTTCACATCCTTCTCCAATAATTGCATAATGAATTAGCAATTTTGGAGAAGTCCTTGATGAACCATCTATATTAACCTACATGACCGAAAAAACTATGAATGTCCTTCATAGAAATTGGTGGAGGAAACTTCTTAATCACTCAATCTATACCTTATCGACTTCAATTACCTTCTTATAAATTTTGTGACTAGACATTATTTAATATATAACCATGACATGACAATTCTCCTAGTTTAATACTAAGTTACATTCCTTATATCTTTTTAGAACATTGGCAAGATGTGTTGTACCAAGAAATAACCAAATAAGTCACCCACAATTGAAAAGTTATCAATAAAAACCTTAATATTGTCTTCTACCATGTTAGAATAGATAAACATCATGCAATGCTAGAAAGTAGTGGGAGCATTGGATAGACCAAACAATAATTTTTTAAAGGTAAACGTCCCATATGGATATATGAAAGTTGTCTTCTATTGATATTCAGGGAGAGTTAAGATTTGATTACACCTTGATTAACCATCAAGAAAGCAATACCATTTCTTACTAGGGACGCAGTCTAACATCTGATCCATAAAGTGCAAAGAAAAGTGATACTTCTCGTTCCATGAGATTAAATTCCTACAATTCATGTAAACACACCATCCAATTGCTAGAATCAACAAAATTAGTGCATTTTTCTCATTGGGTACCACTATGATTCCTTCTTTCTTTGACACACATTGAACTAGGCTCACCCATTTACTATCAATAAGGATAAATCACTCCTGCTTCCAACCACTTAATAATATATTTCTTTGCAACCTCTTACATTGGTGGGTTCAATATGTGTTGGTTCTTAATGCTAAGTATACCGTTCAACTCAATATGGATTTTGTGAGTGCAAATTCTAGGTAGAATTCTAATAATTTCAATAATGGACCATCCAGTGGCCCTTTTAATCCTCTACAACACAAATAACAAAATATCAACCTTCCATTTCCAATACATTGGCTATAATGATAATCAATAAAGCATTGTTGGCCCCTAAAGACACGTAATACAACTAAGAAGAAAGTTTCTTGAGTTCTAAAATGAGGAGCTCCTCAATAGATGGTTTAGATGGCAGGCTCACTCTATTTTTCAGGACAATATCTAACTTCTTTAGAGCATATGCGTATGAACCTCTACAAATGAGTGGGATTACCATCTCATCATACTCATTAATACCATTACTATCAAAATCCATTATTACTATTGTAAGTGCCTTAACATTAAGTCTCTCCTAAAAAAGGACTATGGTTTCAGTCTCCATAATCACACACATTTTCTTTGGTTGTTTCATGGTGTAAGACCCCACAAAATTCTTAGCTTAACTCAGCCCTTTTTAAAGCTCGTTAAGGGGTCCCAAACTTGGAAAATTTTGCTAAGTATTCAAACTTAGTGGTTTTTTTAGCCTTCATAAGTTAAAAACTCCATTTTGCGGCCTCTATGGCCTTAAAATGTCAATATTTAGGTTGATTCTTGATCAGGAATGTCAGTAGGTGTTCCCAGATGAGTTTTGTATTTTTTTAAACTTCGTTTATACAATATTTGGGAATCCAAAATAGTGAATCGATGTGACCTCGGTGTGGTGCGGTGGCATAGCATCGATCAAAATTTTTCCTGGGCTCCCAGTGGTAATTTCTAGTGAGCCAATGTGGACTCGATGCGAGGCGTTGGCCATCGCATCAATGCCATTAATGTAGTATGTCGGTCTATGCGTCAACAGTCCGATTTTTAATAATTAAAAAGTTTTATTATCAGGGGTATTAGGGTCTTTTTACCACCCCTATTCATCCTTAAAACATGAGATTCAACCCTTATTAAGAAAAATACACTCACGTTCTCTCAAATTTCTTAAGAACAAGAACTTTAAGTTATTTAATTTCAAAGACAAGGCTCAAGATTTCACCATTTTTTTTCAAGAATTTAGCAACCAAGGTATGTCAAGTGTTCATCCAAGGGTTCCTTCTACCCTTGGAGTCCAAGAAACTCTTTTAAACTTCAAGTAGCTTGATTTCATGCTATCCATGATTTGGATTGAAGTATATTTATGATTATAATGTTGATTGGATTTCTATTCTATGATTAAGTGCAATATTTTTGTAAAAACAACTATTATGTATGAAGTATCATGTGAATTCATGTTAAGGCCTTGAAATTGTGATACTCATGTGTTGATAAGTACTATGTGCATTTACAATCCCTTCCAAGTGTTTTATTAGTTGTTCATGAGAATTAGATAATGAAATTATATGATGTTAGCATGTATTCAAGTTCATGTCATGCAAGTATTTGCTAGAATGTCCCAATGAATGAATGATCATCAAGTAGTTAGTTATCATGTTTCAAGATTGTGCCATGTCTTATAATTTATGCTATCAAGTCTTGGGTATATTTAATACCCAACAATTTAGCTGATTACCTCGAGCCATGGTCAGTCTCAGGATAGTATCAGTTATGTCATGATCAGTAGTACTCTCAGTTAGTTACAGAACATAGGAAAAACTAAGTAGACTCAGTATTAGTCCAGTGTAGTTCTATATTCAGTTCAGACCTTAATAAATTCAGTTAGTTAACAAAATTCACTAGTATTTCATTAGTCAACAGAACTTAGTGAACTTAGTTCAGTTCAGTTAGACAATATAATCAGTAATAGTTCAGTCAAACCTAGTATAAACTAGGAATTAGTTCAGGGTCTATTCAGTTGGGAGTAGGATTCAGCACCAAGTGAACAAAGGATGGGGGCATTTCTACCAACAGAAGGTGTGACCCTTAGTAGCAATCCCTACATTATAGAATTGCTTAGCCAGCATAGGTTAAGATATCCTCCTGCTAGATTAGGGCTCATACGAGCTTTTCTGCCAGTGAGTTTTAATGAAAAAGCTTTCTATTAGAGAGGGTTAACTCATAGCTTTTTATTACCCATGGAACGATACTGACACCCTTCCAACTAGATTTATAGGTTGGACCCCAATCTATTAAAAAAGGGGTATGTCGGTTAGGTGATTACCTCTCACAGTCATAGTTTAAGTTCCTTTCTTAGAATAGAACTCGGTTTAGTTCTACAGATTCAGGACTGTCAGATACAGTCACTCATTTTAGTACAAAACTCAATATAGTTCCATAGGATCAATACTATCAGAAACATTCACTCAGTTATCAGCTACACAGTGTAAGTAAACTTAGATATCAATAAATTAGTAATTCAAAACTTCGTATACTAATTGAAATCAGTATTCATGCATGTACTCCCATTCAGTTATATTGATTTCATTCAGTCAGTATTGTTTATGCATATGAGCCCATGCATTTTAGCCTACCTCACTTTTCATACTAGTATATTCAAAGTAATGACGAATACATTTCTTGTGTGCTAATTTTATATCATACGTTCAGACATGCATGCTCCCAATCATACTTAGCAGTTCAGATATTCAGCTGAAAGATTTAATGGTGAGTCCTCTTAGTTCAAGGACATGATGATTATTTAAGTAGTTAAACCTATTTTAGTAGTTCGGCGTTAGTTGGGGACTTGTCCCATTAACTCTGTATTTTAGATAGTTTAAAGGCTTTTTCAAACTACAGTATTTTCAGACAGAAGTATCAGATTTGGAATTTTTTATACTGTATTATTTTTATTATAATATTAAACCATATGGCATATTTTCTACCTAATTTTTACATATTATAGTACTATTATTTAGTTATTGCAGCATGTACCAGTCATGGGTTATCTTATGGTCCTTCAGGATTATGACCATCGTGTAGCATCCGGGGTACTGACTCGAGGCATTACAAAGTTGATATCAGAGCCTAAGGTTCAACAAAGTCCTTGGAAGTCTGGAAAACACTTCTAGTAGAATCTTTTGCATGCGCATGTAGCACACCATACTTATGGACAGGAGGCTATGAGGTGTTTTAGGAAAAGCTTCCCTTCTTTCAGTATTCATGTCATACAAGTGAGCATGAGCTCCAGTTAAAATCCCAGTCTATTCCAAATTTTTTATTAGTTTACAGAATATGCCTTCAAAGAGAACTAAGAGAAGAGGAATGGGAGACTAGCCAGAACCCCAACCCGTCCAGCCAGATCCTCTGCATGAACACCTCTCCTTTGATGAATTCAGAGCAGCTTTCACCACCCTAGCTCATTTTGTGGTAGCCTAGAATGAATACCAGTTGTTCTTCTAGCCAACCCAGTAGCCAATACTGCTCCAACCAGGAATTAGTATTTCACCCGAATGAACCCTCTATCTTTTACTGGGTCTAAGTATGATTAGGACTCTCAGGAGTTTCTTGATCAGGTGTATAAAGTTACAGATATTATGGGAGTGATGACTATTGAAAGTAATGAGTTAGATACATATTATTTATAGGATTTTTCACACTTATGGTTTAAACAGTGGAAAGAAAAAAGGGACACAGATGCAGGGCCCATAGAATGAGGGGAGTTTTTTGTTGTTTTTCTTGATAGGTTCTTCCCACTAGAGTTTAGGAAAGAAAAGATTTTTGAATTTATAAATCTAAAGCAGGGCAACATGATGGTACAAGAGTATTCTCTTAAGTTTACTTAATTAGCTAGATACGCTCCTCGTGTGGTAGAAGCTAGTATATCTATGATGAGTAAGTTTGTGTTTGGCGTGTCTAATAGTATGGTCAAGGAGTGTAGGACCGCAATGTTTATTAAGGAGATGGATAAATCCAAGGTCATGGTCCATTGTCAGTAGATAGATGAGGCTAAGAATAAAGATAAAGAGAGAGAGAATAAGAGAGTGAGAATAGGTAGTTTTAACTTCACTCGGCCTAAGTTAGAGTATGGGAATCGTTCTCACTTCCACCTGAAATCCTCAGTTCCAACTTTTTCCTCAGCCAATTCTCCTATCCCTAAATTTAGAGATGACAACAGAGATAGGTCATCAGGCTCTAAACTTCAGGGTAGTGTTAGCAGTGCCCAAACCAATCCCCTTTGTCATAAGTATGGCAGAAACCACCAGGGTATCTGCAGAGCTAGCAGTTATATGTGTTTTTAATATGGTAAGCTAGGGCACAGGGTTATACAGTATCCTCAGGTGGGTTCTCAGAGTCAGCATAACCTTTCTCCAGCTTAGTCTGGTCACCCAAATCAGCAGGGTGCCACATCTAGTGCCACCAGTGGGTTGCGCCTGAAAAGACTCTACGTACTTCAGTCCCAAAAGGATCAGGAGAGTTCTCCTAATATGGTCACTGGTACATTAAAATTTTACCATTAACATGTTTATGATTTGCTAGACCTAGAAGTTTCTTTGTCCGTTGTTACTTCTTATATAGATGTTTACTTCGGAGTCAGTCCTGAAATCATAGCAGAGCCTTTCTTAGTTTCTACCCTAGTGGATAAATCCATCATAGCCCAGTGAGTATATAAGATCTGTCTGGTTATGGTATCTTAGAAAGTCACTTTAGCAGACTTAGTCAAATTAGAGATGACCGATTTTGATGTCATTCTCGTCATGGACTATCTTCATTCCTGTTATACCCCAGTTGACTGTAGAAATAGAATTGTCCAATTTTAGTTTCTGAATGAACCCATACTTGAGTAGAGGAGTAGTACTTCAGCACTTAGAGGTTAGCTTTTTTCTTACCTAAGGGCAATAGAAATGATATTTAAGGGATGTGTCTACTATCTCATTCAAGTATAGGACTCTTGTTAAGAACCCCCTAATCTTGAATCAGTTTTAGTAGCATGTGAATTCCCAAATTTATTTCTTAAAGATCTCCCTAGAGTTCATCCCAAAAGGGAAATCGACTTCAGAATAGACCTTTTTCCAAATACTCAGCTCATATCTATCCCGCCATACAGAATAGCACCTGTAGGACTCAGAGAACTAAAAGAAAATTTAAAGGAACTCCTAGATAAGGGATTCATCAGACCTAGTGCATCCCCATCGGGTGCCCCAGTTTTATTCTTGCATAAGAAAAAAGGTTCTTTCAAAATATGTATTGATTACCGTCAGTTAAATAAAGTCACAGTAAAGAACAAATATGCACTTCCAAAAATTGATGACTTTTTTGACCAACTTTAGGATGTCAGTTACTTTTCAAAGATAGACCTCAGATTAGGCTATCATCAGCTCAGAGTCAGAGAATTTGACATCCCAAAGACAGCTTTCAGAATTTGATATGGTCACTTCAAATTCTTAATCATGTCCTTTGTTCCTACCAATGCCCCAACAACTTTTATGTACTTAATGAACCATGTGTTGAAGTAGTACTTGGACATATTCATCATAGTCTTCATAGATAACATTTTTTTCTACTCCCGCAGTAAGCAGCATCATGCATACCATCTCAGAATAGTATTACAGACTCTCAGAAATCATCAACTATTTACCAAGTTTAGTATGTGCAAATTTTGCCTAAGGTCAGTAGCCTTCCTTGGACATATCATTTTTGGTGATGGCATTAGAGTTGATCCCTAAAAGATTGAAGTAGTGAGAAATTGGCCTAGACCCATCTCTCTATCAGATATCATGAGTTTCTTGGGCTTAGCTGGCTATTACTGATGGTTTGTTGAGGGATTTTTATCTATTGCATCCCTTATGTCTTTATTCACTCAGACTAAAGTCAAATTCCAATGGTCAGATCTTGTGAAAAGAGTTTTTAGGATTTGAAGACTCGATTAGCTACAACTCTAGTTTTGACCCTACCAGATGGTTTAGATGGACTTTTGGTATATTGTGATGCCTCCAGAGTTGATTTGAGATGTGTTTTGATGTAGAAAGGTAAGGCCATAGCCTACACCTCTAGATCTCTTAAGACCTAGGAAAATAACTATCCTACTCATGATCTTGAGTTAGCAGCAGTAGTATTTGCCTTAAAGATTTGGAGGCACTATTTGTATAGGGTGCACATTGATGTGTTCACTGACCATAAGAGCCTGCAGTATGTGTTTTCTCAGAAAGACCTAAACCTTCGTTAGAGAAGGTGGTTGGAGTTGTTGAAAGATTATGACATAAATATCCTGTATCATCCGGTTAAAGCCAATGTAGTGGCTGATGCTCTTAGTAGGATGTCTATAAAGAGTGTTTCTCATATGGAGGATAGTAAGAAGAAATTAGCTTAGGAAGTTCATCAGCTTGCTCGACTAGGTGTTCACTTAGTCTATTCATCAAAAGGTAGTGTATGGGTGTAGAGAAGTTCAGAATCATCCCTAGTTTCTGAGATAAAGGAAAATCAAGATAGGGATCCCAGTCTAGTCAAGTTGAAAGAATCAGTCAGAGATCAGAAGTTAGAGGTTTTCTCCCAAAGGAGAGATAGTTTGTTGTATTACCAGGGTCAGCTATGTATGCCAAGTGTAGATGACTTGAGGCAATAAATTCTTGTAGAGGCGCATGGCGTGCTCTACTCTATTCATCTAGGGGTAACTAAGATGTATGTGATTTACAGGAGATCGATTGGTGGAGTGGGATGAAGAGAGATATTGCAGAGTTTATGGCTAGGTGCTCAACATGTCTATAGGTTAAGATTGAGCATCAGAATCCTATTCGGTCCATGCAAGAGTTCAGAATTCCCACCTAGAAATAAGAAGAAGTAAACATAGACATTGTGATGGGTTTGCCTCAGAATGGTCAATAGCATGATTCAGTTTGGGTCATTGTAGATAGGATAACCAAATCAGCTTATTTCTTACCAGTCCATACCTCCTATTCAGTTAAGGATTATGCCAAACTCTATATTAGGGAGTTGGTTAGAATGCATGATGTTCTATTGTCTATTATCTCAGATAGAGGTACCCAATTCACCTTTATTTCTGGAAGGCATTCCAAAAGCATCTTTGTACCCAAGTTTATCTCAGCACAACCTTTCACCCTCATAAATATGGTCAAGAAGAATAGACCATTTAGACTTTAAAAGATATGTTGTGAGTGTGTGCGATAGAATTTAAAGGTAGTAGGGATGACCACTTGCCTTTAATTGAATTTGGATATAACAACAGGTATCATTCCAACTATCAGATGGCTCTATTTGAACCACTTTATGAAAGGAGGTATAGATCTCCCATCGATTAGTTTGACGTGGGTGAGGCCACAGTGGTAGGTTCTGACTTGGTATTTGATACCTTAGAGAAACTTCAATAGATCAGGGAAAGGCTTAAGATAGCTTAGAGCCAATAGAAATTGTATGCAGATGTACGCAGAAAAGATCTCAAGTTTGAGATTGGTGATTTTGTGTATTTGAAAATCCTCCTATGAAAGGAGTGAAAAGGTTTGGCAAGAAGGGTAAACTCAGTCCCCGATATATTGGTCCTTACCGAATTCTCAGCTGTTTTGGACAAGTATCCTAGGAGATTGAGTTGCCTTCAGACTTAGCTTCATTGCATCCAGTGTTACATGTCTCCTTACTAAATAAATGCATAGGTTACCCAGCAGTCATCCTCCTTATAGAGGGCATAGATATTCAGAACACCTTCTCTTATGAAGTGATCCTTGTTGAAATCCTTGATTATCAGATTCCCAGACTAAGGGCATTGATATACACTCATGCATCAGGTATGCATGCTCAGTATAATAATTCAGTACATCAGTAATTTCAGTCATAAAATCATGCTTTGGTTGTGCATGTCCAGTAAGGAAGTCCATTCTGTCAGTTCTCCCATCGAAGTCAGTCTCATTCAAGGATAAATATTCCCAAGGGGAAGATATAGCAAGACCCCGCGAAATCCTTAGCTTAACTCAACCCTTTTTAAAGCTCGTTAAGGGTCCCAGACTTGGAAACTTTTGCTAAGTATTCAAACTTAGTGTTATCTTAGTCTTCATAAGTTGGAAACTCTATTTCACAGCCTCTATGGCCTTAAAATGTCAATCTTTAGGTAGATTTATGATCAGGAATGTCAGTAGGTGTTTTCGAACGAGTCTTGTATTTTTCGAACATCGTTTGAACCACGTTTGGGAATCAAAAAAAGTGAATTGACATGATCTTGGTGCGGCGCGGCGGCCATCGCATTGACTAATATTTTTGCATGGCTCCCAGTGGATATTTCCAGTTAATAGATACGGACTCGATGTGGACTCGATGCGGCGCATTGGCTATCGCATCGATGCCAATGGCACGGCGCATCGGTCTGCACGTTGGATGTCTAATTTTCAGTAATTAAAAATCCGTATTCTCGGTGGTATTAGGGTCTTTTTCCTACCCCTATTAAGACCTAAATCACTAGATTCCACCTACATTAAGCAAAATACACTCACTTTCTCTAAAATTTCTCAAGAAAAAGAAACCTAGGTAATTTAATTTAATTTTGAAGCCAAGGCTCAAGGTTTCAACATTTTTTTTCAAAAATTTAGCAACCAAGGTATGTAAAGTGTTCGTCCAAGGGTTCCTTCAACCCTTGGAGTACAAGAAAATCTTTTAAACTTCAAGTAGCTTGATTTTATGCTTTCCGTGATTTTGATTCAAGTGTATTCATGATTATAATATTGGTTAGATTACTATTCCATGATTAAGAGTAAAATTTATGTAAAAACAACTATTATGTATGTAGTATCATGTGAATTCATGCTAAGCCCTTGAAATTGTGATGCTCATGTGTTGATTAGTACTATGTGCATATACAATGCCTTCCAAGTGTTTGATGAATTGTTCATGAGAATTAGATAATGAAATTATATTATGTTAGCATGTATTCAAGTTCATGTCATGCAAGTGTTTGCTAGAATGTCCTAATGATTGAATAATAATCAAGTTGTTAATTATCATATTTCAAGATTGTGCTATCTCTTATAATTTATGCTATCGAGTCGAGGGGGTATTTAATACCCGATAATTTAGCTAATTGCCTAGAGCCATGGTCAGTCTCAGGATAGTATCAGTCATGTCACAATCAGTAATACTCTCAGTCAGTTACAGAACTCATGCAAAACTCAGCAGACTCAGATCAGTCCAGTCCAATTTAGTATTCAGGTCAGACCTTAGTAAATTTAGTCATTTAACATAATTTAGTAGTATTCCATCAGTCAACGGAACTTAGTAGACTCCTTTAAATTCAGTTAGATAGTATAATTTGTAATAGTTTAGTCAAGACTAGTATGAACTAGGAATCAGTTCAGTGTCTATTTAGTTGGGAGAAGTAATCAGCACTGAGCGAACCCAGTGATGGGGGCATTCCTGCCAATAGAGGGTTTGACCCTTAGTAGCAATCCCTGCATTACAGAACTACGTATCCAGTGTAGGTTGAGATATCCTATTTCTATATTAGGGTTGATACATCTCAAACAAATTTTCCTGCCAGTGAGAGTTGACTAAAGATCTTCCTATCCGAGAGGGTTAACTCACAGCTTAACTTTACCCATGGCATGGTACTGACACCTTTCCAACTGAGGTTATATGTTGGACCCCAATCTATTCAAAAGGGGTCTGTCGGTTAAATGATTACCCCCCATAGTCTTAGTTTCAGTTATATTCTTAGAATAAATGTCATTTTATTCTACAGATTCAAGACTATCAGATACAGTCACTCAGTTCTATACAAAACTCAATATAGTTCCACAAGATCAAGACTGTTAGATACAGTCACTCAGTTATCAGCTACACACTCTCAGTAAACTTAGATATCAGTAAAACAGTAATTCAGAACTCAGTATCCAGTGTTATCACAACCTCAGATTATACAATCTGTATTCATGCATGTACTCTTATTCAGTTATATTCATATCATTCAGTCAGTATTGTTCATGCATATGAATCCATCCATTTAAGCCTACCTCACATTGTATACCAATACATTCAAAGTGCTGACGCATACCTTATTTTTTTGCGCTATTATGTTTTATATCAAAGGTTTAGTCGCGCGGCCTCCTGATCATACTTAGCAGTTCAGATATTCAGATGACAGAGTTAGTGGTGAGTCCCCTTAGTTTGAGGACATGATGATTATTTCAGTAGTTCAGCTTATTTTAGTTCAAAGTTAGTTTGGGACTTGTCCCATCAACTCCATATTTCATCACTTTAGAGGCTTTTTCAGACTAGAGTATTTTCAGACAGATGTATCACATTTGGTATTTGTTATACCATATTCAGTTTTATTACAGTATTGAACCTTATGGCATGTTTTACACCTAATTTCTTCATATTACAGTACTATTATTTAGTTATTACAGCAGGTACCAGTCATGGGTTAGCTTGTGGTCCTTCAGGATTATGAGTACCGTGTAGCGTCTGGGGAACAGACTCGGGGCATTACACATGGATTGGAATACATGACAAGTAACTTGCTCATCATTCAATCAAAATTTCTTTTTCCCCATTGTAATGACAACAAATTCCCTTCCAATAACGAGGAAAGGCCTTCCCAATATTATCAAAATCTCAAAGTCAACCTCATAATACAAAATTATAAACTCAGTCAAAACTATAAAAGATTCTACCTTCAACAATACATAACACAAGATACCCACAGGCTTTTTCATAGTGCGGTTCACTATTTGAAGTCTCATAAAGGTTGATTTAGGTATCCCCAACCCAAATGCTTAGAGACGACCATCAGTATCAGATTAATGCTAGTATCCAAGTAATATAAGAAATTTAAGACCAAATAGTATAGGGAAATATGAAAACTCCTGGAGCTTTCTTCTCTTCAACTACAGAGTGAGAGACAATTGTGTTACAATGATGCAAATTATCCGCAAACTAAAAAATAACTGTACGCTTCTTTGTCACCAAATATTTCATAAACTATGCATAACTCGATATTTGTTCTAGAACCTCCACAAGAGGGACATCCACAGATAACTCTTCTAACATTTAAATAAACTTTTGATATTTTCTCTCTTTGGCTTTCTTCTTCGATCTTTGGGGAAAAAGAAAATAAGGTCATGGGATGGACTTCAATACTGGTGTGAATTACTTACCTTTGCCTTTATCAATCTTAGACTATTTTTTCACAACTAGAGGCTTTTAATATGTCTTTTTATTTACCACCACATTATCTTCTTCCATCATATCTAGACAATTAATGGCCATAGGATCATTCCTCTTGTCATCAACCACGTGTGTAGGTGGATTATAGTTGTCATGACCCAATTTACAAGTCATGATGTCACCTACTAAATTTTGCCAGTAGGTAAGCTAAACTGTAACTTAGAGATAAACAGAATAGGTTATCTTAGTGGAAATGAACTATAAGAGCAAAAAGTAGCAACACGTTTATTAAATAAACAAGTGATGGGAATAATTCAAGGGTATCAAATCATAAAGAACCAAATCGTAAGACCCGATAGAGTCGATACTAGACCATCTAGTAATAATAAAACTCAAAAATCTGGGATAGTCAACATCGTTTGTCTCAAACAAAAGAATGAACATAAAATAAAGAAGAAAATGGGTAACTCTGGCTCTAAGAGCTCACCCTATATCTGGATATCAACATAGCACAAACGTTAATCAACGATAGCAACTAGTACTCGGATCTGGATCAAAAAGGTATAAAAGTGTAGTATGAGTACCAAAACAATGGGTACTGATTAGGTATCATCGGTCGACTGAGTTAAATCATGATATAAGTATGACAAAATTCAAAATAACACAACTAATTCAAGGTATAGACAAAACTGAAGTAACTCTAATATTACTATACATAAATAAGTAAATAAATCAAAATAATAGCATAACACAACATAAAGAATCAATGCATGCAATCGTAACAACAACATTGGTTCCCATATACCAATTAGTGCAGAAAAGTAAACAACCCATCATAAGCCCCCCATATTTATCATTTGTCAATTAATCAACACTTATCAACTAACCATCATGTGATAAATAATCCTCATACATCAATAAATCCTTTATCATCTAAATATCACTTATCAACTAATTCTCATATGGCGGCTAATCATCACTTTTCAACTAGTCATTATTTACTAGCTAGCCAAAAATTTTATCAACTAATCAATATTTATCAACTAATACACATTTATCTACCAATCCACATTTATAAATGAATCCTTATATCTCGAGAATCCATTCATATCATACCACATTGTTACTATTTCCTCATTTTCAAACTTAACTAGAATCTTTATTGTCAATCTCACACCTCGATATTCTCATATCACAAGTATGACGTCATAATATAAGGATTATATATATATATATATATATATATATATATATATATATATATATATATTTGACTCGAAGAGGCATGGATATTGAACAATATCCCCATAGGTATCATCAACAATATCACAGCCATCCTGCAGATTTCTACCGGGTATAAGTACTTGATATCATTATTATTATTCAGACTTGAACTAGTATTTGTTTATTTCATAGCATAAATAATATCCGAACTTGAACTGGTAATCATATCATCATTATCAAGTATAATAGGACAATTATTAGAGTATTTGATAGCATATCCATTAACATAGCATATTAAAATGATCAATAATCATACTCAAAATCGTAAGCTCTAGCATAATCAATAGCAATATAGCTAATATACTAAATAAGCATGATATTTAGTATAATCCATAGCATAATAGCTAACATTTTCAATAAGAATTCTTTTTAGCATAATCCATACCATATTTATCAATATAGTCAATAAACATGATTTCTAACATAATCAATATGTACTATCAAATATAGGCAATAAGTTATCAATAGCAAAACTAATGACTTATCATTAGCATAATAGATAGCTTATCATTTATTTTGTCAATAGCTTAGCAATAACTTGATCAATAGCTAATTCATGGCATGATCTATAATTTATTAATACCATAATCAATAACTTAATTGCAAATGTAGTCACTAAGAATGACCTTTAGCATGAACAATAGCATAAATCCTAATATATCAATATCAATGATCACTATCGTAGTTAATAGCTCATTTGTTGGCTCAACCAATAGCGTAATTTGAGGCTTAGTCAATATTATAATCAAGGACTTATTCAATAGTATATTCGGTCGCCCAATCAATAGCCAAGTCAATAACATATTCAATAGCTCATCATAAAATTAATCAATGTTTCAATCATAGAATAATAATGAAGGACTACTTTCAATGTCATTCATCATAACCAGGAAATACTAAGGCATATAAGTATCACCGAAATAACTATCTTTCTAGATGTACACATGCATATAAAAGGGTCTTCGACAAGTATCTCAAATCATGGCCTTAGGTGGGTCGAAGAGCCCACTTCTAAACTCCTGAAATTATTTTCCAAGAGTTGTATACCCCTGACTAGGCTAAGGTATCTGAATCGACTATTAGATATTGAACAAGTCATAACTAACCCTAGGATATCAGTTCCTCCTAAGGTAGAGCAACTAAGCTAATTCCACCTAAGTTAAGACAATTTGGGTAGGATTTATCCTAAACTCAAGTGACCAAGGCAATCTCTTCATTATCTTAGTATCTATAGCATTTCCAACCTAAGCCTAAGCCTACAAGGTCAACTTCACCTAAGGTAATGATTAACTTTGCTAATCATGCCTTAAACGATATTCAAATAACCTAATGATTCAACAAATCCTAAGTATTTCAATTTTCACACCAACACCTAAAACCCATACCAAATCTAACACAATATCATAAACATACTATAAATTAGTTCAATCTAACAAGGGATAAAACCTAGCCTACTTGGATGCCAAAGAAAGCTAAAAAAATCTACTAAATTACTACTTTTCCTTCTGAGATGCTTCCAAAAGATGACAAGCTATCAAAATCATATTTTTCTTATTAATACGAGAATATTGATATCTATATTGCACTATTATGCTTTGGTTCCAAAAACTACCCAATAATCCAATGTGGGTTCCATTTATGGAAAATTATATTTCTAAAACTAACCCAATGTTCCCTCATGCTCAAGGACTTATTTCCCTTTAGAAGGGGTGAAATCCAAGCTAATTTGGAGCTAAAATCTAGCCCCCAATGATTTGGGATTTTATAACAAGAAATGGAATTTTCTACCATGAAAAGGGTGAAATCTTACCACAAATTGGAAGATAATCATGTAAAAAAGTGTTAGACAAGCTACCAATTAAGTCACAAGCTTTAATTTTAAGATATCTCACTATTTAGGGTTTTAGATCTCTTGGAATGGATGAAGAATGGGCAAAATCATGTAAAAAAGGGTCTATTTATACCCGACGTTTGGGATCGACATATTTTGTGGCTACAAAAATGAGTCATGATCATTGCTTGTGGCACGCGATCACCACACCTACTACCATTCTTAGTGAGTCATAATGACGGCCCAAACCATTATGATTGTAATGTACCAGATACAACTGAGACTCTTCTAAGCCCTCGAGATTCATCCATGACTTAAAACACTTTTGGGACTTCATTTACCCTATTATTATCAAACACACACTAAACAATCTTAAATTTCTCTCAAGCTCTTGGGTCAAAAATGGCTAAGGCTATCTTCAAGATGGTCAATTAAGGCTCTAAAAGGTAGTTTATCTGTATTTTTCTCATTATCTAAGGCATATTAATCCTCCCCCACTGTTATTTTAGACTAAAATCATGTGTTACTTAATGGTTTTCATGGCATAATTGTGGGTTTATCTTAGTTTTGAAACATATATTGGGGTTTTGGTTACTAATGGTTGTATAATGTTTTCCCATGTTATATTTATAAAAGACTCCATTTCATGCTATAGATATATTTTCATACTTTTATTTATTTCTTGGACTTTGTTTTTGGCTATGCTCGGGGATATGTCCCAACCAGATGTTCTTTGTATTGATTAGAGGCTTTGTATGACTACTATAGAAATAGGTAGTGTCGATATTGTTGTCAACTTTGGCATTGGTATTAGTAATAGGGTTGACACTTGTTTGAATAGTTTTTTGGATTATTGGTTAGCTGTGGTTATGGATTCTGTTATTGTCTCTAAGTGTTTATTATTCTATTTTGTTATATATTTGAAAGTCATCTGATATTGGTTGAAAGGTGATTATGGTTGAGTATTGGTGGTAGTCTTGGGTCCTAATTGGACTTGAGGCACCCAAAATAACTAGGCCTAGGTTCGAGTCATGTCAGATTGGTATAAGAGCCCTAGGTTCATGGTCACTTTAGAGTCCACAAACCGTGTCGAGTAGAGTATCTTTTAAGGGTGTGTAGCATGCCACACTCATAAGGGAGAGGCTACAAGGAATTTAGGAATGCTTCTTTTACTTGTGTTTCTATTTTTAAGAATTAGCGTCTAAGTTCTAAACTCTTCTCTAAGTCCTATTTTTTCACTATTCAGATCATTCTTAAAAAATCTGAAGGTTATAGAAATACCTCTATCCTAATTGGGGACAATGTTGATGGGACACGCTTTACTCACAGGATCCATACCTAGTCTAGTAGTCCAGTTCCTGATTGTCTTTATAGAGTTCCATCGGTTTTCTCTAGTATATCTCAAACTCCTCAGGCTGAAGTGATGAATGTAGAGTTTCATTTGTCTATTCATATATTGGCACAGTTAGTAGCTACTCAATATGAGCATGGCATTCCTGTTACTCTGTCTTATGAGGTTACAAGGATTGACAAGTTAATGAGTTTGAACCCTTTGACCCTTACTGGTGTTAAGGTGGAGGAGGATCCTTAAGTTTTTTAGGAAGAAATCAAAAAGATTTTCTCTGTTATGCATGCCATAAATATGAAGGGTAGGAGTTGGCCACCTACCAGCTGAACTATGCAGCGTACCAATGGTATGAAGAATGAGAACAGTCAAGGGGTAATGATGTTGAGTCATCTCTTTGGGAGGATTTTTCTAATGCTTTTATAGGTCGTTTATTTCCTCAAGAGTTGAGAAAAGCAAAAATAGAAGAGTTTGTTAATCTGAAGCATAGTAAGATTTCAGTCAAGGAGTAACCCTTAAAGTTTCACTAGTTATCACGGTATGCTTTGGTGTTCATTTCTGGTATGTGGGTGAGGATGAGGAAGTTTGCTTCTAGTTTGTCCTGAGACTTAATTTTGGAAAGTAAAGATGCCTTGTTGATCAAGGACATAGATATATCTAGGTTGGTGGTATACATGCATCTAGTAGAGAAAGAAAATAAGAAGTAGGCTGTGATAAGAGAGAGGCAGGGAAAGAAGTTTTTGTTCTTTAAGATGTGTGGTGGCCAATAAAGTGGCAGGGATGTTGGTAAGTTGCCTAAGAAAAAGTGAGGCAATTCTAGGTCTTACTTTATGGCTAGTGCTCCCTACTTAAAATCATCGGGTGATAGGCATTTCCATGGTGGCAACAAATTTAGGGCATAAGGTGCCCAATCATAGGATAGTGGGGCTCAGTCTACTTTATTATATCCTCATAGATAATTCTGCGGTTGCTCCTATTGAGGTTTTTATGATGAGGGAAGTGATAGGTGCTTCAACTATGGTCAACCAAGGCATAAGCATAGAAACTACCCTATTGGTAAGATTGACTTTTGGGAAAATAAGATTCATGTTGCCTTTTCTTTAGCTCTAATACCAAAGGGTGCACCATATGGCTATGACACTGGTTAGAACCATCTTTATTCTCTCACTACCCATGAGGAGTTTGAAGCGTCGCTTGATGTCGTGACTGATTTGATGAAGCTATTTTCTCGTGATATATATTATTTGCTTGATTTGGGGTCCACTTTTTCTTATATGAACCTATTTGTAGCTGTTCATTTTTCTTTTGGTCCAAAGTGTGTTTCCAACCCATTTTTGATTTCTACCTCAATAGGTGACCTTGTGATTGCTAGAAGAGTCTATAGGGTGTGTGTGGTATCTTTTAGTATTAAAGAAATTGTGGTGGATCTATTTGAATTAGTTATGGTGGATTTTGATGTAATACCGGGGATAGATTAGTTGCTTTTGTGCTACATTTCTTTAGACCATCTTACCAATAATGTTTTCTTTAAATTCCCTAATGAGCCAGTATTGAGCGAAAGGGCAGTTCTCTAGCTCCTAAGGGGAATTCATATCATATATTAGATCTTGAATGTTAATATCAAGAAGGTGTCTCTATCATCTAGTCTGGGTTAAAGATTTTAACTTGGGGGGTCCTTCTTCGCATCCCATCCCTGTGGTGAATGAATTTACTAAGGTCTTTCCTGATGACTTTTCTGGTGTTCCTCCTGATAGGGAGATTAAGTTTGGGATTGTTCTTGTTTTAGAAACTTGTCCAATTTTATTCCTCTGTATAGAATGGCTCCGCATGAGTTCAAAAAGCATAAGGAGAAATGATCCTTAAGATAAGGGTTTAATCTATCCTAATTTGTCTTCGTGGGGTAAATCATTATTATTCATGCGTAAGAAGAATAATTCTTTGGATTTGTATTAATTATCGGCAGTTGACTAAGGTAATAGTAAAGAATAAATATCCCTTTCCAATGATAGATGATTTGTTTGATTTGTTGTAGGTTGCTAAGTTTTTCTCCAAGATTGATATTCGATCTAGGTATCATAAGTTAAAGATTAGGTAGGAGGATATCCCTAAGACTACTTTCTGAACCTGGTATGGGCATTTTAAGTTTCTAGTTATGTCTTTTGGGTTGATTAATGCCCTGATGACATTCATGGATTTGATGAATAGGGTGTTTCATTAGTTTTTGGACTTGTTCATCATTGTGTTCATAGATGATATTTTGGTTTACTCTAAGACTGAGGTTGATCATGCCATCACCTCTGTGTTGTATTGTAGACCTTAAAGGAGCAACAGTTGTAAGCCAAACTTTTGAAATATGAATTCTAGCTAAATGCTTCCACTTTTTGGGACATATCATTTCTAGTGAGGGGATCATGATAGATTCACAAAACATTGCAGTGGTTAAGAATGGCCTAGACCCACGACTCTAACCAATATTTAGAGCTTTTTAGTTTAGCTAGCTACTACAGGAGGTTTGTGGAGAGATTTTCTTCTATAGCTTCCCTGTTGACTAAGTTGACTCAAAAGAAGATAAAGTTTATGTGGTATGATGTTTGTAAGGGTAGTTTTGAGAAGCCGATGGATAAGCTAACTTTGGCTCTAGTTTTGACAATGCTTGATGGCACAGATGAGTTTGTGGTCTACTGTGATGTATCCCATATGGGGATTGGTTGCTTATTAATGCAACATAGTAAGGTGGTAGCTTATGTTTCCAGACAGTTGAAGGTGGATGGGAAGAATTATCCATCTCATGACTTAGAACTATTAGCTTTGGTGTTTGCATTGAAAATCTAGTGTCACTATTTGTAAGGAGTGTCTATGGACTTCAATTTCTGGTCATAAGAGCCTATAATATGTGTTTACTCAAAAAGAGCTTAACCTCTGGCGATATTTGAACCGGAATGCAACACAGTGCTCATGACCCCAAAGGACCACAAGCTAACCCATTACTGATATATGTACCTGTATACTACATAATATATCATAAAATGCGGAAACATGAACATAAAAGGCCATAAGGTTCGAACTAAAAAAACGTCTGCTAACAAAATGTCTGAAAAAGGTATAACAATACCAAAACAAGTCATAAATACTGAAAATAATAAAATCTGAATATCTAATCTGACATCTTGTCTGAAAGCCTCTAACTGAACTGAATAAGGAGTTGAAGGAACGTGCCTCCAACTAACTCCATCTAGCAACTGAATAGTAAATTTAGCAATAATTATATCATCCTCGAATGAGAAGGACTCACTGCAAACTATGAACACTAGAATGCTACTGCTGATTTGGAGCTCGTGCCCTGAAACCTATAGTGTAACATAAGAGAAAGAACCATAGCGCAAATGCGTCAGTACGTCTGAATGTACTGAGTATACGAGTGAGGTAGGCTAAATGCAAAGGTTTATATGCATGAACAATGCTGACTAATATGAACGTGAGAATACATATATGCATACATAACTGTAACTGAACTCGTGGAGATACTGACTACTGAGTCTGAATACTGACAATATGATTGTACTGATACTGAGATATTGAATAGATAAATGACTATTTTAGATAGTTCAAATTATGAAGAACTAGTTTGAATGACTATGTCTAACAGTCCTAAAATTGAATACTGGTAACGTTAGCTATGACAACTGATATAGCTGATATAACTGTAATGATCGGACTAATCGATATAACCGATACTGAGCGACTGTATCTGACAGTCTAAGTTCTGATGGAACTATCTGAGTTTCGTTCTACTTGGAGTAACTAAATCTGAGATCAGTCCTATCTAGCTGGTGATCATGAGTATACTAATAATAAGGATAATTTGAGTTAGTCTGAGATCATTCCTATCTAGCATGTGATCATTAAATCTGATGATTCTAATACTGCTTACTATAGTTGAGATCAGTCCTGTCTAATGGGTGATCTTGAAGTCTATTTATAATGATAAGCATCGACTGTATCTAACAGTACTGAATCTATACTACTAGGCTAAGTTGACTATGTCTGAAAGCCCTAATTCTGTAACTGAAACTGCGGGATATGTTCATCTGACCGGCATGCCCCAAGCTAAGCTGACTGGGGTCCAATCTCTACCCTGACGGGATGGGTGTCAGTACTGCACCATCAGTAAAGACATCTGCTGTGGAGTCAGTCCTAATCTAGCGGGTGACTCCTGGGATCAGTTCCATACATATAAATATGCTAATAGGTGACCCCTGAGTATGTCAATCCTATCTAACAGGTGACATCTCGCACCTACGCTGGCTACGTAGTTCTGGAACTTAGCGATTGCTTCTAAGGATCTTTGTCCTAATCTAGTGGGTAAGTCCCCATCCCTAGGCTCACTGGGTGCTAAATCCTACTCCCATCTGAAAGACACTAAACTGAATAACTGGGCTGAACTAAATAACTTAACTAAATTGATTTGCTGAACTGATACTGATTAACTAAACTGATACTAGTGGTATTGTTTAGTGGAGATAAAACTGAGTTTACTAGATTTCGATGATGGACGAAATATAATGAGTTCATGGGATACCTATTTCTAACATCTAGAATTATGGTACACAGTTTTTGTTTCATATTTGGGGTCATTTTATAAAGTTTTGGGAGCAAGGTGAGTCTTAGTACTGCTTTACACCCGCAGTCTGATGGGCAAGTAGAAAGGGCTATTCAGAATTAGAGGATATGCTTTATGCTTGTGTGATTGACTATGGGGGTAGTTGGGTTGAGAACTTACCTCTTATTGAGTTTGCTTAAAATAATAGCTTTCACTCTAGTATTGGGAAGGCTCCGTTTGAGGCCTTGTTTAGTAGGAGTTATAGATCTCCTATTGGGTGGTTTGAGGTAGGTGAGATTTAGATATTTGGCTCTGATTTGGTTTACCAGGCCATGGAGAAGGTGAAGGTGATTTTAGATAGACTTAAGGCTACCCAAAGTCACCAAAAGTTCTATACGAATGTGACGTAAAGAGAGTTAGAGTTTGAGTTTGGGGATAGGGTGTTCTTAAAGGTGTCTTCCATGAAAGGAGTGATGCATTTTTTAAAGAGGGAATCTCATTCCCTGGATTATTGGTTTGTACTTGATTTTAAGGAACGTTGGTAATGTTGTGTATGAGTTAGAGTTGCCTTCTAGTTTGATCTCCATTCACTCAATTTTCCATGTTTCTATGTTGAGAAAGTGTATGGGTGATTCATCTCCAATCGTGCCTATCAATGATACTGGTATCTTGGATTTCTTTTCATATAAGGAGCTCTCGATTGAGATCTTAGATTAGCAGATTCATTGGTTGCGGACCAAGGACGTAGCTTCGGTGAAGGTTCTTTGGAGGAACCATAAGGTTGAAGAGGCTACTTGGGAAGCTAAAGAGGACATGAAGTCCAAGTGTCCACTCCTGTTTTCCGCTCAAAAAATTTGTGCGGCATGTGTGTGTTCTTTATCATACTTTTGTTTTCTAACTTAGTTAACAGAAAGATTGATTTCATTGCATCTTTGTTTTCTAACTTAGTTAAAGGTCAGAGTCGAGGTGTTGGGGTATAAATCATGCTTGTACGACCTTGTTCCATCATTCGAGGATGAATGATCTAAGTGGGGAAGAATTGAAACACCTTGGGTTTTGGCCCTGGAAAATTTCCTAAGCTTTTGAGCTCACGGTTCTTCTTACGAGTCACCATATTACTCGTATAGTGAGGGTACGAGTGTTATACTGAATCTGTATGTTGTCCATTGTCTAGCCTAGGTATTTCTACTTAGGTTAAAACTTGAAGGAGTAGTAGTCGTATGATATGGGTACGAGTTGGCCAAAGAGAGTTGTATGGTGCACAGTGTGTGATGTCCAACTTTCTGATCAAGGTAGAAGTAGAGGGTACCACTCGTATGATTAGTTATGGATGAGGGTCCAAACCGTACCCACCTGCGGGAATTTTTTATAGTTTAAGTTTGGGCTATTTTGGATATTTCCCCTTTTAACATCTTTTGACCCAACGACTTAAAACACTTTTGGGACTTCTTTTACCCTATTATTCTCAATCAAACACAGTCTAAACACTCTTAAATACCTCTCAAGATCTTGGGTCAAGAAAGGCTAGGGTTTTCTTCAAGGTGGTCAATTAAGGCTCTAAAGGGTGGTTTCTCTCTGTCTTACTTGTTGTCTAAGGCATGGTACTCCTCCCTCATTGTTAGTTCAAACTAAAAACATGTTTTACTTAATGGGTTTCATGGAATATTATGGGTTTGTGTTGGTTTTGAAATATATGTTGGGGTTTTGGTTACTAATGGTTGGATAATGTTTTCCATGTTCTAATCATGGTTTTCATGTTATAATGTTAGCTTGAACATTTGGTTCCATGGGAATGGTTAAAGTGTTCTTTATTTTGGTTTTTGAAACTATATTTCTTCAACATGATTGTTAAAATGCCTATGAGAATGGTTTTGTCATATAGTTTTTCTTTTATTTAAAACCTTGCATTGCATATTATGATAATGGAACTTAAATTGGTTTGAATTACTTTAAATGGAGTGGAAAGGCCTTGGTGGCCATGGCTTTGGTTTAACTGAAAATCCTACAGGGTGCATGGGAATCCTCTAAGTGTTCGCTAATGACATTTCTTGCAAGTTATAGTCTGTATAACGATACCACTTTCTAATGCCTTGGTAGTTAACTTCTGGAATTGGTGGTTTGGTTATGTGGTAAAGGTTTTATTTGGGAAATAATGGCGGTTTGTGATATCTAACCGTGAAGGTATGAGTCTAATGGTTGGACATTGGAAACTCATGTTTGCTGACTTGAGGATTGGTCATGGTGGCCATATACTTATGGGGTACATGAGAATCCCCTAAGTTATATTTGTATATATGTGTCATGGAGGTCGAAGAATACACGGGAGTACCCGACCGCTATGATATCTTTGGTTCGTGTGGCTACACACACTGGGACCCATTCAGGGTTAACACTTGAACCATATAGTATGTGGGTGATTATAGGACGGTTAAGCTATACAACCACGGTGAAGATATTAAATACATTCTAAACTCGATTCCCTTTCACAACATGGTATATATGTATGTATGTGTTTGTACATGGTTATTTACTTTTGTTTTGAATAATGGCATTACATTATCCTTATTCTTGAGTACATGCTAGCATTCACCTGCTAACCCACCTTCAATTGTTGTATCCCCACATGATATAGGAACCATCCATACTATTACTTCTACTCAATGATATGATTCAGGGATAGTTTTGTGACAGACTGAAGTGGTGAGGTTCCATACTCCGAAAGACTCCAGTTCATGCTATGGATATATTTTAACATTTTTATTTATTTCATGGACTTCGGTTTTGGCTATGGTCAGGGGCATGTCCTGAACAGATGTTCTTTGTACTCAGTAAAAGGATTTGTGTGACTACTATGGGCATGGGCGGTGTCGATATTGGTGTCAACCTTGGCAATGGTATTGGTTTTAGGGTTCAAATTGATTGGATATTTTTTTTATTATTGGTTGGTTATGGTTATGCATTTTGTTATTGTCTTTGAGTATTTATTGTTCGATCTAGTTATATGTTCAGAATTCATCCGACACTAGTTGTAGGATAGTTATGGTTGGGTATTGGGGGGTGGTCTGTGGTCACGGTTGGACTTGATGCACCCGACACGACAAGGCCCCGGCTCGGGTCGTGTTAAAATCCCTCACCTGTAACAGGAAGAGCTATATTATGAGCTGAAGTAAGGAAATCCTTGATCTTTTTGAATCTCGGCTCACACTACTCGTACTATTATAAAGGAACCTCCTTTGCATTCAATCTGGTCATAGGTTCTTAAATAACAATAAATCCCTCGACAAATCGTACATAATGACTAGCCAAACCAATAAAGCTACGAACCTCAATCAGAGATGTAGGTCTAGCCAATCACAAACACCACAATCTTAGCCGAGTCTACCATAATACCATCCGTATATACCACATGCCCAAAGAATGTCACTGAGTTTAGCCAAAACTAACACTTAGAGAACTTGGCAAAAAGCACATAATCTCTCAATGTCTGGAGCATAATTCTCAAATGTTGTGCATACTCCTCTCTACACCTCGTAACACAAAGACACCATTGATGAACACAATCATAGAGGAATCCAAATAAGGTCTGAATACTCAGTTCATCAAATCCATAAATGGGGTTGGGTAATCAGTAAAGCTAAATGACATCACCAAGAACTCATAATGACTATAATGAGTCCTAAAAGCTGTCTTTGGGATATCCTCAGCCCGAATCCTCAACTGATGGTAACTAGATCCCAAATCAATCTTAGAAAACATTGCTGCACCCTAAAGATGATCAAATAAATCATCACTGCAATAGCGCCTAAGCGCACATGCAAGTGTACCTAGTCTTATCAAGTAGTAAAGTGGCATCAAGGATGCCCAAGTATCAATCTCTCAAGGACTTGCGTTCGCTGCCTATCCAATTCTAGTTTAACCTATTGAAGAGAGTAGAAAATAGAGTTTTAAAGTTGTTAGTTAAAACTAAACTAATCCAAGGCAAGAAAATAATGACTTAGGAAAATCTATGGATATTAGACCAGGGTTAAGGCTTACGAACAATCATACTACGTTATTGAAATTCATTCGTTAAATTGCTTATCTTGGTTGTTGATTCGTAGGGTTAATTGCATGATTATGGTTTTCCAACCTCTAATCCTTTACCTAAGTTGAACCTTACAACTACATCATTGTACGGGGATGTAATAGCTTACTTAAGTGTATTGAGCTATCATCCTACGGGTGAATCAAGTAAGGCATCTAAGTACATCCTTGTCCTAGATGCTAATTTGAATTCCTTATTGCATAAAAGAAGAAAAACCATACTTTGTTTATTCTTATGTTCTATTGCCCTATTCCCTCTCTCGAGATCACAAGGTTGACAATTGATGTATTCTAAGGGTATATAATCCTTAAAATAGTTAAAACAAGAATAAACAAGAAACCAATAATGATAAGCAAATCAACAAACTTAATTCAAAAAGAAAGTAGTCATGATCTTGGCCTTAACCCCGAAAAAGTTGTTTTAGCCTTTAACGAAAATATTCATTATCCAATCCCTTGGATTAATGATAAAAATCATAAAGAAACTAAATTAAAGAATGATAAAACCTAAATAAAGTGTAGAGCAGCCTCCTCTTGTCCAAAGCTGTCCAAAAGTATGTAAAAATCTGATATAACATGTATTTATAGTATAGGAGTAAGCCCAATTCGTGTTGGCGAAGAAAACCTTCAGATGTTGAGCATGGGACTAGGTGGGGTGGCGCCCTAGGTATCCCCCCATTCCAGGTGGGGCGGTGCCCTAGCTACATCCCCACTACAGGTGGGGCGGCGCCTCAATATCGCCCAGGCTCTCTGGAATTTGCTCTCCAAAATTTGGTTAATTATTGAGTATCCCCTCTTCAACCCTTGTCTTGTGGCATCTTTCCCATAAATCCCAAGGCTTATTAACATAAAAATATAATCATATTCATATCAAAAAGCATCCTACACAACCACACAACACGAATTAAGAAGAAAACGCAACATTACATCCATTACGATGAATCAAAACAAGAGTTAAGCTAAGCTAGTTCGCATTGATCTTTCACTTATTGTTCTAGCTGTACACTCATTCAAATTGAACTTTTCTCATTAACAAAAATTTATTCCACTCATAATAACACATAAAAAACATTTGGAACACTTTCAACACAGTAAAATCAACTGAAATTAACTAGACAAGCACCTAGCTCAAGCTAGTAGCACTAGTTTTCCAGGTTGAACTTTAAATGAATCTTTTAAGCACAAACTTGTTTGGAACACACACCCAACATCATAAACACATTGTTCATCACTATGATACACATTTATCTCATTATCAACTCATACATCACATGAATCATCCTCAAAGCAGGGCTACAAAGGCTAGAATAGTGATGCTAGAATGCATAAATACACCAAACATCAATGGTTCTTCACTATCACCTTATTAAGTTGCCTATAATCAATACACATATGCATAGAGCCATATTTCTTATTTACAAAAACTATAGGAGCACTCTAAGAAAACCCTTACCAAGAAGATCTTGAAGTTGAGAATTCAACAACTTAAGCTCGACAAGAGTCATATGGTAAGGTGCCATAGAAATAGGACGGGCGCTAAAGATCAACAACAAACTCAATCTCACAGACAGGCGGATACCAGGAAGGTCGGTAGATAACAGATCAAGAAACTCATATACTACAGAAATAGAGTCAAGCGAAGGACTCTCCATACTAGTATCATAAATATAAGCAAGATAAGATTTAAAACTACTCGAAATAAGCCTCCTCGCATGAACATAATAAATACTCCCCATTGGATCACGGCTAACCGTTATCTGCCACACGACTGGGGTATATCGAGCATGACAAAGGTAAAGATTTTGGCAAAACAATCCTTGAGCGTATGATAGTCGGATAACTAGTCCATGTCCAGAATCATATTAGATTCCACCCTATCAAAAAAATAAAATCTGCATGAGTATCAATATCTCTAACAGTCACAACACAAGATTTGAACAACCCAATCCACTACTAAAAAATTACCCACAAGAGTAGATACACGTAATGGCATGGATAATAAATTCTAAGATAACTCTAACTGTAGAGCATAATAAGCAGATACATTAAAAAAAATAGATTCCATATCATATAAAGCAAGGGACAATTGATGTCACACCAAAATCATACCAGTAATAATAGCACCCGAACACAGCCTCGGGTATTGTAGGTACTGCATACAACTGACCACGCCTGCCACCTGGCTGGGCTCCTGACTGACCTCCTATCCTATATGCCTAAGAATCTCCTAAATTACCCTAGAAACCACCCTTATAATGATAATAACCACCTCTAGCTAAGCGATGAACTGCTCTAATAGGGGGAACACTATGTGATAAAGCAACAATAACTCCATGTCTAGGTTTTGAATTGGTCTAACTCTGAGACTAATAGGATAGATGTAGAAGATATCTACTATGAAAATTACTACCTTTGAATTGGGAACTACTATATCTCCCACTTAAATGGCCCTGATGTCTAGGTTTTTTATCGCACCCACCACAGACCTTATGATGTATATTCTTCATATCCTGAGCATTATTAGAGACCTCAATAAAAGACCTACCCAAAACAACTAAACTCTGAGTAGACATAGTAAGGGAAGTCTCATCCCTCTAATGAAGAAATGAACTCTCTCATACTCGGTACAAAAAATAAAAGTAGCATGGCTAGATAACTCATAAAATTGAGACTCATACTCCATAACTATCATGGGCCTTGCTCCAATCAAGAGAACTGATCCCTCAAATGATTCCTAAGACAGCGAGACATATACTTCTCTAAGTACATCTCAAAGAACTGAGTCTATGTCAATAGAGAAGATCCGGCTGGTCTAGAATCCATATAGCCTCTTCACTAATGCTGATCAGCCATGTCCAACTGAAGTGTAGTGTAATCCACACCACAACACCAAGACCCAAATTATGGAGCCTATCTTCACAGGCAATTATGAACTCATATTCATCCTTACCCGAACCACCAAAAAGTCTAGGTGGAGCTAATCTCAAGAATCTACCCAACATCTTCTGCTTCTTAGCAAACATAAAAGGATGAGTAACCACTACCTAAGTATCTTTTGACTGAGAAACTATTGACATAGAAAGGACATTAACTCGGTGAGTTGTAGCTACAGATTATGCCCCTACCTTAGTACCACTTTGATCTGTATATTATGAAATGTCAGGCGGTGCACCCCCAACTAACCCAAAAAGCTATACTAATGCATCTCGGAGAACTAAAGAAGAAAAAAACTCTGGTAGAGCCTGGGCTGTTCCCTAGTGCACCGCTTACTAAGAAAAAAAGAATCTCTTGCGCAAGAGCAGAAATATGGTCTAGTAAAGACCCTATCTCCTGGATCCTAGCTAAGTACACATCTCATAGTTGTCCACCACATCTAGGTCATCCGTAAATAGGAGAAAGATCCCTAAGTTCCACCTCAGGAACCTCATCTTGTATAATGGTAACTCATTTCCTAGACATCTATGTAAGAGTGAAGCCAAAGAAAAGATCTACAAACCAACTCAGATTGTTAGCACAAAATTAGTGAAAGAAGTGAAGAACTCTTAAGAATGTCCCTTAACCTCCCGAAGATAGGTAATGGATGTCATTATTCCAATCCACATGACTCTACTAGACATTTGCCTTGGTACAAAAAATACTAGTGTAGCCTAGGATCTGATACTAATTTTTCATGACCCAATATGAGTCATAATGGAACCTACTAAATCCCACCAGTTGATAAGCCAAATCATATCCCGGAGCTAAACACAATGGGTTAACTTTTGAGGAAATTCTCTATAAGAGTGTAAAGCAACAATACATTTCATTAATAAACAAGTGATAAAAATCCTCCAAGGGTAGCTAATCATAATTATAGACACGTGATTTTGACACTCCCCGAGTTTAATATATATATATATATATATTGGTATCAAGTACTTGTATTTGGTCCGATATTATTTTAACTCTTATTTCAATTTTAATACATTTTTAGTTAAAAATAAATAGCTAAATAAAGCTAATTTTGAGATATTTTGTTTTATTTTTATTCTAATTTTTGAAAATTAATGCAGAAATTAAAAAATATTTTTTAAAAAAATTTAAATAAATGAATTTGTAGTTTTAGTACTATCTTTAATTATATTTATTTTCAGCTATTTATAAATTTTTGTTGTATTTTATTAAATATAAAAATCAATTATATATTACTATATTATTATTATTATTTTATTTATTTATTTATTTATTATTTTTATTTTTATTTTTTATTATGATTTTCTATAAAAATAATTAAAAACTAAAAAAGAAAAATTCAAAATTTAAAATTCCCCTCTCCTTATCTGATTTTAACTACTCCCCCCAATTACCCCCCAACAAATCTTGCTATTTAAGGACTCTTCCCAACCCCAAAAATGACGTACATCATATTATCAAACTATACGCTAAAACACATGCGCACTTTTGAAAATGGGGAAGAAAGAGTGAATGATGAGAAACATAGTGGGGAGATCGAGGAAGATGGAAAATAGTAAAAAACAGTGAAAAAGTTAGACAAAAATTAAAGGGGCAAAGTCGAGAGTAAAATCGTTGAACAAAAAATGGTAGTTTCTAAATTTTCAAGTAAGAAACTCACCAAAAAACACACATGCATACTACATGCACCATGTTGATCACTCCACTACCGGCGAACCCATCATAAAATCGACCCCACACCTGCCGCCAAGCAAATCGGCACAGATACTACAAAACATCATCCAACCAGCGAAATTACGTGACCACCAACAATGGCAGCCTTCACTTGCCACCTCTTTTCCCTCAATCCTAGAACTGGCGAACTAACAACCAATACTGTATGCAAAAGCACCAAAACCAGCCACCACCAATGCCACCCTTCCTCTCTTTCCCTTACTATATCTGGGCAATCACTGTCAGAAACCCATCGCCCCCTCTCTATCCTTTTCCCACACCAGAAATCCAGCCATCTTCTTCCAAAAATTATCAGAAAAATGGTAAATTACTGCCAGCAGATACACCGGTGAAGCCCAACCGGCAATGCTATCCCTCTCCCCTCGATCACCAATATTAAATCCACACTTCTTTCTTTTTCTCAGTCAATGAAAACATTTTGTTAGATGAACCCATATTGTGAAATAGATTATTATATAAAAGATGGATATGGGTAATTTTTCGTTGGAATTTTATTTTATGCTAGTGTACTGTAGTAAGCAAAATTTTATTATTGACAAATTGTAAGTGATGAATATGGGTAGTTTTATATATATATATATATATATATATATATATATATATTTATTTATCTTTATTTATTTTATTTTATTTTGTGTATTTTAATTATTTTTTTTATTTATTATCAATAATGAAACTTGATATTTATTTTGGTAAATTATTTAATTGACTTAATTAAGTATTAAATATTATTTAGGAATATTATTAAAATAAAATAACATTTCGAACACATAAATTATTATGAATTAACAAAATTTAAATCAATGTTTTTAATATTAAATGAATTTTAGGTATGTTTAAAATGCTTGTCTCAATTAAGAATGTGGCGTACACGTCTTTTTGAGACATTTAAAATTTTAAGTATGCAATAATGCACCATCGACAAATATTTTTTTTAAAACCAACTTTCAATAATTTAATTTAAGAAGTTTGGCAGATATTTTTATATAATAAAAAATGAATGAATTTAGGCCTTAAGTAATTTTTAAAAATAATTTAAGTAAATATAAGTCAATAAAAGTGATCGTGCTAGAACCCTGTGACTCAAGGGGTGCCTTAAACTTTCCTTCAGTCAACAGAATTCCTTATCTGGTTTTTTATTTTCGCAGACCAATAAAGAGTCATTTCATTTTGATTAGAGATTCAAAAAGGTGACTTGGAGCACCATAACTCAATTCCAAGAGGTGACTCTATAATTAAAATAATCCCTTTTCAAAACCTTCAGTTTAATTGGAAACCCCTTTGAACTCAGCCCTTTGAGCGAAAAAAGGGGTGTGACATCTCTGGCGACTTTGTTGGGGAATAACAAGAATTCGAGGTTTTGATATTGTCTTTACTTGCTTTAATTATTTTGACATTGTGTTTGTTGGCCTAATATGTTACTTGTCTCTCATTTATTGCTTTGATATTTTTAAATTATATTACAAATTGTCTTCTCTTGTACACTACCTTTAAGTCTCCGAAAATAGGATAGAAGGAATGCAGCGTATGCATCCTACTTTCTTTATAAGATAGCCGGAGTATCAAGGCACCTAGTGAAGGATTATTAGTCATACTTGTTAGGCGGGATTCGGATCGGCAATGAAGTAGCGTAGCACAGCTACCGAATAAGTTGTCCCTCCTCGACTCAAGAGTCTGCTCGGGTAAGCCAGTCTAGACACCTATCCCTATTAGGCAAAACTTAGAAGAACTAAAACTCTGAATCTTGTTATCCCTATTAAGTTACACTTAATCTGCATCATATGCATTTGACTTAGAGGGACTCAGCATAGGGGTCGGTCCTATCTAGGACAGGTGACCCACTTTATAATGACCAACATGTGCATCCTACATGCTCTTTTACATTTGTTTGGAAGGCTATTTGATTTTTGACTGTCTTTTAGGCAACTTTGAAGTGCAGGAGATTATATTATTCTCAAATTTAGCAAGTCATTTTGCAAAGAAAATTTTAATTTTAAAAGAAAGCAAAAATATTAAATATATAGTAACATAGTTAACCGGTCTTCATGAACTATGAGTGTCTGATTCTCACTATTTAGCATGATACGTAGGAAGCCCTGTCTGGGGTGCGACTCTATCTTTTGAAATCATAGATTTATTGGAGAATATTTTGAAAATATGATTACTTTCATAATTATATTTCTAATTCTCAAGTCCAATGTTTATATATATCTTAATAGCCCTGAATTTTAGAGATCATGAGGCTAAGTTTTTACAAAATAAAAAATATATATAAATCTTAACAGTCCTGAACCTTTAGGGGTCTAGAGGCTTAGTTTTGTATGACATATATTTCAAGAACTACACACACCTAATTCTCATCTTAATGAGATACGTAGGTAGTCCTCCATGGATTCGCTGGTCTTAAAGAAAATTGAACTCTGACACATTAGTTTTCTCCAATATTAAAATAGTATTAAGGTGGTTGGTTTGTGGCTAAGTTGGATTCTCAATCCATCACAAAGGTTTAAAGAAAAAAGAAAGATGATCCGCAAAGAGGGTGTGGGTTCTGACATTGAGGAAGAGCAAAATCAGTTGATTTCATAGGAATTAGCATCAACAGAAGAAATTAAGTTATTGAAATAATAGATGGCGGAAATGTACCAAGCTTGGTCAAATGGACAAGCCCCTCCTTTATCAATCCCTGGATTTTCTAATATGATGATCCAAATTCTACTTAAGCTCAAACTGTTGATCCATTTTACCTCCCTGGATTCAACCCATATGCTAATATGTCTGGCACTACTGGTACTTTTACCATACGCCCACCAAATCCATCAGTCATGAACAAATCATTTTCACTCTTGTAGCACCAGCTACTGTGGGTCCTCAATTGACAGTACAAAAAAATATAGGTGAACCAACTCATGATCAATTGTATCCTCCTAAAATGACTTTCAAACACCCAAATCCACATTATTATGCTCATCAACATGATTCTTCTATCATGATTGAGAAGATTATTAAAAGTGAAGAATAAGAAGAGATGGCCAGGAAAGTGAGAAGCTTAGAGCAGAGTATGAGAAATATGCAAGGATTGGGAGGACGAAAAAGTGTTTCATACAAAGATTTATGTATGTTTCGTAACATTCATTTGCCGCTATGATTCAAAATGCCAAAGTTTGAGAAGTACGAAGGGCATAGTGATCCAGTGGGAAACGTGAGACGTTATTGTAACCAATTAAAAGGTGCAAGAGGCAAAGAAGAATTACTCATGGTTTATTTCGGTGAGAGCCTTTCGAGTCTAGCATTAAAGTAGTTTATGGATCAGGAAATCAAAAAGTGGAGCTCATTCCTGATGAGAAATCCTTGACTAATATAAAGAAGAAAAGAAATAAAAATTTCAGGGAGTATGTGATTAGATGGCGTGAACAAGCTGCTAGGGTAAAACCACCAATGAAAAAAAGAAAAATAGTAGAGGTTTTTATTCAAGTGTAGGATGAAACATACTATCAACACTTGTTACCTGCATTAGGTAAGCTATTTAGTGAGGTCCTTTGAATGGGAGATATGATAGATGATGGAATTAAGACTGGTCGCATTATGAGTTTTACAACATTAAAAGCGACTAATTAAGCAATTCAGAAGGGTTCAGGAAATGTTGGAGGGAAGAAGAATGAGGAGGATGTAGCTGCTATTGTAGTTGAAATTGACAGTGAGGAAAGCTCTAGTCATGCTGATATGCAAACCAATGGTTAAGATGTCAAGATCAGCGATTGATAAGTCACTCCCTCCCTGCTAGAATGGATGTTTGGTATTTTTTTTTCGTTATACAAATTATTTTATGATTGTAGTTCGGGATCTATCTTGTTTCGTCCCTTTGTCGTTTATGTTCAAACCCTTCTATCTCTTATTTCAACTAAATAGAGTGTCTCTTTTTACTTTTGTGTTTTAAATATATGTTGTTTATTTATTTTCTTTACACAATACATTTTATGTTGGTTCTAGTGATATGACATACCTGTGGAATTTCAACTAGATCTTAAAGTCTAGATTTAAGCATAAACATTGAATAAGAGAGCTAAAGTTAGAAAAAGAGAGCATCTGAGAAAATAAGTAAAATGTTGAGGTATTTGGGGAAATAGTTACAACCTCACTTGATTATATTGAGGCAATCACTTTGTGAATAATAATGGTTTGGTCTTCAGTGAGAAGGTCCATCTCAAATATTTTGAATGAGATCAATGAAAGGATGTATAGTTTCCACAGTCAGGAGGAGCAAAAGGAAGTTAGCTAAAAAATAAAGGCATAAGTCATCTATTGTGAGGAAAGTACAAAACATGTAGGCCTGTATGTTTCATGTGTATGAGAAGCAGTGACATACGTACTCAGTCAAAATTAATGTTGAAAAAGATGTGTATGATTTTTATGTTCACTCTCAAATTGTATGTTAAATACTTATGTTTTTATGAATTGATATGACAAAGGCATTTCATTCTACTATCCAAATGTTGTGTCATCCTTTGTTACACCCTTTGAGCTTTAATTTTATTTTCATTCATACGCCTTTTTTGGAATCAAAATAGAGTCTAAAAAGAAAAGATTAGAAGAATTAAAGTGTCAAGAAAGAGAGATATAGTCAAAAAAAGTGCCAAAAAAAAATAGAGTCAGCAAAAAAAATCTCTCTCTTTCTAAAAAAAATCCAAGAAAAATAAAAAAACGAGAGCCAAAGTTAGAGAAAAAAATCAAGCAAAAGAATAGGATGTCTGAACTATGTTTGACCTGATTCTTTCTATGACAAGATACGTATTTAGCCCTACTTTGGAATTCGGTCCAACTAAAAAAAAATTCAAGTTACCCGGAATGAAATAAAACTAGGGAAAAAGTTTATTTACTTAAAGAGTCGATTCCAATAGTTGTATGTTTCACCCAATGTTATGTAAATTTTTTAGCCTCATGCCACCCTTTCTTTCTAACCCTTTCCAAAAGCCAAGTTACAACCAAAGAAAGACCTTGTGATCAATCTTTGAAGAATGTCAAGGCTAAGCACGTTATGGGTATATGATGTTTCATATTTTGGGATCCATTTTTCCTTGCTGATAAAAAAAGGTGAGAACAATAAAAAATAAGAGAGTCTTATTGGTGAAAATCATCTTGGGCACCATAAGACGACAGTGTGTAGCGAGAACAATAAAAATGAGAGAGTCTTATTGGTGAAAACTCTCACGGGCACCGTAAGATGATTGTGAGTTGAAAAAATGAGAATAAGAGTTTCATTGGCGAAAATCCTCACAAACACCATGGGGCAATGCTGAGCTGAGAGAAAGAAAATGAGAAAGGCTTATTGGCGAAAAACCTTCAAGATGTCACTATATGAATGGGATATATAAGTGCTATTGACATAAGGAAAAACTCAATTTTATGACTATTAACTCAACAACAATTGGTGGAAAGTTTGGACGAAAAGATCAGACAGCTTAATCCAAAAATGCATAGCATAATCATTAGAGTTGACTATCATTTTTAGATGAGTTTTCCATTTCTTTGTTTCAAATGGGGACATTCATTTTCCTTTTATTTCTTCTTTATATCTTTGTTTTCTTGAGTCGGTTATTCAAAATAAAAAAAAATTATCATTGTCATTTTTCTCATGTATTTGAGTCGAGTCCGTGTTATAAAAAGTAATAAAAGATTTAAAAAATGACTACCAGCTTCTTCAATTGCACAAAGCAAGATAAAAAGTCAATATATGAAATAGACATGATTGTGAGACAAAATAAGGCATGCAGAAAATTTTGTCAACAGACGAGTTTGGGAACTCATGAAAATAATAAGGTTCAAAGGGTTTATTTGAGGAGCATGACAAAGTAGAGATACTATGTTTGTTTCAAAGTTACTTCTAATAATCTTTATTTGGTCAATAATGCAGCAAGTTGGTGACAGATCCTAATGGTTAGAAGCAAGGTTAAATGTGATAAAGGCAAGAGTGATTATCATGGAAGCTAAAGCCACAAACCTGAAACCATGTTTTTGAACTCACAAATTTTCTTTGATGAAACAGGAAACAAGTTACCTTTAAATCAAGGACTTCAAAGCATAAATATCAAGGGCTGCAATGCCTTATTTCCACTAATACAGGAAGCAATGTTGCTGCACAGGTTTAATAATCAAATCATGGTAAAATTTTAACATTCTACATCCCTCAGAGATACACTTTTTTGTCCAAGGATTTCAGTTTTCATTTGCTAGGTGATACACTTCTTAAATTAAACCTTCACTCCTAGAAGATGTACATTCTAGTCGATTCATTCCCTTTAACTCTTAGAAGACGTACCTTATGGTCATGTAATTCCTCTTGATTCATATAAGACATACTTTTTAGTCTAGTCATTCCCCTTGATTCCCATAAGACATACCTTTTTTTCGAGTCATTCCCCTTGATTCCTATAAGACGTACCTTTTAGTTGAATCATTACCTTGATTTCTATAAGACATACCTTTTAGTCATGTCATTCTCCTTGATACCTATAAGACGTACCTTTTAATCGAGTCATTCCCCTTGATTCCTATAAGACGTATCTTTAGTTGAGTCATTTTCCTTGATTCCTAAAGACGTAACTTTTAGTCAAGTCATTTTCTTGATTCCTATAAGATGTACCTTTTAGTAGAGTCATTCCCTTTATTCTTATAAGATGTACCATTTAGTTGAGTCATTCCACTTGATTTCTATAAAAAATACCTTTTAGTTGAGCCATTCCCCTTGATTTCTATAAGACATACCTTTTATTTGAGTTATTTTCCCTTTATTCCTGTAAGACGTACATTTTAGTCAAGTCTTTCCCTTGATTCCTATAAGTCATACCTTTAGTCTAGTCATCCCCGTTGATTTCTATAAGACATAGCTTTTAGTCAAGTCATTTTCCTTGAATTCTAGAAGATGTAGATTAACTTTCTAGTTGAATCATTTCATTTAACCCTTAGGTGATGCATTTCCTTGTCTGGATAATTTGAGTTTCATGTGTTAAGAGCCGCACTTCCTAATTTTGGTTATTAGTTCTACTCTGAAGAGACACATTTCTTTAATAGGGCCTTGATTCACCCTCTTTACTGTAATTTTCAAAATTTTCAAAATTTATGATCTAATGACACTCACAAAATTTTCTAGTACAAACTAGGGCAAAAATTTTGTTCATGTTTATTGAATTTTACTTTATGCTTAGGACCCTTCTGAAAAATGAAATCTACTTTACAAAATTTAGATCAACTTTATTTACAGATTTAAAAGATAAATGCATATTTGATTTTAGATAAACCCTTATGCTAGTTTTAAAAGTGGATTTCCAATAGAATGAGCATAGCAACTAATAAGGGAGTAGTATTTAGCATCGAGCGGGAAGTGTGGGTTTAGCGCATCCTACTTCTACAGAACTACGTAGCCAACATAGGTACAGATTATCAGATTATTCCCACTTCTATATGGATGACAGTTATAGATGTGATATCTTAGCTTAGGTTATACTCTCTGACAAGAGTATGAAACCTCTCCCCAACATGAGGTTTCTTCCTTAGGAGAATGAGACGTTGGACTCCATATTGGATAACATGGTTTATATCGGTTAAGAGAACCTTCTTTTAGATAAACTAATTCCTTTAATGCCCTAAGATGAAGTATTTTCCATATTTTAGAAACTAAGTGTAAAGGCTCACATACTTACTCAGATATTACACTACTTAATATTCCAATTACAGAATTACAACTTTTAGTTTTCAAAAATAAATGGTGAGCCCTTTTTCCAGTTAACCTATATGGTTTGAGAACAAGAACAGAATACAGATTTCAGAACTAAGTGTAATGGCTCACAAAATTTAGATTCCATGTTCTATTATTCCTAATTTGACTCTTATATTTCAGATTACTCAAGCTTAAGTGAGTCATTTATACTTAGCATGCATGATGTTTTCTATAAAATATGTAGATATGGTTTACTTACTACATGCTCTTCTATATACTCAGTGTATCATCAAAGTACTGATCCACATATACGTCTGTGTGCTACATTGTCTCATAATGTAGGTTCTGATGCTCAGTTTCTGCAGCAAGAGTGATTTTTGAGCATCTCATCTACATCCCTATAGTGGGTGAGTCCTTTTAGTTTGGGGACTTAGCTATTTAGATTTCTTGTTGTTAGTAAATGTTTTCAATACTTTTTCCAGACTATCTGAGTTAGCTGAGGCCTGTCCCAATGACTCTCTAGATTCAGTTAGTAGAGGCTTCTCAAACTACTAGATTCAATCTTAGATTTCAGATGTCATATTTAGACCTTTCAGTATCTATTTTATAAAATTGATGTGATCAGTAATTTCAGATATACTAAGACTTTTCAGATAGTTTTTTGCCATATTTCCCTATTTTAAGATTAAGAGCTAATAGAAAGAAGCTATGGTTAGCTCAGGACTACTTGTAGTTTGGAGTAGGTCGGAGCACCATGTAGGTTTCCGAGAATCAAATCTTGGGGTGTTACAAACAAGCAATTTTCCTAGACTAAACTTGTCCCGATAATGACAAGGAGTAGCTTCTAGAAATTGTGATCTGTATTTCAATTGAAATTCTTTAGATTTGAACTTTCCATGGCATAGGAAATTGAATTAGCTTTCCAACGATATAAGATTCACCTAAATCCAGTAACCGGGTAAGAGGTTCTGCTATTTTAATTTCTAATCATAAAACACTGTGTTTTAGGTCCTTAGCGCATCGTGGAGAAACGTGAAACCATAATTGTCAAATTACAGTGAGACTCCATAATTATGGTGCATCGCGGAGAGGCCCAATTTCCCATTTGGTAATTTCCAGTGTCACCCGCGATACTGGTGCTTCGCGCCAGTGGTGGAAATGGCAAACTTAAGGGCTCCGCGATGGTGGCACATCATGGAGGGAAGCTAATTCCAAATCATGCTTTTTCCAGTAAGCCACCGCAATTATGGTGTGTCGCGGTGGCCACCCAGATTATGAAAAATTATGTTGTCCAGTTTCGTTTAAGAATTTAAAGGGGGTATTTTTGTAAATCCCCTAATCCCCAATCCGTCCAATAAAATAAGATTACTAAAATATCAAAGCACTTTATTCCCTATTAATCATTCTCCTCAAAGCTAAACCCTAGTTCATCATACATCCTCTCTAAGAAACTCAAATTTCTTCATTAATTCTTCAAGATAGTCCAAATTTAAGAATACCCAATATAAGAACACTAATAAACTGTGTCTAAAACTTTAATGGGAATCGAAGATTCAAGTTTCTTATCAAAGATCATCAATTAAGGTATGTGGGGTTCGAACAAGTATAATTCTTTCATCCTTGTGCCCAAAACTTTGTTTTAATTACAAACTTTCTCAATTATATATGGTTTTCCATGAATTTCAAGTTAGGGTTTATACCCATTATCATTATTTGCAAAATTTTGAGATTTTCCATGATTTAAAAGTTGAATTACATGATTATATTTTTGTTTCCATGTATATTGCTGAAATTTCCAGATTTTGAGTTGATTTATCAATAATCATATTATCAAGCATGAACATTTTGATGATTTAACCTAAGATTGATGCATGGGTTATTTATCCCAAGATTGAATATGGTTACTTCAAGATATATGATGCTTTAAGTATCTTATGAACATATTATTTTCAGATTTTCAAAAAGGCTTTAATCTTTGATCATCAGTTTAGTTATGGTATCCACTTTATAGAATTTAGATTAGCTTTATTTACAGATTTAAAAAGATAAATGCATATTTGGTTTTAGATAAACCCGTATGCTAGTTTTAAAAGTAGATTTCAAACAGAATGAGCATAGCAACTAATAAGGGAGTAGTATTTAGCACCGAGCGGGAAGTGTGGGTTTAGTGCATCCTACTTCAACAGAACTATGTAGCCAATGTAAGTACAAATTAATAAATTATTCCTACTTCTATATGGATAACAGTTACAGATGTGATCACATAGCTTAGGTTATACTCCCTGGCAAGATTATGACACCTCTCCCCAGTGTGTGATTTCTTTCTTAGAAGGATGAGACATTGGAATCCATGTTAGCTCACATGGTTTATGTTAGTTAAGTGAACCTCCCTTCAGATAAACTAATTCCTTTAAAGCCCTATGATGAAGTATTTTCCAGAATTTAGAAACTAAGTGTATAGTCTCACAAACTTAATCAAGTATTACTTTACTTAAGATTCTAGTTATAGAATTACAACTTTTAGTTTCCAGACATAAAAGGTGGGCCTTTTTTTTCACTTAGCCTATATGGTTTGAGAACAAGAACAAAATACATATTTCAGAACTAAGTGTAATAGCTTACAAGATTTAGATTGCATGTTTTATTATTCATGATTTGACTTTCAGATTTCAGATTACTCAAGCTTAAGTGAGTTATTTACATTTAGCATGCATGATGTTTTCTATAAACTATGATGATTTTGTTTACTTATTGCATACACCACCATATAGTCAGTACATCATCAAAGTACTAATCTATTTATACATTTGTTTGTTGCATTGTCTCATAAGGTAGGTTCAAGTGCTCAGTCTCAGCAACGAGAGTGATTTTTGAGTATCTCATCTACTTCCCTGCAGTTGGTGAGTCCTCTTAGTTTGGGAACTTAGCTATTCATATTTCCAATTGTTAGTAAATATTTTCATTACTCTGTTCATAGAGTCTAAGTCAGCTGGGTCCTATCCCAGTGACTCTCTACATTCAATTAGTAGAGGCTTGTTGGACTACAAGATTCATTCTTAGATTTCAGATGTCATATTTAGACCTTTTAGTATTTGTTTTATCAGATTGATGTGATTAATATTCTTAGATATACTCAGAATTTGTAGATAGTCTTTCGCATTGTCAATATCATATATCATATTTCCATATTTTGAGATTCAGAGCTAATAGAATGCAGCCAGGGTTAGCTCAATACTACTTGTAGTATTGAGGATCATGTGGCATTTCGAGCATCAAATTTTGAGGTGTTACAGGGAGTGTCCCATAATGATTTCTACTTGGGCAAAAAGGGTGCTGGTTGCGACTTCTCTAGCTCTTGCACCTAGGGGTGCTTCTTCTATCTCTAACATTGGTTTTGACCATCTCAATTCTCTTACTATCCCTAGGGAGCTTGAGGCACCTTCTAATGCTGAAGCATGTATATAGAAACTTTTCTTTCATGATGTGTATTATTTCCTTGATCCCAGCTCTACTCTTTCTCATGCCACCCCGTATATGATTGTGCATCTTAGTTTTTGGTCATGAGTGTCTCTTAGTTTTTTTTTTATTTCTCCCCTAGTAGGAGACTCTATAGTTGGTAAGAGGGTCTCTATAGGGATTGTGGTATCTGTTAGCAGTACCAAAGATCTTTTAGACTTGATAGAGTTGGGCATGGCTGATTTTGATATTGTCCTAAGGATGGATTGGTTACATTCATGTTATGCTTCCTTAGATTGTCTGACCCATAGGTTCATGTTCATATTTACCTAATAAGCCAATCGTTGTATGGGAAGGTGGTTCGTTGTTGCCTAAAAGAAGATTCATTTTATATCTTAGAGTCCCTAGTTAATCTCAAAAGGGCATTTGTATCATTTGGTCTGAGTTAAAGGTTCTAATTTATAAGGCTATTCCCTAGAGCCAGTTCCTGTAGTCAATAAGTTTCTTGATATTTTCCCCGGTGATCCTTCCAATATTCCTCCCAATTGGGAAATAAATTTTAGGGTTGAACTTATTTCAGACACTCGCCTTAGCGTGTCTCCTTAAAATATTCCTGTGTTGTACATGTGCAAGAAGGATGGCTTCCTTCGTATATGCATTGATGATTTTTTGTGGGATAAAGAAACCATAAGGAATAAGTATCCACTCCCTAGAATCGATAATTTTCTTGATCAAATTCAAGGTGCGAAGCGTTCCTCTAAAATTGATCTTAGGTCGAGTTATTATCAACTTAAGGTTGGGAAGTGGATATCCCTAAGACCTCCTTTAGTATTCGGTATAGTCACTATGAGTTCCTGGTAATGACCTTTGGGTTGACCAATGCCTCGTGGCATTCTTTGATTTAATAAATATGGAGGTTGAGTGTGGGATTCATCTTGTTTTAGATTTTTGTACAACTCTTATTCCCCCTTTATTAATTGGTTTTGGGTATAGGAAGACCAAGTGTCCCTAGTGTAATTCCCCAGTGATACCTATTAGAGCGGAGTGTTGTGCTCCTTGGCATAATAGAAGGAATCTCAAAGGTTGATCTTAAATTTTATTTTAGCAGTGGTCCCCAACAGAAGGTCGGGTTGTGTACTCTAGTGATTCTCTCCTATCTCTGTCGAGAGGGCGCTCTACTAGTGTGGAATGCATCCTATTAGAACTTACGCCTAAAGTTTGCATCTTGTATACATTTTGTTTTTATCTCTTTGGTTTTCCATGTCTCTACATTGCAAAGATGTATGGGTGACCCTTCCTTGGTTGCTTCCTTATAGGACATTGATAATTTGGACTCCTTGTCCTATGAGGAGGGTCTGGTGAGGATCTTAGATCGTCTAGTTTAACGGTTGTGAATGAAATAAGTGGCTTCGGTGAAGGTTCTATGGAGGAACCAATAGTCTAAGAAAGCTACTTGGGAGGCAAAGGAGGAAATAAAGTCCTAGTATCTGCATTCATCTCCCATTTTTGAAACTCATGATCGAGATATGTGTTAACCTTCTTGATTTGATATATGTCTTTGATAGAAAATGGGTTCAAGTCCTTAAGCTTTGAATTGATCAAGGGTGTTTGATAAATGATGGGTTTGAATCCCAAAGACAATAAAATGAATAGTGAATTGATAATGATCGTGATAAATGTTACATCCTTATGGTATGCCTTATTTTATAATGTTTAAAAGGTTGGTTTGATGTGTGATAATGTGATAACTTGTGTTTATGCTTTCCTTACCCATCATTCATAGACGAATGATCCAAGTGAGGGAGAATTGAAAACATCTAGACTTTGAACTATTGAAAAATTCCCTCATTTGGTCTCTCTAAGCTAGGTACGACTAGGGGTATGATTTGTACCCCTTGACTACAAGTCATATCCTCCTCTCCCTCCCCTCTTATACCCTAGGAATTGTGGTAAGGGTCACTCACTATCCTTGGTACGAGTAAGCCTTCAACCAATCGTACCTTAAGGTACGAGTCATACCAAGACCAATCGTATTGAGTGAATTCTTAGCTTAGAGTGGATTGTTTTTGGTACAGTTGATGGATACAAATTAGGGAATGATTTGAAATTTTTTTATATAACTCATTGAGGGGTATTCGTACCCTAACCAGTGTGGATCACCAAGGATAAGCCTAGGGTACGAGTTAGGGTACAACCCGTTCCCTAAGGTACAATTCCTTAAGTGATTCGTACCCAAGGATGGGTTCATTTTCCAGCTCTTAACTAAGAGCCTTGTGGTCATTTTCCACACCCAAATCCCTAAGTCCGCTCACTATATAAGTGTTTGTAGCCTCCTAAACATCCATTTTGATGGATCAAACATCCTAAATACTTTCTCAAACTCATTTGCCAAGAATTTGAGGTTAGGGTTTCAAGGGTGATCTTCTAGAGGAAAAGTGAAGTCAAGATTATTTGTTAATCAAGTTTTCTAAGGCTTGTATCTCTCTCCTTTGTCAAATAACTCAAAAAACATGTATTTCACACTTGGATTAGTAAGTGTGCATAGTGGTTTTGAAATTAAATGAAAGCGGTTTTTTGTTGTCAATGATGAATGATGTTTCTTCTTGCTTGAGCTTTTGATTAGACATGTTAATACTGATCGCTTGCACGTGTGGGTACTTTTTGTATGTGTTCTAAAATATGGTTCTTAAATAACCCTAATAATGATGAATTCCACCATAAATTTGGTCTTGATAAAGGTATGCACATAAGGTGTTTGTGAAAATATCTAAATGAATTGTCTAGTGACATGTTAATGGTGTGTTGAACAGGATATTGGTGTAGTGAATATGAATGAGATAAGATATTGTTGCAATGCATGTGAGTACTTAGTGAATTATTGGTAAAGGCCTTTTTGACCATGTATTGAGTCATGATGAATGTAAATTCTTAGTATATGGTTGGTAATAATCTTATTAATTATGTAATGGATTAATTTATGACTTTAGATGGTGTGATGGCCCAATAAGTATGAATGGTTGATAAATGGTATTGTAATGATGTTGTTAGACATTTAATTAGTTAAATTATGACCATATTGGTTGATGGAGAAGAAAGGGGTTCATTTCCCTAAACATGAACTTGAATTTTGTATGGAACTAAAGTGTGGTATAGAAAGGCTAGTGAAGCCTAAATGGCTTGTAAGAGTCTTGATGACTATAATTTAAATTGAGTGATGATTTTAATTAAGGCATTGGCCTAATAAAGTGGTTAATTGATGAATACTCCAATGAATGATTTGAATGAAGGCATTGGCCTAATAAAGGGGTTAATCGATGAGTACTTCCATGAAGACTTCATGGTCCTGTACGGTGCTAATATAGGTAAATGGTTCAAGCCCTTAAATGTGAAATGGATTGAATGGATGTTAATACATGAACTAAAAGGGGTTAAGATTTCAATGTCGTCTAATAATGACAATGAAATGGCTTGTTGTTGGAGTCCTACGCCTAATGAAATGGTTTGTGGTTGGAGTCCCTCACCTGATAAGTATGAATGGTTGATAAATGGTACATCCATGTAATTATTTAAATTATGACCATGTTTGTTGATGGCTAAGAAAGGGGTTCATTTCTCTTAACATGAACTTGAACTTTGTGTGGAACTAAAGTGTGGTATAGAAAGGCTAATGAAGAATGAATGGCTTTTAAAGGTATGAATCACTATAATTTTTATTGAATGATGATTAGAATAAAGGTATTAGCCTAATAAAGTGGATAATCGATGAATACTCCAATGAAGACCTTATGGTCCCGTACGGTGTTGATGTGGGTAAATGGTTCAAACCCTTAAATGTGAAATGTATTGAATGGATGTTAATGCATAAACTAAAAGGTTTTAAGATTTCACTGTAGTCTAATAATGGTAATGAAATGGCTAGTTGTTGGAGTTCCTCTCCCAATGAAATGGTTTGTGGTTGGAGTCCCTTGCCCAATAAAATGGTTTGTAGTTGGAGTCCCTCGACCAATAAAATGACTTGTGGTTGGAGTCCATCGCCTAATGAAATGTCTTGTGGTTAGAGTCCCTTGCCCAATAAAATAACTTGTGGTTGGAGTCCCTCGATCAATAAAATGGCATGTGGTTGGAGTCCCTCGCCCAATTAAGTGTCTTGTGGTTGGAGTCCCTCACCTAATGGAATGTCTTGTAGTTGGAGTCCCTCACCTTGGTTGAATTGGTTGAGTTGGTTTGAGGTTCGGATCCCCTTGAATAATGTAACGAATAAGTTTAAGGTTCTAAAATTGGTAAGGTGAAAGGTTGAAAGTTCTTTCCCCATGTCTAATGAATGAATGATTTAAGAATGATTTCTATGACCCTTTCCATGGCTCGGTATGCTATATATAAACATATGTATGTGTATCTTCATATATGCCTACGTTAATGGAAATGTGATTTCATATTATGGTTTGACTTGGATTGAACTAACGCGCTAATTTATACTTGTCATCGAGATATATGCTAGGTTTCGACACTTCATAATATTTTACTTTAAGTCATATACATGTATAGACTTGGCATTTGTCTATTGTCGGGGAGATGTCCCGACATATTGTTGACATAGATTTGTTAGCGACTTTGTGGATAACTGAGGACTTGGGTATATTGGCTAGTGTGTTGATATTTATGAAATGGTTGTACATTGTTAAGTTATGACTATTAGTATTGTTTCCACTAGTTTACTTTGTAGTCGAGTTCATCCAACACTTAGAATTTATATTGATGATTAGGTTAGGTTATCAGGGTGACTTCTAGTTCATAAGTGATTGAGGTTCCCATATGATATTTCTCGGATTCAGGGTGTGTCCCGCACCTTCCTCCGTCCCATATTGGAGAGATATGTATATGAATATATATGTGTATTGATAAAATGTAATCGCATCCCTTACAATGATAAACACTTACGGGATATCCAATAATTATCATTACACGACCCTTGGCCCAATAATATAATTGGAATAATCACAACATCATAATGACGGCCTTAGGCACATAATTATATTTGGAACTTATATCATTAATCATATTTATAAGCCATAGCATATCTCTAATCATCTTATAAATAATATGTATCAAAAATATAGGAGGCATGATATCAATAAGCATGTAATCACCTCTCACACAAGAGGCATCTCACATCTAGGAGGCATAATATAGATAGACATGTAATTATCTATAGAATATCATATATCAGTAGGTCATACATTATGACTATGAGGAATATTACCTTTCTAGGCCAATTGTCATATCTAAGAGGAACATTGTCTCCATAGGTCCAAAAATCATGACTAAGGGAAGTAGCAACTCTATAGGCCAATCACCAAGTCTAAGAGGAAATAGCATCTCTATAGGCTAGTCATCAAGTCGAAGCGGAAATAGCATCTCTATAGGCCAATCATCAAGTCTAATAGGAAATAGAATCTCTATAGGCCAATCATCAAGTCTAAGATGAAATAGCATCTTTATAGGCCACATAATGTATCTAGGAGGAATATTATTTTTAAATTCCCTATATTACTTCCAAAAGATGTGTCATAAACATTACTCAAAAGACACAATTCCGAAACATTAATAAAAGTTACCAAGTCACAAAGTAACCTTATTCTAAGGTTTACTAGCCTCATCTTTGTCTAACGTCCACAACTAAGTCCATACGGCTAATACAAGTCAAGGCCTAAGTGGGCCGGACAATCCCACTTCTAAACCTTAATGTCCATAATAAGGCATACCATGCCCCAAAATAGGCTAAGGTATCTAAATCAACTTCTAGATGTCAAGTAAGCCACATTCAAGCCTAAGATAGGAACTTTGATTCGAAACAAAGGTACTCAAGTCAACTCTACCCAAATTAGGATTTCAAGACTACCACACTATCCCAAAAAGGTTAAATATACACTTCATGTTTTAAATGCTAAAACGACATCCCAAACATAGAATTACATCGTTTTCATGATACAAGTTTGTCTAAACTAGGGAGAAGGCAATGGTATTCTAAAGGGGTTATAAACATACCATCTTACAGGTCCAAAATCCTCATCTAATCTCCAAATTTCCACAATCAAGGATAAGGCATTCTACTAATAATCAAGCCTTACAGCCAAATTCACACGTGATATATATCACACATCATCTATGAAGATAAGTAAATAGAAGCCTACCTCAAGTCAAAATTGCAAAACCTCACTCCATGCACCATATGCTCATATTCACTTAAAGATCCCCATAATGCGATCACACTATCAAATCCATAATCTACCTATCAATATGAGTGTAATGATACCCATATTGTACTATTGTGCTTCTGGTCCAAAAATAACACCAAAACCTAAGTGGGTCCCACAAATAGAAAACGAGTTTCCCAGACCAACCTAATTTTCACACATGATCAAGAAGTCATAACCCTCAAGAAATAGGTGAAAATTAAGCATACTTTGGGCTAAAATCAATCCTTAAGCTAAATTGGGGTTTTGGGTCAAAACTAGAAAATCCAAGCATGATTTCAAGGTATTCTTTCCTTAAATTTGAAGATAATTATGATAAAAAATGATAATTAAACTCCCAAGTCACCCGCCATGATCAATTTATAATTAGCACACCCTATTAGAATTTTAAGCTCTCAAGGAAGGAAGCAAATGGCCAATTCTCGACCAAAATGGCTATTTAAAGAATCAGCCTAGGCCCTCGATCCTCACATGGCATTTGCAATCGCGCTAAGGCCTCTGCAATCCCAGTCCTAGCTGCATCATATGACATCTGAAACTTAGAATATGCCTTAGGATGCATGTAGAATCCAATTTTTTCAAACAAAATGTGTAACCATACTAAATTCAATATTACAGATATGTTGGATTTGGATTTTCAATGTAAGGTTATTTCAACCAAATATTGGTCCCACACCTAAGCTTACAAATTTTCAACTTTCCGATCGTTAGGTTAAAATGATCTCGGGTGCATTGGGACACAAACCAAGGGTCTACCTTGCCTAAAATCAATATTTAAAATTTGTTGATGCAGTTGGAATTTACATCCGAGATTGTCACTAAAATTTTCACTCGGTGGCTATTTAGAACTAACAAATATTTTTAAATGGGGAATTGGTTCTAAAAACAAAATAACCTTCTTGGTAACCAAACCATCAGTCCTAGCAAGTCATAAATAACTTGGGCCAGCTATTGAGAAGCTCAAACAGTGAAGATAAGCATAAATATGGAAAATGACCTAAAGGGTCATTACAATATGATAACCGAGCAAATAGATATAAGCATTTTTGTGAGGAATCAGTGAGGGTATCCGATAAGGGTGTGGCATACGCTCTATGCTCTACAATTTTGTTGTAGCAAGCCCCTATTTCCAAATACACAAAAACTTGCTTTTCTCTTTAGTTTTTCAAGAGTAAACTAGTTATTTACATCCTAAATCATCCTATAACTAATGCTAACATAATTTCATCCTCCCATAGCCCTAGTTACACAATCCCTCTCCTTCCAAATTCTTAAGAACACCAAATAAGGTTTCTTCCCCATAAATTCAACTTCCAAGGCTTTAAATTCAAGTTTTTCCTGAACGTTTCCTCCTTAATTTTATATTAAGGGGATGGGAAATAAATTTAGGTGTTCATATCAATTCCAAGCTAGGGTTCAATCTTCAAAGTTAAGGGTTCAAGATTTTATCTAAATTTCTTTCATCAAAAAGGCATGTACCATTGCCCTTACACTTGTTTTGCTTAAAGAAAGTATTTAAATGGTTATTCATGTGTATTTGACAATGGATTTTTATCTGGGTTGATAGTTTTGGAAGGATTGTTGGTTGATTTTCATTCCTATGGCTTTAATACAAGTGTTTATGTTTTATTTATGTATCTTAAAACTCGTTGGGGTGCATGGTTATGGTGAATGGGATAGGGGCGAGGCATTCCCCTAATTTGATGATTTTGGTTTGTAATTTGGCTTTGGAAATTGTGTTTCCTCAACCCACTTGCATAATTGTTTTTGAAATATGATTAGTCACATGATTTGGCTCACTTCCTTAAGCTATTGCATTGTATAAATGGTTAAATGGATAAAAAGGGTTTTGAATGCCTTTCTTGCCATGTTTTTTTTATTTTAAACTAGATTTAATGAACAAAGAGGCTCATGGAATTCCTCCAAGTTAATGGAATTGGTATGCTATAATTATAATCTTGCAAGCATAATGGTATGATGATACCTATGGTTATGCATTAATGGATAATTCCTTAGTTAAATGGATGGGTTATGTGAAACTTGTTTTAATTTGACTTAAAGGGGGTTGTGTAGCTCACAGTGAAAGATGGATGTCCTAGAGGACCGATACTGGAAACCACGTTTGCCAATGAGGGGGTCTTTATAACCGTGTGCATTGGTCACACTTATATATATTTTGAATTAGCTGAGGTTGAGGCATTCCCTAGCTCATCCTTGGATTTTCCTAGTTCGTATGGCTAACACGCACTATGACCCTTTTAGCAGGGAGTGTTGAACCCATATATCCTATGGGTGTCCTTAGGACAGTTAGAGCTACACAGTCAAGGATAATGTTTTACTCTTATGTTAAACCTTGTTTCCTATCCCAGTATGTTATGTATATATGTATACGAATGTATGCATTTGCTTTGAATGATTTTGAACTGATTTGATCATGGCATTACTATATCCCTTCCTTAAGTTACACATTAGAGCTCACCTTGCTAACCATCTCCGAATGTTGCATCCCCACGTGATGCAGGCATTGAAGACACTTTTGCTTTTTTTGCATAGTGATAGGTAATTCTTGGATTATTCGTGAGTCAGTTTGAAATGGTGAGCTTTCCTCTTTTGAAAGGACTGTTACTTCCTAGTTTAGTTTATTTTATAGACTTTAATTTGGTTTTGTTTTGATTTTACTATTATCAGTGGCATTACCTGACATAAGTTGATCTTTGGATATAGAGGATTTCTAGATTGTTATGGATTGAGATTGTTGTTAGTTAACAAATAATGAGTAGTTGGAAAGTATTGACTAGATAGATATTCTATGGTGATATGTCTATGCTTATGAGTATTTTACTGTATCTTATTTGGTTATGGTAATTGTGATGATACTGATATCAATCATGCCAGAGTATACTATTCTGATAATATTGATACTCAACAAGCCCGGAGAATGCTATTATGATGATATTGATATCCAGCAAAGCTGGAGGATACTATTATGATGATATTGATACTCGATAAGGCCGGAGGACACTATTATAATGATATTTATACCCTTCAAGGTCGACGAATACTATTATGATGATATTAATACCCAACAAGATCAGAGGATACTATTATGATGATGTCAATAACCAGCAAGGCTGGAGGATATAATGATTATATGTTGATACCCGACAAGGTTGGAAATTGATTATGATAATGATGATCATGATGAGAATACTTATGATAATTTATGATACTAATTATTTACTTTGGATTCATTATAACATGTGCATCGCCTATTGCCAATATGTATACATTCCTATCAGCCAGTATAGGATGGTTGCATAGATATAGGAGAAGAATATGCCTTGTTTTCTTATATGTCGATTGAACCTTCCAATATTGCGATGGTAGAGGTACACATAAGCTTGGCTAGGTATTTAGTTATCTGGAGTAGCTGGTTATTCGCGTCGCTGTAGATACTATTGTTACCATTGTTATAATCGTTATTATAGATAGCTTATGAAAGATTGGTCATTGATTTGGTATCGGTATTTAAGGTATATTTTTGTATTCTCCTATCTTATGATTGCATTTTATGCACAATTATTTCATGTCTATCCATGTGGATTAGAAACCTCGATTATAATAGTATTTAAATCTTGATAAGTGTTATAATGGGGTATTAAATCGGAATATAATGATATATGTTATGATTTTAGATGACCTCATGTTTATATGCATATATATCTATATATCTATTTAGCTATATGAAGCTATGGTACTACCGTATATCCCACTTTATTGTTCTTTTTGTATATTTGTTACTTTGCCTTTTATATTACTATATATCTTTCTTTTGCTTTTTATTCATATATTGACCTGGAATATATGGTATAGCATTGACGTATATTGAATGTAGCTAGAATAGGATAGTTCACCCTGATACTTCCTTAGTTTTATTATGTTAGACTCTTGGACATAAATAGGATAGTTGCTCTGTATTATCTCATTGACATATCATATGATTTTTGAACTCTTGTATTTTTCGTTCTATTTATATGATGTATATAGAAACTTTATCATTGGAGCTCAGTTGGCAATAGCCTACTAAGTACCATTTGTTTGGTACTCATACTACTCTTCTACATCCTCCAAATTATAGTACGAGTTATCCCTATTAATGTGTGCATTGTGCGGAGCATCCCTGGTTTAGATACTTAGAGTGAGCTCCTAACATTTGTAGTATTACTTATCTCTCTGTTAAGTATTATACTAGTCTCTAAGTTGTATTTGAAGATTAGTTGTATCAATGTATTTCTCTTGGTATTTCACTTTTGTAATCTTTTTATATTAGAATCTCTTGTACTTATACCATCAAGTTTTGGGATTCTTCTATTTATTGATCTTTATTTCATTATTTTGTATTTTTTCCTTATATTATTGAGTATTTCATTACTAGCCATTTTGAACTACGGGTAGGCTTGCCTACTATGGGTTATGGAAGGCGCCATCATGAACTAAGGAAATCGAGTTGTGAAAAATTGGCATTAAAACCTAGGTTCTATTAGTGTATTAGTACAAGAGCTAAGTGTTAGTAGAGTTCCATGGAACAGTGCAGAGATGTCCGTAACTTATCTTCGGAAGGCTATAGTAACATTTTAGGAAACTCACTTCATGACTCCTTATTGTGTGTCTGCATTCCTATGAACCTTGAACATATTTTTTGACTTTATTCTATCCCTGAAGGACGATGCGATATTATCAACAGATGCGGATGAAACTTAAACAAGTGTTTCTACAATTTTAGCATAGCATCAGACTAAAGTATCTGAAATGGATGATGAAGATCCATAGCCACATCCAAAAAGGATTTAAAAAGTGTCCCCATCAGACTTGCAGAGTGTGGTATGGTTTTTTGGGCCATAGCAATCATTCTAGGTAATGAGGGGTAGTATCTCGAAGTATTCTAGGATCTTCGTTTGGTTGTGTTGTGATGAGACACTGGAATCGAGAATACGCCTGGTATGAGATAGGTGATCATCTAAAGTTAGCCTATATTCCTCGCCAGACTAAAGTTCCTAAGCTAGGCTGTGATTTCAAAAGTTTGGACAATAATTTGGTGACTTTTTCACAACCTCAGTTTGCCAGCAGTTTGAGCTCAGTTTGTGTTCTCTCTATATTGATGATTCAGGAATTGCTACGACTATAAAGAGACGACTACTAGTCTAGGGAGTTTCCCATAACATGAGATTCCAGTCATTCAGCTTCTTTAGACCAGCTCATGTTGTTGTTGAATCTTTAGTTAGAGGTGGTGCGCTAGGTGCCTAAGTTGATGATTTAGTCGGTCAGTCTGAGTTGAACCCATTAAGATTTACTTTCCTATACTCGTCAGGCATGTGATTGCAAATGTCAGTTGGAGGCCAGTTAGCGGTTAAGTTGACTTGGCTATTTTAGAAGTAGAATGAGAGTGTTGGTGGAAAAAGGGATACCTGTGGAAAAATCCCTTGCAAGTGTTTTCTCTCTATTGAGGTTATCTAGGAAGTCATGCTTGGTGGATGGGGCCCAGTACCTCATCCTTTTGAGCTTTTGAGATTCTTTCTGTCCGTTGACTTTCGGGGATGAAAGTCTTTTTAGTAGTGACTATTATAATGAACCTTTAGGTCATTTTTCATATTTATTCTTATTTTCATTATTTGAGCTTCTCCATAGCTGCCCCATGTCATTTATGACTTACTGTGAGCAATGGTTTGGTTACAAGGCAATTCGTTTGATTTTTAGAGCAAATTCCCTATTTTGAAGTCTTTCCTAGTTCCAAATGGCCATCGGGTGAAAACTTTAGTGAAATGATCTCGAATAAAAATTTCAACTATGCCAGTAGATCTCATTTCGACCTATTAGTATAGGTAGACCTTTAGTTTGGGCCCCAATGCACCCGACCTCATTTCGACCTATTGGTCGAAAAGTTACAAATTAGAAAGAATGTGTGTGGGACCCATATTTGGTCAAAATGACCTCAAATGAAAATTTAACTTGGCCATTACATCCGAAATAGCGATTTTAGGCTAGGGAGACCCTTTGTTTAGGTTTCAATGCTCCCAAATTATTTTGGGCTACTAAGCAGATTTTATGAAAAATGATGAAACTATAGGTGTGGAACCCACTTTTTTTCTAAACGACCTCCAATGAAAGTTTTGATGATTTCAATAGATTTAAAATGTGGTTTACAATAAAATTCTCGATTGGATGATGTTCTTTCGATTCTGAATGAGTTTCAAGGGGTCAAAAATTTAATTTTTAGTTTGCTATCATCTGGTGCAACCGTGATGGTGACCAAGAGTGTGTGATTGTGAGAAGCATGATCGTGGCCTATAGGATTGTGATTGTGATATTTGAGTCCTTGTAGGGGATATATAAAGGCTCGAAGACGCATTTAGGGCATTTCCCCTTCACCATTTAGACCTAGAAACCCCAAAATGAGTGTGATAACTATAAATTAGTCATGGGGGTGACTTGGTAGAATAATTATCATCTTGCATCGCTATTATCTTCAAAATTAAGGTAAGAATTTCTTGAATTCATGCTTGAATTTCTTAGTTTGGACTCTTAACCGCAATTTAGGTTAGGACTTGATTTTAGCCCAAACTATGCTTAGTTTCTCCCATTCTTTGAGGGTTATGATTCTCTATTCATGTATGAACATTGGGTTAGTCTCGAAAACTCATTTTCCATATGTCAGACTATAATACCCTATAACTTTTCCTAGCTTAATTTTGCTCCTAGAACTCTAAAGTTTAGCTTCAAAACTGAATAACTTTTGTTACATGTGAAATTTCCAGATTTTGACTTTTTATTATGTAGATAATTGAATGAGCTTTCCATCGATACCAATTTTGCCTAAATCCGATGCTCGGTTGAGAAGTTATGGTGATTTTTGTAAAACAATGTGCCATCTATACTAGAACTGGGTCACGGCAAGGGATCAATTCGCATTTGTCAATTCCATCCGACCTCCTCGATAAGCTCACATCGCGAAGGAGCCTAATTTCCCAGATGTCCATTTCCAGTAGGCTAGCGCGATCGTACCGCATCGCGCCAGTGGCCAAAATGGTACTTCTATAGTGCACTGTGATAGATCTGCATCGCAGAAAACTTTCAGTACCTAATAATCCAATTTCTAGTGAGCCACCACGATAGTGGCGCATCGCTGTGGCATGTCAATTCAAAAAAATATTTTTTTTCCAGTTTCGATCAAATATTAAAAGGGGTATTTTCATCAATCCCCAAAGCCCCAATTTGTCCAAAACAAAGGATTAAATCCATTCTAAGCACTTTATACAAAATTTCATCTTTTCTTTCTCAAAGAAAAACCCTAGAACTCAAAGGCTTCTCCTCCAAGAAATCAAATTCCACCATTATTTCTCCAAGAAAGCTCCAAATTGAGGATTCCCAAGATAAGAAAATCAAGAACTCATCCTCAAGAACTCAAATAGGAATCAAAAGTTCAAGTTTCTCCATTTAATCATCAATTAGGGTATGTGGAATTTATGAACAAGGATCTTCTTCCATCCTTGTGCCCAAAATCAAGTTTGTAATATCATATGATATTGAATAAATATCCATGATATTTGAATTAGGGTTCATGCCAATTATTACTATTTGCAAGATTATGTGTTTTTGAGTGATTTTGAAGATGAATTGCATGACTATTTTCATAATTTCATGCCTATTGCAGTACTTTCCAGATCTTGACATTGTTTTTATTATCAAGCATGAAATTTATGATGTTTTGACATAAACTTGATGCATCAGTTACTAAACCCAAATTTATATGTTGATATTTAAAGAAAGATGATGCTTTAAGCATCCTATGATCAGATTATTTACAGACTTTCAATGAAGCTTTGATCTTTTGATCCTCAGATAGGTTTTGGAATCCACTTTACAGATTTATTACAAATTACAAAATTTAGAAAAATTTTAGTTGTAGATTGACTCAGATAAAAGCATAATTGGTTTTATAATAAACCATTATGCTAGTTTTAATGTGGATTTCAAACATAATGAGCATAGATTTAAAGGGAGTAGTGTTTATCACCTAGCAGGAAGTGTGGGATTAGCACGCCCTATCTTCCTCAGAACTATGCAGCCAACGTAGGTATAGATTATTAGATTATTCCCACTTCTACATAGATAGCAGTGACAAATGTGATCACTTAGCTTAGGTTATACTACTTAGGAAGAGTATGACACGTCTCCCCATTGTGAGGTTTTCCCCTTAGGGGAACGAGACGGTTGACTCTATGTTAGCTCATATGCTTTATGTGGGTTAAGAGAACCTCCCTACTAGTGAAAGTAAATGATTAACAGAAAAAATTTTAGAAAACGAAGTGTAAAGGCTCACAATTTTATTCAGAATATACTTTACAGAAAGATAACAGTTACAGATTTTAGTATTCAAATTTCAGACATAGAAGTGAGTCCTTTATACACTTGGATAGTATTATTTAAAGATAGATTATTAGCACAACTTTTAAAACTAAATGTTATGACTAGCTAGATTTACAAAGTATGATTTGTTATTCATGATTTTAGATTTTAGTATTTCAGATATTCCAGCTTATGTGAGTCATTTACATTTAGCGTACATTATTTTACAAATTCTAATGATGAGATGATGTTTTACTTATGCATTTTACCCCCATATACTCTGTACATCCTCAAAGTACTGATCCACATATATCTATATGTGCTATATTGTCTCATAAGTAGGTTCAGGTGCTCAGTATCAGCAGAGTGAGTAGTTCAAGCATCTCCATCCACATCTAATAGTTGTTTAGTCCTCATAGTTTGGGGAATTTATCATTTTAGATTTTGTAGCTTATCAGTTTATATGATTCAGTTTTCTTTTCAGACAGTTCGTGTTAGCTGGGGGTCTATTCTAGTGACTCTCTAAATATTAGTAGTAGAGGCTTGTCAACTGCTACATTTGATTCAGACTTACAATATTGATTTTTAGATATTACATTCAGATTATTCTCAGCTATCTCAGACAGTTTTCAATATTTAATATGACTTTTATGTCTACATTTCCATTATTATGAGATTTAGACTTTGTAGATGGCAGACAGGGTTAGCTTAAGGCTACTTATAGTATTGAGCATCGTGTGATGTATCGGGATCAGATTTTATGGTGTTACAAAATTGGTATCAGAGCCTAAGGTTTATAATAGTCATAGGAAATCAGACAAGCCGCGTTACATAGAGTCTTGATCATGGGTGTGAAGCGCACCACATTTATGATCAAGAGGCTACAGGACATTCTTAGAAAGTGATCTCTTTCTTTCATTATCTATCATGCTTCTAGTATCTCTATTTATTTTTAACTTGTGCTCTTATGTTACAGCTGAATATGCCTCCTTGTTGAGCTAACGCCCATAGAAATGATAACCAACTACTAGCCTATTGATCCTCTAAATAAGAATATATCCCATATTGAGTTTAAGGTTGCCTTTCGGGTGTAGGCCTATGTAGTGACTGCTAATCTTCAGGGCAACCATCAGGCTGCATCCCCACTTCTTAGAATGGTGATCTAGAAGCATCCAAAATTATAGATTTCATGAGGATGAATCTGCCAGAGTTTTTTGGGTCGAAAGTAGGTGAGGACCCATAACTTTATTTAGATGAGATGAAGAAGATCACCTAGATTAGGCATATTTCTAAGGAGGAGAGTGTATAGTTAGAATCCTATAGGTTAAAAGATGTAGCGTATGATTGGGTAGTTATGTGGAAGAATGGTAGAGGTGAGAATGTAACTCCTATAAGTTGGTAGGTATTTCAAGATGCTTTTCTAGATAGGTTGTTTTTGTGTGAGATGAGGTAAGTTAAGGTAGAGGAGTTTGTGAATTAGAGGTGGGTCTCAATGACAGTGAGGGAGTACTACCTTAAGTTCAATAATTTGTCTAAGTATGCCCCTAATACGATGACTGATCCTAGAGCTAGTATGAGTAAGTTTGTTACTAGCGTATTTATCCTGGTAGTCAAGGAGTGTAGGACTGCCATACTTATTAGAGACGTAGATCTTGATTGGTTGATGATTTATGTTCAGCAAATTAAGGAAGAAAAGTTTAAGGGAAGAGATAGAAACAATAGAAAAGCTAGAACAAGGTAGTTTGAGTATGGCCAGGCTAGGTCTAGAGGGGGAAATCATTCATAGTTTCAAAATCGCTCATCTATGCCAGCACCATCTTCAGCTAGTTCTCCTGCTCTAAAGCTAGAAAGGAGCAGTAGGGTAATTCCTCTATGTCTAAATCTCAAAATAGTGTGAGTAGAAGGCTCGGTTATCCTTCATGAGCTAAGTGTGGTAAGAATGATCCTGGAGATTGCTTGGCTGGGCAGAAGGGTTTTTATGGTTGTGGTAAGTTAGGCCATAGAATTAGAGAGTGTCCGCATGCTAAGCAGGGAAATAGAGATGTTTGTCCCCAGACTCAGGCTACTAGTGAACTAGCTCCTTTAGGTCACCCAGTCTCTCCCCAGGATGCATCATCTATTACTAGTGGCGGTCAGCGCTAGAATCAGTTTTATGCTTTACCATCTCATCAGGAGCAGGAAGATTCGCCAAATGTTGTTACTAGTATAATTTATGTCTTTAATCTTGATGTTTATGTGTTGTTATAACCTGGGTCAAGTTTCTTGTATGTGACCCCATTAGTTGCAGTAAATTTTGAGGCAAGTTCTGAAAAGATCCCTGAGCCTTTCTTAGTTTCTACCCCAGTAGGTGAATTAGTTGTTGCTAAAAAGATCTTTAGAAAATGTCCTATCACTGTCCTTCATAAAATCATATTAACAGATATAATAGAGTTAGATATGGTTGACTTTGACCTTATTCTTTGTATGGATTGGCTTCATTCATATTATACATCCACAAATTGTTGCACCCGAGTGGTGATGTTTTAATTTCTAGATGATCCATTCTTTGAGTGGAAAGGTAATTTAGTGACTCCCAAGAATCATTTCATATCTTATCTTAAAGATAGAAGGTTGATCTCCAAAGGGTGTAACTAACATCTTGTTCGAGTCAAAGACACTAATTCTGAGACTCCAACAGTTCAGTTAGTCAATGTAGTTAAGGAGTTTCCTAATATCTTTCTAGAAGATTTGCAAGGGGTACCTCCCGATAGGGAAATAGAATTTGGTATTGACCTTCTCCCACATACTCAGCCTATTTTCATTCCTCCTTATCATATGGCTCCAGCCGATCTTAAAAATTAAAAGAGCAACTCAAAGATCTTTTAGATAAAGGTTTCATAAGGCCTAGTATTTCTCTATGAGGCACTCCTGTCCTATTCGTGTGAAAGAAAGATGGTTCTTTGCATATGTAAATTGACTATCATCAGCTAAATAAAGTTGCAGATCAAAAACAAATATCCTCTTCCTAGAATTGATGACTTATTTTATCAACTCCAAGGTGCAAGTTATTTCTTCAAGATAGACCATAGATTCGGCTATCATCAGCTTAGAGTAAGGGAGTGTGATATTCCAAAGACAACTTTCAGAACCCGTTATGGTCATTTTGAGTTTCTAGTTATATCCTTCAGGCTAAACAATGTCCCAACAGCCTTCATGGACTTGATGAAAAGAGTTTTCAAATAGTATCTGGACACGTTTTCCATAGTCTTTATCGATGATATCCTTGTCTACTCTCGTAGTGAGGATGATCATGCAGACCATCTTAGAATTGTGTTGCAAACTCTTAGAGATCACCAGTTGTTCACCAAACTCAGCAAATGTATATTTTGGCTCAGGTCAATAGCTTTTCTTGGTCATATTGTTTCCAGCGAGGGCACTAGAGTTGATCAACAAAAGATAGAAGCCATAAGAAATTTGTCTAGACCTATCTCTCTATCAGACATTAGGAGTTTCTTCATTTTAGCTGGCTATTAAAGATGTTTTGTTAAAGGATTATCGTCTATTGCTTCTCTAATATCTAGATTAACCTAGAAAAAGTTTAAGTTCCAATGGTCAAATTCCTGCGAGAAGAGTTTTCAGGAGTTGAAGACTCAACTCATTTCAGCCCCAGTTTTAACATTACCCGATGGTACATAGGATTTTGTGGTGTATTTTGATGCCTATAGAATTGGCTTGGGTTGTGTGTTGATGTAGAGAGGTAAGGTTATAGCCTATTCCTCTAGACAACTTAAGCCTCATGAAAAGAATTACCTGACCCATGATCTTGAATTAGCTGTTGTTTTGTTTGCTTTGAAAATCTGGAGATATTACCTTTATGGGGTGCATGTTAATGTGTTCATGGAGCAGAAAAGTTTGCAGTATGTGTTTACTCAGAGGGAGTTAAATCTTTGTTAGAGAAGGGGGTTAGAATTATTGATATATTATGACATAAGTGTATTGTTCATCCGGTCAAGGCCAATATAGTGGGAAACGCCCTTAGTAGATTATTTATGAGCAGTGTTGCTCATGTGGAGAATGATAAGGATGAGTTAGTTTAAGAAGTTCATTTGTTATCTAGACTGGTTGTGAAATTGGTTGATTCAGCTAAAGGGAATGTTTAGGTTCAGCGTAGTTTCGAATCTTCCCAAGTTTCTGAAGTGAAGGAAAAACAAGATAAGGATTCTAGTTTGGTCAAAATAAATAAGTCAGTTAAAAGACCAAAAGATGGAGGTTTTCTCCTAAGGGGGAGACGTAGTGTTGAGATACCATAGTAGATTGTGTGTGCTATGTGTTGATGATTTGAAGCAACAAATTTTGAAAAAATCACTTGGTGCGCGTTATTCTATTCATCTAGGAGCCACCAAGATGTAGCGCAACTTGCAAGAAATCTATTGGTAGCAGAGTTTGTAGCCAAGTGTACAACTTGTCAACGGGTTAAGGTAGAGCACCAAAGACCTGATGGTACATTGAAAGAGTTTGGTATCCCCACTTAGAAGTGGGAAGAGGTGAATATGGACTTTGTGACTGGATTACCCCATTCACGTCATCAGCATGATTCCATTTGGGTTATTGTAGATAAATTGACTAAGTCAGCGCATTTCTTCCCAGTTCACATGTCTTATATAGCTGAACATTATGCTAACTTGTATATCAAAATGTTAGTCAGATTGTATGGAGTTCCTTTTTCCATCATCTCAGATAGGGGTACTCGGTTTACCTCTCAATTTTGGACAGCCTTTCTGAAGGGTCTTGGTACCCAAGTTCATCTTAGTTCAGCTTTTTATCCATAGGTAGAAAGGACCATTCAGACTCTAAAGAATATGTTGAGGGCTTGTGTTCTTGATTTCAAAGGTAGTTGGGATGAGCATTGATACTCCCAAATTACACCTCTCTTATGAGAGAGTAAGCAGTCGCTGTCAAATATAGAACCCAACCAGGTTGGTGTCGAATTCCACAGGGAATACTGTGTTAATAAGTATTGTAGTTGTTACTGGACTGTTGGTCAGAGGTTCCTGAATGGGGGATTTTGGTTTAAATTTGAAATGATAGTTACAATATAACAATGAAGCAATATGTGTATTAATATTTGATCACAGAGAATGACAAGTTAGGGTTATGTCCACCTTGTAGCTTTTACTTCTCTATTAACTATGAGTAATAAGGATTTATACATGCATGCACTTATAGAGAGATGTATTATAATTCTAAATCCAAGTGTTTCTCAACCATCAAGGATTTATTCACGTTAGTTCTCTCGAATCCAAAGTGTACAACCAATCATACGAACTCTCCAAGTAATTCATCCTGCTAAGGCATTAACATGTAAAATAGAGGTTGGAAACCCTATTTTCTTGTCACTACTCTCTTTTCCAATTAGTAACTTTTCTATCAAACAACTTATTGCTATAATGGCACATTCCCTATGTTTGCAACCACGAGAATTCAATCATAACAAAGAGAGTAATGATATAAGTGGATTAACACATCATAAATTCAAAAACCCATAGCAATAGAGAGTATACTACAAGGTTTCCATAACCCTAACAAATAAACTTAGCTACTCATTAATAAAACAGAAATCACAATAGAAATATTCATCATACCAAAACTTAGAACGTTCTTGGTGGAGAAGATGAATAGCGGAAATAAGAGAGAAAAATGTTTCTATCTCTCCTCCTCAAGCTAAGCCGCTTTCTCTTGTTTTCAAAATAATACAGAATGTGAATTCTCAGTAAAAATTCAGCAACAAGTCTTTTAATAGCCTTCTATCTCAATTTCCTTTTAAGTCCTCAACTTATTATAAATGATAAATTTGCCCAGGAGAAAGTTCCCATGCATCACATTTGGTCCAAATTGTAGTTTCTAGGCGCCACATTTGGTCCAGGTTGCTACTCTCTCTTGTGTCAATTCCATCCATATTCCATAGTCCCATAATGTCTTCATCTACCTCATTAATACCTGAAGTCATGCTAATCACATCGGTTAGCTCAATTACATGAAAGTACAGTAAAAACATAATAAACTAGGCACTTTTTTCTCTAAACATAGCTAAAATATGGATAAATTATGGTTCTTAGGCGTATAAATACACCCAACATCAAGCATTTGTCATTGATTGAGTTCACTTATAATAACAATTGTCATGCTAGTATTTAGATGGCTCTATTTGAGGCTCTTTATAGGTGAAGATGTAGATCTCCAGTTGGTTGGTTCAATGTGGATGAGGTCGCATTGATTGGGCCAGATATGGTGTTTGGATCCATGGGGAATGTTCAGTTGATTTGAGAGAGATTAAAAGCAGCTCAGAGTCATCAGAAATCTTATGTAGATGTAAGAAGAAGAGATCTTGAGTTTGAGGTTGACGATCTTGTGTATTTGAATATTTCACCCATAAAGGGGGTGAAGAGATCTGGGAAAAAGGGGAAGCTTAGTCCCTGATATATAGGCCCCTTCAAATTTTAAGTCGTGTTCAGAAGGTGGGCATGAGCTTAAGCTACCCATAGATTTATCCTCAGTTCATCCAGTATTTCATTTGTCCTTGTTGAAGAAGTGCATAGACGATTCAGCTGTTATAGTTCCTCTGTAAAGTATAGATATTCATAATAGCCTTTCTTATGAATATATTACAATAGAGATTCTTGATCATCAGATCCATCAACTAAGGAACAAAGAAGTTCCCTTTGTCAAAGTTCTACGTCAAAATCAGTCTGTTGAGGGTGCTACTTGGGAAGCAGAAGAAAACATACGTACCAAGTATCTTTATCTTATCTCCAGAAACTCAGATTTAGCCGAAGGTAATAGTCTTTCTTCGTTCAGTTCTTTTCCAGCCTCAGATTTAGCTACATAATTATTTCCATGTAAAATTATGCACTCACAAATCAGTTTAGTAGCTCATTATGTTGAGATTCAGTCATATAATTTATTTCAGTTGTGTATGATATCTTATAGCCCTAGATTCCTCAGTATTCTCAGCTTAAATATCCATATTCGAGGATGAATATTCCCAAGGGGGAGATATTATAATACCCCATACTTTTCCTAGCTTAATTTCACTCCTAGAATGCCAAAGGTTAGCTTAAAAAATCAATTAACTATTTTTACATGTGAAATTTATAGATTTTGACTTTCCATTGTGTAGATAATTGAATGAGCTTACCATCGATACCAATTTTTCATAAATCTGATGCTCGGTTGAGAAGTTATGGATATTTTAGTAAAGCAGTGTGCCATCTGGACTAGCACCGCAACGTAGTGAGGGCTCAATTTCCATTTGTTAATTCCAGTGGACCTCCGCGATAAGCTTGGATCACGGAGGAGTCCAATTTCCTAGTTGTCCATTTCTAGTATGACAGTACGATCGTATCGTGTCGTGCCAATGGCCAAAATGGTATTTCTAAAGTGCACCGCGATAGTTCCACATCATGGAGAACTTCCAATTCCCAATTGTCCAATTTCCAGTGAGCCACCAGAATTATGGCGTGTCGCAGTGGCATGTCAATTCAAAAAAATATTACTTTTCCTGTTCTAATTAAATATTAAAATAGGTATTTTCATCAATCCCCAAGGCCTTCATCCAAAACAAAAGATGAAACCCATTCTAAGCACTTTATGCATAATTTCGTCCTTTCTTTCTCAAATAAAAATCCTAGAACTCAAAGGTTTCTCCTCCAAGAAATAAAACTCCACCATTGTTTCTCCAAGAAAGCTCCAAATTGAGGATTCCCAAGACAAGAAAATCAAGAACTCATCCTCAAGAACTCAAATAGGAATCAAAAGTTTAAGTTACTCCATTTAATCATCAATTAAGGTATGTGGGGTTTATGAACAAGGACATTCTTCCATCCTTGTGCCTAAATCAAGTTTTACTTTTGAATAAATGTCAGTGAGATTTGAATTAGGGTTCATGCCCATTATTGCTATTTGTAAGATTATGAGTTTTTGAGAGGTTTTGAAGATGAATTGCACGACTATTTTCATATTTTCATGCTGACTGCAATAATTTCAAGATTTTGAGATGAATTATCATTGTTTTACTATCAAGCATGAAATTTATGATGTTTTGGCATGAACTTGATGCATAGGTTACTAATCCCAAGTTTATATATTGATATTTCAAGAAAGATGATGCTTTTACAGACTTTTAATGAAGCTTTGATCTTTTGATCCTCAAATAAGTTTTGGAATCTACATTAAAGATTTATTACAGATTATAGAATTCAAAACCACTTTAATTACAAATTGAATCAGATAAATCCATAATTGGTTTTATAATAAGCCCTTATGCTAGTTTTAAAGTAGATTTCCAATTGAATGAGCATTGATTTAAAAGGTGTTGTATTTAGCACCGAGCAAGAAGTATGGGGTTAGCGTCCCCTATCTTTCACAAAAATACATGGCCAACGTAGATACAGATTATCAGATTATTTCCACTTCTATATGGATGACAGTTACAGATGTGATCACTTAGCTTGGTTATACTCTTTGGCAGGAGTATGATACCTCTCTCCATCGTGAGGTTTTCCCCTTAGGGGAATAAGACGTTGGACTCCATATTAGGTCACATGGTTTATGTCGGTTAAGAGAACCTCACCACTAGTTAAAGTAAAAGATTAACAGAAAAGCTTTTAGAAAACTAACTGTAAAGACTCACAATTTTATTTAGAATATACTTTACAGAAAGATAATAGTTATAGATTTTAGCTTTCAGATTTCAGACATAGAAGTGATTCCTTTCCACACTTAGACACTATGATTTAAATATAGAGTATTAGCACATCTTTTATAACTAAATATTATGACTCACTAGATTTACAAAATATGATTGCAATTCATGATTTTAGATTTCAATATTTTAGATATTCTAGCTTATGTGTGTCATTTATATTTAGCGTGCATTGTTTTACAAATTATGATGATGAGATGATGTTTTACTTATGCATTTCACCCTCATATACTCAGTACATCCTCAAAGTACTGATCTAAATATATGTCTATGTGCTATATTATCTCATAACATAGGTTCAGGTGCTTAGTATCAGCAACGTGAGTAATTCAAGCATCTCTATCTACATCCAATAGTTGGTGAGTCCTTATAGTTTTTTAACTTAATCATTTCTAATTTTGCAGCTTATCAGTTTCTATGATTCAGTATTCTTTTCAGATAGTTCAAGTTAGATGGGGGTCTATCCCAGTGACTCTCTAGTTATTAGTAGTAGAGGCCTGTTAGACTGCTACATTTGATTCAGATTTACAGTATTAATTTTTAAACATTATATTTAGATTATTCTCAGCTATCTCAGACAGTTTTTTGCATTTCGTATGAATTTTATGTCTATATTTACATTATTATGAGATTCAGGCTTAGTAGATGGCAAACAGGGTTAGCTTAAGGCTACTCATAGTCTTGAGCATCGTGTGACATCTCGAGATCAGATTTTGGGGCGTTACACAGACCCACTTAGGGTTTTGGTGTCATTTTTTGACCCGTAGCATAATACTACAATATGGGTATCATTAGACTCATATTGATGAGTAGATTATGGATTTAATAGTGTGATTGCATTTTAAGGATTATAAAGTAAAGATGAGAATGTGGTGCATATAGTGAGGTTTTGTAGTTTGGCCTTAAGGTAGGCTTCTATCTACCTTTCTTTATAGATAATGTATGATATATGTTGTATGTGAATATGGATGTTAGGCTTGATTATGACTAGGATAACTTGGACTTGATATATTGATGTTTGGTGATTAGATGAGGGTTTTGGACTCGTAAGATAGCATGTTTATAACCCTTTTGTATTCTATTGCCTTCCCTTTTTAGTTTAGATTAGTTATATCATGGATATGATATAATGCTATGCTTGGAATATGGTTTTAGCTTTTGAAGCTTGATATGTATATTTAGCCTTATTAGGCTAGTGTGGTAGTCTTGAAACTGTAAATTGCATAGAGTTGACTTGAGTACCCTTGTTTCTAGTCGAACTTTCTATCTTAGGCTTGAATATATCTTACTTAGCATCTAAAAGATGAACTAGATACCATAGCCTTGTCTGGGGCATAGTATTACTAATTATGGAAATTACGGATTAGAAGTGGGATCGTTCGGACCACTTAGGCCTAAGCATGTGTTAAGTCTTGTGGACTTAGCGAAGATGTTAGACATAGATAAGGCTAGTAAACCTTAGAATAAGGTTACTTTGTAACTTGGTAACTTGTATTGATGTTCTCGGATTGTGTTTTTTGAGTTATGGTTATGATACTCCTTATACAAGTGATATTGGGGATTTAGAGATGACATTCCTCCTATATATGTTATGTTTCCTATAGAGATGCTCTTTCCTCTTAGACTTGATGATTGGCCTATAGAGATGTTATTTCCTCTTAGACTTGATGATTGGACTATAGAGTTTATATTTTCTTTAGTCATGATTGTTGAACCTATAGAGATGATGTTCCTCTTGGATATGTAAATTTTCCTAGAGAAGTGATATTCCTCGTAGTCATGATATCTGACATATTGATATATGATATCCTATAGATCATTACATATCTATATATATATTATGCCTCCTACATATGAGATACCTCTTGTGTGAGAGATGATTACATGTCTATTTATTTTATGCCTCCTAGATGTGAGATGCCTCTTATATAAGAGATGAATACATGCTTATTGATATTATGCCTCCTATATGGGAGATACCTCCTATATGTGAGATGATTAGAGGTATGCTAAGACTTATAAATATGATTATTGAGATGAGTCCCAGATATGTGTATGGCCCTAAGAACGTGATTATGATATTGTGATTATTTCAGATAAATTAATGGGCCAAAGGTTAGGTAACGATATTGACTCAATAGTCGAGAAGTGTTTATCATTATAAATGATGTGATTACAGTTTATGAATATGAATATGTATATGTTTGTATAAATATCTCTCTAGGATGGGACAGAGAAAGATGCGGTATTATGCATATTATTCCACTGATTGAATACTGGTGATGGAATGCATAGATTTGGTATGTTCATGATTATTTACCATTATAAAAAATATGATTATATCTTAAATGTGATCTTATGACTGCATTTCTTGTTATACGGTTAAGCTATGTGGTAACTAGTTGTCTATTAGAGGACTAGCACTTGATGGCTAGGAATCTAATGTATTAGTTAATGAATATTGCGTAATTGAAACATGGTAGATAACGATCGTTAGTTAATAAATTGTGCTATTTAATAAAACATGGTTAGGTGACAAGTAGTAAGGTGTTGTCTAGTAATTATTAACGGATATAGGATGATTAATTTATAATAATCAATGGTGGATAAATTGCGGTTTGGGTCTAGTGATGAACCTTTACTAGATGATAGATGTTGTCTAATTAATCAATAGTGGTTAGTTGCTACCCTGTGAGTAAGGATTATGTAATGGATAATGTTAGGCTAATAATTAGAGGTTATGTGATGACTAATGAACTAGTGATTCTATTATAATAAGTGTTAGTTAACTAATAATGAATAGTTGGGAAGTATTGACTAAATAGATATTCTATGGTGATATGTCTATGTTTATGATTATTTTTGTGTATCTTATTTAGTTATGGTAATTGTGATGATATTGATACCCGACAAGGCCGAAGGATACTATTATGGAGATATTGATACTCGGCAAGGCCGGAGGATACTATTATCATGATATTCATACCCAACATGGCCAGAGGATACTATTGTGATGATATTGATACCTGGCAAGGCCGGAGAAAACTATTATGATGATATTGATAGCTGATAAGGCCAGAGGATACTATTATGATGATATATAAACACGAAAATACCAGAGGATACTGTTGTGATGATGTTGATGCCTGGCAAGGCCGGAGGATATATTGAGGATATGTTTATACTCGAAAAGGCCGGAGGTTGGTTACAATGATGATGGTCCTGATGAGGACAGTTATGAAGATTTATGATATTAATTATGTACTTTGCATTCATTCCTGCATGTGCATCGCTTATCTCCAATATGCACCTATGTCTATCTGCCGGTATGGGATAATTGCATAGATAAAGGTGAAGAATATGCCTTGTGTTATTTTATGTTAATTGAACCTTCCGATCCTGGGGCGGTGGGGGTACACATAGGCTTAGATAGGTATTTGGTTGTTCGGAGTAGTCGATTATTCACGTCGTTATTGATATTATTGTTATTATTGGTATGATTATTATACTGGCAAGCTTATGACAGACTGGTCATTGATCCAGTATTAGGATTTAAGGTACGTTTAGGGCCTCTCCTATCTTATGATTACATTTTTATACACGATTATTTCATGTCTAGCCTAGTGGATTAGAAACCTCGAGTATGATAGCATTTAAATATTGTTAAGTGTTATAATTAGGAATTAAATGAGAATATGATGATATAGGTTATGCGTTGAGATGACATCATTTTTATATGCATATATATATATATATATATGGCTATATGAAGCTATCGTACTACCATATATCCCTTCCATGGTTGCTCTATTTGTATAGTCATTATTTGCATTGTATATTACTATATATCTTTCTTTTGCTCTTTATTCATATATTGACCTGGGATATATGGTATAGCATTGACATATATTGAATGTAGCTAGAATAGGATAGTTCACCCTGATACTTCTTTAGTTATATTATGTTAGAATCTTGGACATGAATATGATAGTTGTTTCTTACTATCTCCTTGACTTGTCATTTGATTTTTGGACTCTTGGGTGTAGTTTCCATTATGCTTATATGTTGTATATATCTGCTTTATCTTTGGAGCTCAGTTCGCAGTAGCCTATTAAGTACCATTTGTTTGGTACTCATACTATACTTCTGTAGCCTGTAGATCATAGGATGGGTTATTGCCGTAAATGTTTATGCGAAGAAGCCCTTGTTCAGAGACTTAGAGTGAGCTCTTAACATTCAGTGTATTACTTATCTCTCTCTTATGTATTAGACTAGCCTCTAAATTTTATTTGGATATAAGTTGTATCAATGTATTTCTCTTGATATTTCACTTTTGTACTCTTTTTATATTTGAATCTCTTGTACTGATACCGCTAGGTTTTGGGACTCTTCTATATATTTATCTTTATTTCATATATTCTGCATTCTTTTTTCTTATATTATTTAGTAGTCCGTTACTAGCCGTTCTGGACTATGGGTTGGCTTGCCTACTGGTGGATTATGGTAGGTGCCATCGTGACCCGAGGAAATTAGGTTATGATAAATAATTTCAACATCATAATCATGGCCTTAGGCTAATTTTCATATCCAAAACTTGTATCATTAATCATATTTTAAGTCTTAGCATATCACTAATCATCTCACAAATAGAGGTATCTAGCATATAGGATACATAACATCAATAAGCGTGGAATCACCTCTCACACAAGAGGCATCACACATATAGGAGGCATAAGACATGTAATCATCTATAGGATATTTTATATCAATCGGTCATACATTGTGACTATGGGGAATATAACCTCTCTAGGCCAATTGTCGTATATAAGAGAAACATCTTCTCTATAGGTCCAACAATCATGACTAAAGAAAATAGCAAATCTATAGGCGAATCACCAAGTCTAAGAGGAAATACCATATCTATAGGCCAATCATTAAGTCTAAGAGGAAATAACATCTCTATAGGCCAATCATCAAGTCTAAGAGGAAATATCATCTCTATAGGCCACATGACGTATCTAGGAGGAATATTATTTCAAAATACCAAATATCACTTCCACAAGAAGTATCATAACCATAACTCAAAAGCCACTATTCGACAACATTCATACAAGTTACCAGGTCATAAAGTAACTTTATTCTAAGGTTTACTAGCCTCATCTATGTCTAACATCCGCAACTAAGTCCACACAGCTAACACAATTCTAGTCCTAAGTGAGTCGACAATCCCACTTCTAAACCTCAATGTCCATAATAAGGCATACCATACCCCAAACTAGGCTAAGGTATCTAGATCAACTTCTAGATATCAAGTAAGCCATATTGAAGCCTAAGATGGGAATTTCGATTAGAAACAAGGGTACACAAGACAACTCTACCCGAATTAAGGTTTTAATATACCACACTAGCCAAAAAAGGTTAAATATACACTTCATGCTTCAAATGGTTAAACCAAATCCCAAACATAGCATTACATTTCATCCATGATACAAGCTAATCTATACTAGGGAGAAGGCAATAAAAATCTAAAGGCGTAATAAACATACCATCTTACGGGTCCAAAACCCTCATATAATCTTCAAATATCCATAATCAAAGTTAAGGCATTCTACTTATAATCAAGCCTAACATCAAAAATCATACGTGATATATATCATGCATCATTTATGAAAATAAGCAGAAAAAAGCCGATCTCAAGGCTAAATTGCAAAACCTCACTCTATGCACCACGTTCTCATCTTCAGTTCAAGATCCCCAAAAATCTATCATTCTAACAAAATCATAATATACTCATCAATACGAGTCTAATAATACTCATATTGCACTATTGTCATTGGGCCCAAAAATAACACCAAAACCTTAAGTGGGCCCTATATATGGAAAAAGAGTTTTGAAACCAACCTAATTTTTACACATGAACAAAAAGTCATAACCCTCAAGAAATGGGAAAACTTAAGCATACTTTTGGCTTAAGTCAAGTTGTAAGCTAAATTGGGGTTTTGGGTCCAAAATATGAAATTCAAGCATGAATTCAAGGGATTCTTACCTTAAATTTGAATATAATCACAATAAAAGATGATAATTAAGCTCTCAAGTCACCCACCATGATCAATTTGTCATTAGCACACCCTATTAGGGCTTTGAGCTCTCAAGCGAGAAAGCAAATGGACATTTCTTGGCCAAAATAGTTATTAAAAGAACCAGCCTAGGACCTCGATCCTTACAATATCACATACATGGGGCATATTCATAGCATTCGTGATTGTGCTAAGGCCTTCGCAATCATGGTCTTGGATACATAATATGACAACTGAAATTTAGAATGCGATCCTAAGTTTTGGCCAATTCCTCGAGATGCATCTGAAATCCAATTTTTGCAAACAAAATATGTAACCAACTAAATTCGACACTATGGATGCGTTGGACTCAAATTTTCAATCCGAGGTTTTTTCGACCAAATGTTGGTCCTACACCTAAACTTATAAATTTCAACTTTCTGATCGATAGGTCAAAATGATCTCGGGTGTATTGGGACCTAAACGAAGGGTCTACCTATCCTAAAATTTCTATTTCAAATCTGTTGACATTGTCAAACTTTGCATTCGAGATCACTTCACTAAAATTTTCACTTGGAGGCTATTTAGAACCAGCGAAGATTTTTATAAGGGGAATTGGTTTTAAAAACAAAATGAACTGCCTAGTAACCGAACTGTCGATCCCAACAAGTCATAAATGACTTGGGGCAGCTATAGAAAAGCTCAAACAGTAAATATAAGCATAAATATGGAAAATGACCCAAATGTTCATTATAATATGATAAACGAGCAAAAGGTTATATGCATTTTTGTGAGGTATCAGTGAGGGTGCACAATAAGGATGTGGCACACCCTCTGTGCTCTACAATTTCGGTGTAGCAAGCCCTTATTTCCAAAGACACTAAAACTTACTTTTCTCATTAGTTTTTCAAGTGTAAACTAGTTATTTACGTCCTAAATCATCTCATAACTAATGCTAACATGATTTCATCATCCCATAACCCCAATGACACAATCCCTCTCCTCCCAAATTCTCAAGAACACCAAATAAGGTTTATTCCCCAAAAATTCAACTTCCAAGGCTTCAAATTCAAGTTTTTTCTCAATTTTTTCTCCCTAATTTCATCATCAAGGGTGTGGGATATAAATTTAGGTATTCATATTAACTCCAAGATAGGTTTCAAGCATCAAAGTTAAGGGTTCAAGCTTTTATCTAAATTTTTTTCTTTAAAAAGATATGAACCTCTACCCTTAAACTTGTTTTACTTAAAGCATGTATTTAAATAATTATTCATATTCATTTGAATATGGATTTTTATTTCGGTTGATGTTTTGGATGGATTGTTTCTTGATTTGCATTCCTATGGTTTTAATACAAATATTCATGTTTTATATATGTATCTTAAAACTATTGAGGTGCATGGGTATGGTGAATAGGATGGGCGTCGTTGTATTCCACCAATTTGATAATTTTGGTTTGTAATTTGGCTTTGGAAATTGGGTTTCCTCAATCCACTTGCATAATTGGATTTGAAATATGGTTAATCACATGATTTTGCTTACTTCCTCAAGCTATTGCATTGTATAAATGCTAAATGGATAAAAGGGGTTTTGAATGCCTTGTTGGCCATGTTTTTTATTTTAAACATGATTTAATGAACAAAGGGGGTCATGGCATTCCTCCAAGTTAGTCAAATTAGTTTGGCATAATTATAAGCTTGCAAGCATAATGGTTTGATGATACCTGTGGTTTATGCATTAATGGATAATTCCTAGGCTAAATGGATGAGTTATGTAAAACTTGTTTTAATTAGGCTTAAAGGGGGTTATGTAGCTCGTCGTGTAAGGTAGAGGTCCTGGGGGACAGATACTGGAAACTACGTTTGTTGGTGAAGGGGTATTTATGACCATGTGCATTGTTCATACTTATATATATTTTGAATTAGCTGGGGCTGAGGAATTCCCTGGCTCATCCTTGGATTTTCCTGGTTCGTACAGCTAACACGCACTAGAACCCTTTTAGCAAGGGGAGTTGAACCCATATATCCCATGGGTGTCCTTTGAATGATTAGAGTTGCACAGTTAAGGATAATGTTTTACTCTTATGTTAAAACTATTCCCTATCCCAGCATGTTATATAAATATATATACATATACGAATGTATGTATTTGCTTCAAATGATTTTGAACTAATTTGATCATAGCATTACTTTATCCCTGCTAACCATCTCTGAATGTTGTATCCCCATATGATGTAGGCGTTGAAGACATTTTTACTTTTCCTTCACAATGATTGGTAATTCTTAGTTTTTTCGTGAGATAGTTTGAAGTGGTGAGCTTTCTTCTTTAGAAAGGCTTGTTACTTCTTGGTTTAGTTTATGTCATAGACTGTACTTTGATTTTCTTTTTGGCTATTTTCAGGTGCATGTCCGACCTTAGGTTGATCTTTGGATATTAGAGGCTTTGTAGATTATTGTGGATTGGGATTACTGTTGAAAATCTTAGTTTCCTTTGAGCTATTTTTTTATCTTACTCACATTTATTTGGATTTCTTCCCTGTCATAGATGTATCAAGTTTTGATTTCTAGGCAAAGAGGGTGGTCTTTGGTCCTCGGCAGAGTTGAGATACTCATCATGACTAGGCCCTGGTTTGGGTTGTGACAATCTTGGTATCAGAGCACGGTTCAAGGTCGTTAGGAGTCTACAGAGCCATGTCTAGTAGAGTCTTACTTATAGGTGTGTTATGCATAACTCTTATAATCAGGAAGCTATGAGGAGTTTAGAAAATATTTGTCATTCTTTCATACTCTTGATCATGCAACTGTGTTGTTCATATGAAAGTTATCCAAATTCCTTGCTTTCCCTAATTTTATTGACTATGTCTCATCATCAAAGAGATAAAAGTGAGACATTTTAGCTTCCTAATAGTGTGGTCCTTTCCAAATGAGTTATCAAAAGTTATGCAATGGCACAGAGACTTGAAGGGAGTCCATTAGTGTGTCAAGGTATATTGATTCAAGCATGTACCTCTAACTTCATAAAGCGTTCTTTTAGCCTGAGGTAAGATATGTAATTTGTCATTTTCAAGAACTTTATGGAAAATATCTCGCTTTAGGGGAGGATGCTTATCTCAATATTGGGGTAATATTTCAAGCCTAGGAGCTAGTATAAATTAGGGTGTTATAACCTAAGAGTAGTAAAATGATCCCGAGTTTTGTGATATAAAGTCATATGTTTAGAAGTCGGAGTGAGGGTAACATTTTATTGAAAAAGGATAGTTGTATTTTCATGACCTTTAAGTGAATGTTGGGGTTGGTATGCTCTTATGGTGTTGGTTAAGGTGCACCAAAAATAACTAGCAAGCTTATGGTAGTCGGTAAAAGAGAGTGGTTAGTTACAATATTTGCATCCTTAGTTGAAATAAGAAAGGAGCTTATGAGGACTAGATCTTGTGGTAGTTAAATAAATCATAGGTTGTTAATGAAAGGATTAGTCATCTAATGATTTATTAATTTAGCATTCACTTAGGGGAGGTTTTAAAAATGGGGACTCAATGATGTTGATAGAATTTTTAACGTGCTTGGGATGTATGAATGGGTAAGTGAATGTGATGTGAGGGAGGTGAATGTTCTATAGACCATAATGGGTTAGGTAATAACATAAAGATAGACTATCCTTATTAGGTGGTTTTAATACACTAAAGTTCCCTTGATTTTTATCTAGTAATTGTAACTTAGTTTAGTAGAGAAAATATGTAGTAAATTTTAAGGTATAGTAGCAGTGTTGTGAAGAAGAATGTGCTTGTGGACCGTAGTTAAGTTAAGTAAGGAATTTAGGTTTATTTCTCTATTTGATAGACAATTATATTATTCGGGATATTTTATTGGTGGTACATGATTGTTGCTAGACATTGAGTTTGAACTTTTGATGTTGATTGTGGTGATAAGAATGTTAGCTCGAGAATTGTTATGCAAGATTTTTGGGAGTGAATTTGTAGGTTTGATAAAATGTGTGACAAGGCTTAGGTTGATGACTTATGAACTATTGGAGTGTTTAATTGTGATATATGCATGATGTCTAGTGTTGAAGTAGTAATGTTGGATAAATCATTAGATGGATGAGAGGCTTATGTTATAAGAATAAACTGTACTCAGTTTTGAGTTATAAGTGCCATGTATACCTAGTTTATGTTCTTAAATTTCTTAGTATGGAGAAGTCTAGAGAGTTGTTATATGGTGTTATGAAGATCTGAATAGAGGGAGAAATATCTAGACTATGCGAACCCTTGGTATAGTTTTAAAATTTTGTTAAATTATGAGTTTATGACACTAGAGGTAAAACGCTAGTATTCTAAGGAGTTGAAAATGGAGTGTTATGTGTTTAGAAGCATAGATGTGTATGCCCATATGTCATGACCCGAAACAGGGCCTAGCCATGATGGGTGTCTTAAGTGCAACAAGGACCGGATACCACCCCTCGTACCTAGCCAAACAATCACCGTACGCCCAATGGAAGATGAATTTCTAACGTATAACAGGATTGCATAATATAAGCTTAAAGAATTTAAGATATGTTTGTAACCGATATACAGTACTCAACCAAAAACAACTAACCACATCACCCAAGTCCACAATAATCCACAAATCCTTCTAATAAAATCGAAATCAATAGTGTTGGGACATGCCCCCGACTCTGACATTGACAATGACAATAATAATGCTAATGTGAACTCTTCAATTCTAATCTATGAAACAAAACTGATCAAATGGTTAGGTCTTTTGGAGAAAGGAAGCTTTCCACTTCACCGCAAATGATCGACAAACCGACTCGATCCATCAAACACTGATCAGAAAAGTAAAAGTATCTTCGTATCTTGCATCACATGGGGATACAGTATCCAGAGATGATTAGTGGGTTTAGCACTAGCATGTAACTCTGGAAAAAGGATAAAATAATGCCATGATCAATGTTACAAAGTCATGCAAAGTCAATTCACATAATCATATGTATATATAACAATGTCATGCTGGGAAAGGGAATAAGGCTTAGCATGAAGTAAAACTTTATCCTAGACTATGTAGCTCAATCGTCATAAAAAAGTACCCACGGGTTATATAGGTTCAGCTCCCCCTGCTGAAAGGGTCCCAGTACGTGTTATCCACATGAACCGGAGGTATCAAGGAAGACTAGGGAATGCCTTAACCCCACTTCAATCCAATATACAACTATATCAATAGTGTAAACTATGCACATGGTCATCAAAACCAATCCTCACGTCGGCAAACATGAGTTTCTAGTATAAGTCATTCAAGACCCATACCTTCATGGCTTAGCTACAAAAGCCCCTTAAGCCCATGTTAAAACAAGTTTCACATAACCCTTTTCATTAAGAACAAAATCAATCATTAAGGAACGTCATGGGTATTGGCATACCCTACACTTGCAAGCTTAATATGTTGCCATCAAAATTCCATATCCTGGGGGAATGCCTCAACTACTTTGTTCATTAAATCAATTTGGAGGAATGCCTCGACCTCCTTTAGTTTATCAAATCATATTGGGGGAATGCCACGACCTCCTTTGGTCATTAAATCAAAACATAGCCAACAAGACCTTTAAAATTCTCTTTTAAAGTTTTAACCATTTATTCAATACAATAGCGGGGTAAGTAAGTTAAACCATGTGATCAATTCATATTTAAAACTCCATTTCACAAATGGGTTAAGGGAACACAATTATTCAAAACCAAATCCAAGTTTAAAACAACAATTTGGTGGAAACTATGACACCTTAGCATATTCACCATACCCAAGCACCCCATGCGTTCAAAACCATAAATAAAGTATAAGCAATACGTAATAAATCGTTGGAAAGCAACTTAAGAATCAACCATGCCAAAACCCTCAACCACAACAAAACCCAAATTCAAATCTATAAAATTTAAAACATATAAAACACATGTTATTGATAAATTAAAAATTGGGGAAGAGTAACATGCCTGAAATACCGAGATTTAGGGAGAGAAATCAACCTTTGAACTTTTAGATGACCAACTTCTTGGAAACCTTAGGTATCTTGACCTTGAAGAGTTTCAGTGTGTTTTTATTATGTTATGAATTAGAAATAACACCTTAAAGTACTTTATAGTCGTAGGGTTCAAGTGTGGAAAAGGGGAATGGACCAGAATGCCCTTAATAAAAAGACTAAAAATTGACCGCCATTCATTACGGGTGACCTTACGACCGGTAGAGTCACCCTACGACTCTTATCGTCTAGTTGTAGGCTAGAAAGTTTCCAGAATCACAACACTGACTTGACTATGAGTTGTACCATACGACTCATACTCATTCATTGCGACTCGCTTAGTTTAGTCGTTGTCAAAGCAGAAACAATTTTGGCATAACATTAGTTACGCTATGGAAGACACCATACAACACATTATGAGACCCTATAACTCTTAGGGTCCAAGTCGTAGTCAAGATTGAACTCCACACCAATATATTGGATAGGCTATAATTGGATCTATAAAACCTATCAAGACTCCTTACGACTTGTATGGGAGTCATAGTTTGGGCAGTGAGGATAAAATTTTGGAAATTTTCAAGGACCAAAAATCTCTGGTGTTACATTAACCCCCTTTCTAGGAACATTCATCCTCGAATGATGAGACAAGGTGTCCCTTAGCACGAATTAACATAGAAACGACCCCAATTTTACCTTTAACAAAGACAGTAAACAATGATGTTAAGAATAACACATACATTAAGAAAGATTACCTGGAAGGGGAAATAAGAACGGATACTTGTGCTTTATGTCCTCTTCAACCTCCCAAGTGGCCTCTTCAACCTTGTGGCTCCTCCACATAACCTTTCCTGAAGCCACATCCTTAGTGCGCAAGTAACGGACTTGCGGATTCAAGATCTTCATCGAGACTTCCTCATATGACAAGGAACTCAGAACACCCATGCTTTCGAATGGAAATAGCAAGGAAGGATCACCCACACACTTCCTCAGAATTGAGACATGAAAGATCGGGTAAATCAAACCCATACTCAAAGGAAACTCTAACTCATAAGAAACATTACCTGTTCTTTTCAAAATCAAATAAGGTCCCACATAACATGGACTAAGCTTCCCCTTCTTTCTAAATCATATTACTCCCTTCATGGGAGATACCTTTAAGAACACCTAATTGCCAGCTTTAATTTCCAACTCTTTTCACCTCCCGTTTGAATAGGACTTTTGGAGACTTTGAGAGGTCTTAAGCCTATGCCAAGTCACCTTCACTTTCTCCATAGATTGGTGAACCCACTAGGGATCATACAACCTATGCTCACCAACCTCAAACCATCTAATAGGAAACCTACATCTACTATACAAAGCTTAAAAAGGATCCACCCCAATACTCGAGTGATAATATAATTATACACAAATTCAACAAGGGGAAAATGGTCAATCCAACAAAAACCAAAGTTGATCACCCAAGACCTTAACATATCCTCCAAATTCTATATTATCCTCTCTGCTTGTCTAATCGTCTACAGAGGGAAAGAGGTGCTAAGGTTCACCTTGGTTCCCAAACCTATTTTAAAGGAATGCCAAAAGTGAGATGAAAATTGAGTATCGTGATAAGATATAATAGAAATAGGTTCACCATGAAACTTGACGATCTCCTGAATGAGCAACTTGTATAATCCTCAGCAGAGTAATTAGTTCTCATAGTTAGGAAATAGGCAGACCTAGTAATCTTATCCACGATGACCCAAATCTAATCAAACTGATAGAGGGACCACAAAAGACCGGTACCAAAATCCATATTAATCAGTTCCCACTTCAATTCTGGCAACTCAATCTCTTGAGTCAACCCACCAGGTTTTAAGTGCTCCACCTTTACTTCTTTACAAACTATGCACTAAGCCACAAAATTGGCCATATCCCTCTTCATGTTATTCCACCAATAGATCTCATTCAAATCATGGTACATCTTCATTGAATCAGTATGAATGGTGTGCCTTAACTCATGAGCCTCATCCAAGATTCTCTCTCGCAGCCCCTTAATATCGAGAACACATAACCTACCTTGGTACCTCAAGATACCATCACCACAAATCTCAAAAACTCTCACTTCTTGCTATCTGGCATCATCCTTGATGCGCATCAAGATAGGATACAAAACCTGTATTTTTTTAACCTCGATACATAGAGATGACTTCACCACCTCTCACACCATCAGACCACTATCCTCAGAGTCCAAGAAATGAACTCCAAGATTAGCTAAACTATACGTATCCTTTACCAACTCTTGCATCTCCTCATCCACATAAAATAAGCTTCCCATAGACAACCTGCTAAGAGCATCAACAACCACATTAGTTTTACATGGATGGTAGTAAAGACTCATATCATAGTCCTTGAGCAACTCAAGCCATACCTTTTTCCCTAAATTCAACTTCTTATGGTTAAGCACATATTATAAACTCTTATGGTCTGAGAAGATATAAAAATAAATTCCATATAAGTAATGGCTCTAAATCTTAAAAGGAATAAAAACAGCCAACAACTCTAAGTCATTTGTCGGGTAATTCTTATCATGAACTTTCAACAAGCATAGGCCACAACCTTACCATGTTTTATTAATACACAGCCAAGTCCCACACAAGATGCATCACAATAAACCACAAAACCCTTAGTACCTTAGGCAGCGTCGGAACTAGAGCTGAAGTCAACTTGTCTTTCAACTTCTCAAAGCTACCCTCATAAGCATTGAACAATGAAAACTTCATCTTTTTTTCGGTTAACTTAGTCAACGGAGAAGCAATAGAAGAAAAATATTCACCAAACCTCTTATAGTACCTAGCTAAACCCAAGAAGCTCCAAATATTGGTTGAAATCATGGATCAAGGGCATATTTTAGCCACCACCACCTTTTGTGTATCCACCATGATCTGTTCACTAGAAAAAACATGACCTAAATACGTCACTACATTCAATCAAACTCATACTTAGAAAACTTTATATACAACCACTAATCACTTAAGGTCTACAACACAAGGTGGAGGTGATCGGTATGATCTGCCTCACTCTTGGAATACACCACATACACCAAAATATCATCAATGAACACAATCACAAACAAATTCTATAATTGATGAAATACTAGATTCATAAGATAAATAAATAAGTTTGGGGCATTAGTCAAACTAAAATAAATAACCAAGAACTCAAAAGACCATATCGAGTTTGTAAAGCAGTCTTAGGGATATACACCTTCCTAATCTTCAACTGATGAAAGCCTGATTGAAGATCAATCTTAGTAAAGTACTTAGATCCCAGAAGATGATCGAACAGGTCATTGATCCTTAGAAGAGGATACTTATTTTTCACAATCACCTTATTCAATTGGCGGTAATCTATATGAAATCTAAGTGATCCATCTTTCTTATACACGAAGGAAACTGAAGCACCCCACAAAGAAACACTAGAGAGAATAAAACCCTTGTCCAAAAGATCTTTTAAATGTTCCTTGAGTTCCTTCAACTCAGATAGAGCCATTTTTAAGGAGGGATAAAAATAGGATGAGTGTCCAGAAGAAGATCAATCCTATAATCAATTTCCTTATTAGGAAGAACAGAAGGTCTTTATGGAAAACCTTAGGAAATGCATTAACCATGGGAATGAACTACAATGAAGGACCCTCTGAGTTAGAATTTGCAACTCAGACCAAATGATAAAGAATACCTTGGAAATCAATTTCTAGCCTTTAATATAAAAAATAAATCTTTCTTTGGTCACTAGGGAACTCCCTTCCAACTTAATCAACAACTCATTTGGGAATTCGAAATGGACCTATAGGGTATTACAATCAAGGGACGCATAGCATCAGTGCAACTAATCCATTAACAAAATAACATCAATATCTAGCATGTCCAACTCTATCAAATCCACTAGTGTCTCCTTACCACAAACAGATACCCCATAATCCCTATAGGCCCTTTTAGCCATAATAGAGTCTCTACTATAGTAGACATAGAGAAATAATTAGGAATACACTTAGGACCAAAACCAAAATAAATAGCCATACAAGGGGTCAAATAAGAAAGAGTACACCCGGGATCAAGTAGACAATATACATCAAGAGTAAAAAGCTTAGCATAACAGTAACAACATCAGGAGATACATCAGAATCCTGACAAGTTCCAAGATCATATAGACAATTCCAACCAGTATCGAATCCTCAAGTAACAACTTACGGTACAAGAGCAGAAGAAGCGATAATCAAGACCTTTTTATCCCCCATAGAAACAATTCTTGCAGGACAGTTCCTCTAAATATGGCCAGGCTGACCACATCTAAGAACTTACTCCTATACTCATCAACAAAACCATGATTCACCTAACTACAAAAACAATAAGGGGATAATATGAAGATGACTTAGCCCTACTGTCCTGAGATTAGGAATCTTGTACCTTAAATCTATTGTTGCTCTAAAAATGGTGATCACCGAAAGGCTTAGGATATAGAGAACTAGCCATAGAACAGGAACTAGAATTCCCCCACTCTTTCTTAGACTATTTCCCACCATCTCACCACTCTATTACTGACCTCCATCCTGATTTAAATACCAAAAATGCTTACTTTTACTTTTACTCATATCTGTTTACTTCTTATTTTCCTTCTCGACCTATTACATAACACCACTAACCTAGAGATGTTTGTATCACTATTTAGCAAGGCAAACTTGCATCTAACACCAAGTCTTGAGACAAAATCGAAGTAAACTTTCTCATCTTAGCCCTCATGTTAGATACTATCAGGAGTATAGCAGGACAACTAATAAAATTTTAGGGCATACTCTCTCACAGTTATGCAACATTATTTCAGATTCACTAACTCCTCACCTTTAACCTCCCTCAACTCCTGAGGAAAGAAATAATCAAGAAAAGTACCCAAAAAATTATCCCACCAAGTTAACTCAGCATTATCACCCCTAGACTGATCCCACTCCTTATGCTACTAATATGTCATATCCTTCAGCTAGTATGAAGTAAATTTCATACCCTCTACATCAGTAGTATACATTACATGGAAAATCTTCTCTATCTCATTTTCAAACCCTTGAATATATTCCTTAACCTAAGAGCCAATAAATGTTAAAGTAATAGTCCTCATAAATTTCCCAACTTCAGTAAACTCAAAAGAAATCACTGCAGCTCCACCAAGACCTGACTGATGTGACTAAGATATCACCAACAAGGTCAATAGATGAATATAATGGCAAAACTCAAAACTAGAGATGTCTTCTTGGGTGGTGGGGAATGATTATAATCAACCCAAAAGGCCCTAAGAGGATTGGTAAGGTTGGTAAAACTCCACATGGGGTAGCACAATCATGATCTAGAACTCTAAACCTAATTTTAACTCCATAAGTAAGACGATTTATGTCCACATTAATCCCAAGTAGAACCAAAGAGTTTGCACGAGCATCAGATCTTTTTGGAGGAATGATCTGAAAAGTAAACATATGAGAATTAGAGGAGGTTTAAAGATCTTAGACTCTATAGCTAGAAGTTGAACAATAAGAAAGAAAAAATTCCTAAATATATCATAGACTCTTACTTATAGTTGTGGCGCACTACATACCCATAAAGGAGACTCTACTTAACAAGGCTTTATGGACACCCAATGATACAAAACCTAGTCTCTGATACCACCTTTTTCACGACCCAAAATAAGGACTGGCCATGACGGTATCTTTAGTCCAACAAGGACGTAAAATATAATACCTCATGTATGAAATCCACTGTACAACTACGACTCTGTAATACTGCATACTATTCCTAGCTCTATTCAGCTTCTAGTTTCATGTATAAGGGGCTTAAGGCTTGAAAATTTCACCAAGTGTTGGGGACTTAGCCATTTTTAAGGCTTCTAAAATTGGAGGATTTCTTACTTGGTCTTCTTGGCCCTGAGATGATGATTTTTAAGTTAATTCATGTTCAGGGATGTAAGGAGCATGTCTCAAAGAAGTTTTAGATTTTTTGGATGGGATTTTCTTAGTTTGGATCATGAAACTAGAGCGTTATCACGATAATACCACATAGTGGTGTTAGTATCATCGTCATACAAAATACATCGGGTGAGTGAAATGCACTACCATGATAAAACTACATCGTGGTAAGCTTGTTTCATCTAGTTTTGAGTTTAAATAAATAGGAGGCAATTGGGTTTTTCCCACTCAACCCAATTGTTCATATCACGACTTAGACATCAGTTAGGGCATAATTTTGCCCTTTTTCTCAAATAGTCCTCCCAAAAAATATTCCCTTTACCCAAGAACTCAAATTCAATTCCTTTATCCCCCAAGAAATTAAGAAGTCAAGTTCCCTAGGTTCAAGAACCTTCAAGAAAGAATCAAGATTGGTGTTTCACTTTCAATTTAAAAGTTTAAGGTATGTGGGGTGTTTATCCATGGGTCTCTTTCACTCATAGAGCCCCAAACCCTTTTTACAATTAAAGAATGGATTTGTCTATCATTATTGTATTTTATATTTCCTAAGATGGGTTTAATTCATGTTTCCATGGTAATTAAAATGCAACTCATTCCATGTATGACCCCATGCAAGAATTGAATTCCTCATTCTATGAATTTTAGTTTTTCCATGTCTTAGCCAAGTGAACTTCATGTTGTTGAATTCTCATGTTTAAAATATCCCCATGTACAAGTCCATGTCTTCCACAAGTTTGATGAAATGCCCATGTTTTGAGTTGAACCATGCTTTAATATTAATTTTAAACATACTTTAATATTAAAGTTTAAGTTTAAATGTCATGCTTTAATGATCACTCACTACTGGTGGGTTATGAATTCCCAATACCTATGTGTTTTACATGATTTTTAGATTTTCAAGTATGATTAAGTTAAACCATGAACATCGGTACTTATTTAGTTATTATGATTAAGATGAGCACTAACAAAAATAATATTCAGTTAAACTTATTTCAGTTCAGTATTAGTGTCAATTTAGTTAGGAGTAGGATTTAGCACCGAGCGAACCTAGGGATTAGGGCTTACCTGCCAGTTAGGACTAGGTCCTTAGTAATAGTACTTAAGTTCCAGAACTACGTAGCCAGCGTAGAATTATGAGATGTCACCCACTAGTTTAGGACTGACACTATCTTAGGGGCCACCCGCCACTTTAGGACTGACTCTCTAGTCCTATGAGATATTAGCCTTATGGATCCACATCGTCAGCCAGTGTTAGCAGCTGTGGCATAGTACTAACACCCTTCTAAATAGGGTTACTAGTTGGACCTCGATTATCTTAGATTAGGGCATGTAGGTTATATGATACCTCTCTAGTCTCAGTACAGTATTTAGTGTATATTTAGTTTAGGTTTGCTTGACCAAAGGATACAAATTTATAACTATTCAATTATATGGATTTTAGTTTTCAATTTACAGATTATTTAATAAATATGTATTTGCTTGGTCTTGTATTCTCAGATATTTCCATTTTCATGCATTCATGCTTAGTTACTTCATATTGTTCAGTTAGTCTTTATCTTATATGCACAATACCCTATGTATTTCAGCCAAACTTTATCTCATATGCAAGTATATTCAAAGTTCTGACCGTATACTTTTCTTTATGCTATGATGTCTTATGTCATAGGTTTAAAGGCTCAGTTTTCTAACCGTAGTTGGATAATCAGTGTTACTCAGTAGTTGTAGTGGTGAGTTCTCATCGATTGAGGACATATTATTTCTCATTCAGTATTTCAATAGTTCTTTATACTCAGTCATCCAGAGTTAGTTGGGGTCTTGTCCCATTGACTCCTCATTCAGTTAAGACTTTTAGAAAAATAGTTAGACAATCAGTTAGTTTTTTCAGCTTTTATCAGTTATCTTAGAAATGGTAGTATTATGTATTTTAGTACTTTCAATTTTTTATTAGTTTATCAGCTTATCTTCCACATATATTATATCAATGCTATTTTATTTAGTGCTCATAGTAGGTACCATCTCATGGGTTAGCTTGTGATCACTTGTGGTCGTAAAAACTATTGTCACGGCTAGGGGGTAGCCTCAGGTCATGACAAAACTTGGTATCAGAACCTAAGGTCTTACAGTATTAAAGCCTAAGGTCTTATAATAGAGTCTTATGCATGGGTGTAGAGCACACCAAACTTATGGACAAAAGGTTATGAAACATTTTAGTAAAAGTTTCCCTTCTTTAAGTATTCATGTTGTGCGAATGAGCATGACATCTATTTAAACTCTCTTTCTAACTCATCCCTTAAACTTTTTATAGACCATGCCTCCCAGAAGAAATAATAAAAGAATGAATAGGGACCAGCCGATACCTCTGCTTGTTTAGAAAGATCCCCTAACTAAACATGTCTCTTACGCTGAGTTTAGAGCTGGTTTTACTACCTTAACCCATTTAGTAGGTTCTCCAAATAATCAGCAAGTTATTTCCCAAGCCAATCTAGTGGTAAATACAACTACAACTAGGATTAGGGATTCCACCCGAATGAATCCACTTTTGTCTTTGGGATCCAAGTTTTAGGAGGATCCACAGGAATTTTTTGATATGGTTCAAAAGGTGACTGATATCATGGGTTTCACCTCAATTAAGAGTGCAGAGTTAGTTACATATCAGTTGCAAGATGTAAGCCACACCTGGTTTAAGCGGTGGAAGGAGGACCATGGTGTTGCTGTAAGGCTTGTTAAGTAGGAGGAGTTTTCCATGACTTTCTTAGATAGGTTATTTCCATTAGAGTTGAGGGAAGATAAGGTTTAGGAGTTCATTAATTTAAAGCAGGGAAGTATAAGTATGCAGGATTACTCGCTTAAGTTCACTCAGTTGGCGAGGTATGCTCCTAGTGTGGTGGCTGAAAATAGCTATAAAATAAGTAAGTTTGTATCTGGTGTAGCTGATAGTGTAGTCAAGGAGTGTAGGACCATAATATTGATTAAGGAGATAGACTTATCTAGACTTATGTTTCATACTTAGCAGATTAAGGAGGAGAAGCCTATGGAGAAAGAGGGAAAAATAAGAGGGCCAGAACAGGTAGCTTTAACTTTACTCGGCCAAGGTTGGAAGGTGGTAACAGTTCTCAATTTTTGTTAGAATTTTTCTGCCCCAGCTCCTCTTCAGCTAGTGCACCAGTGCCTAAGTTTAGGAAATATAGTTAGGATAGGGTGCCAGCCTCTAAGTCCCAGGGTAATGTGAACAGTGGTAATACTAATCTGCTCTGTAGGAAATATCGCAAGCACCATCAAGGTATGTGTAGAGTCGACTGTGATGTGTGTTTTGGATGTGGCAAGATAAGCCACAGGGTCAGAGAGTGTCCAGTAGTTTCTCAGAGGGGAAAGGATCTGTGCTAATAGGGTTATTCCAATCTATCACCAGCTCTAGTAGGTCACCAGACTCAGCAGGGTTCCACCTCTAGTGCAACTAATGGGCAATGTTAAAATAGGTTATATGCAGTGCAGACCCATTATGATCAGGAAAGTTCTCTTGATGCAGTTATAGGTATGTCATAGGTCTTTCATCTTCATGTTTATGTTTTATCTGACCTTA
>NC_061111.1:113308353-113415299 GCF_002878395.1 Capsicum annuum | reverse complement strand
ACCTTAGAGCTTTACTTTCTTTTATAACTCCCTATATAGCAGTAAATTTCATTGTCAGTCTCGCCTCTTTAGTAGGACCTTTCTTAGTGTCCACCCCAGTGGTGAATCTATCATATCCAAATAATATACCAAAATTTTTCTGTCACAATATCTCAAAAAATCACCTCAATAGATATTTGTTGGAGATGACTAATTTTGATTTTATTCTCGACATGGATTGGCTCAACTCATGTTATACCTTAGTTGATTGCAGAAATGGTGTCATTTAATTTTAGTTTCCCAATGAACCAGTCATTTAATGGAGGGGTAGTACTTCAGTACTTAGGGGTTAGATTGTTTCTTACCTAAAGGCAAGAAAAATAATATCTAAAGAGTGTATGTACCATCTTGTTTGAGTCAAAGACTCCAATTCTAAGACTCCAAGTCTCGAGTCAGTTTTACTAGTAAGGTAATTTCTCGATGTTTTCCCTGAAGACCTCCTCGGAGTTTCTCCCAAAAGGTAAATTAACTTAAGAGTAGATCTCCTTCTAGATACCTAGCCTATCTCTATTTCTCTGTACATAATGGCTCCAACTGAGCTTAGAGAATTGAAAAAATAGTTGAAAGATCACTTAAATAAGCGATTCATCAGTCCTAGTGTTTCCCCATTGGACTCTTTAGTAATGTTTATGCATAGAAAGATAGTTCTCTCAGAATGTTCATCAATTACCGTCAGTTGAACAAAGTCACAATAAAAAATAAGTATCCACTCCCCAGGATTGATGACTTGTTTAACCAACTTCAGGGTACCAGTTATTTCTCTAAGATAGATCTCAGATCCGACTATCATCAACTTAGAGTCATAGAATGTGACATTCTAAAGACAACTTACAGAACTCGGTATGGTCACTTCAAATTCCTAGTTATGTCTTTTGCACTATCAAATGCCCCTGCAGCTTTTATGGACTTGATGAATAGAATGTTCAACAAGTACTTGGACATGTTTTTCATAGTCTTCATTGATGATATTATTTTCTATTCCCGTAGCAAAAATGATCATGTCTATGTCTTACAATAGTGTAGTTGGGAGACCCAGTTACTCAATATATGCAAAGTGTAGAAGGACCCATCTTTATAAGTGTTAAGCAAATAGGGATGCTATGGTTATGGCAAGTTGGGCCATATGATCAAGGAGTGTCCACATTCTAAGAAAGAAAGTAGATATACTCATCCTCAGACTCATGCTACTAATCCAGCAGCCCAGCTAGATTGCCCAGCTCCTCCATAGGGCGTATCATCCAGTACTGGTGGCAGCCAGCACCTGAATTGATTTTATGCTTTACCATCCCATCAGGAGCAACAGAGTTCTCCAAATGTTTTCAAGGGTATGCTTTGAGCCTTTTACCTTGATATATATGTTTTTTCAGACCCAGGATCGAATCTCTCTAATATAACTCCATTAGTTACTGTAAATTTTAGTAGGTCCTAAAAACCTCTCTAAGCCCTTCTCAGTTTCTATCCCAGTGGGTGAGTCAGTTGTTGCTAGGCGTGTCTATAGGGTGTGTCCTATTACTGTCCTCCATAGATCACACTAGTGTAATTAATAGAGTTAGATATGGTAGATTTCAATGTTATTCTGGGCATGGACTGTCTCCATTCATGCTATCATTAGTAGATTGTCGCACCCATGTGGTAAAGTTTTAGTTTCCTGATGAGGCAGTTTTTGAGTGGGAGGGTAGTTCAGTCTCTCCCAAAGGTCATTTCAACTCTTATTTTAAGGCCGAAAAGTAACATCAAAAGTGTGTATCTATCATTTAGTTTGAATCAAAGACACTAAGTCTGAAGCCCCGATAGTTCAATCAGTCTGTATGGTCCATGAGTTTCCTAAAGTTTTCCCCAAAGATCTGCCAGGGGTACCTCCAAATAGAGAAATAAAATTTGGCATTAATCTTCTTCCTGACACTCTGCTTATCTCTTTCCCTCCATATCGTATGGCTCCGGCCAAACTTAAAGAGTTAAATGAGCAGCTTAAGTACATCTTAGATAAAGATTTCATTAGACATAGTGCATCTCTATGGGGTGCTTTAGTCCTATTCGTGCGCAAGAAATATGGAACTGTCAGAAAGTGTATCGATTATAGATAGCTAAACTGGGTTACTATCAAGAACAAGTATCCCATACCTAAGATCCAAGATTTATTTGATCAGCTACAGGGTGCTCGGTGGTTTTCCAATCTTGACCTTAGGTCAGGATACCATCAGTTGATCATCAAGGAGCAAGACATTCCAAAAATAGCTTTTCGTACAAGGTACATCAATTTTGAGTTTATGGTTATGTCATTTGGACAGACAAATGCTCCTGTAGCCTTTATGGATTTGATGAACAGGGTCTTCAAGAATTACTAGGACATGTTTGTAATTGTCGTTATAGATGACATGCTAGTGTATTCTTGGAGTGAAGAGGAATAAGAAGACCATTTGAGAATAGTACGGCAGCCCCTCAAGGATCGTCAATTATATGTGAAGTTTGGTAAATGTGAATTTTTGTTGGAATCTATTATTTTCTTGGGGCATGTCATTTAGGGATTGGTATTCACGTAGATCCTCAGAAAACTAAGGTATTGAAGCACTATCCTAGACCCATCGCTCCACCTGAATAGTTCCCACCAGTGGTACCCAGGCCTTAACCTTCGATCAGACACTATCTAGTATACTACTCATCCTACCAAGTCGCAACCTCAGCATACAATTTGTACCCATATCTGTATCCTCGGTAGAATGAATTACCAAAAGGATCAAGCACTGCCCACCATACAAGTCACTGATACGACTCATATCCAATCCTTACGACTAATACCCTCAAGTCATGACCATTCTAATGATTAAATCCATCCCACCAACAAACACTAGTCATCTCACGACAAGACCATACCACCCGTACCCCAGCATATAGCTTGTATCCATGCGTCTATAGGGTCTGGAGAACGATTTGTAAGGAAAAATTTCTAAGGCCAAAACCAAGGATGTAACATTCTCCCCTACTAAGAACATTCTTCCCCGAATGACGGACAAGGTATAGGTAACCACACACAGAGTCATTTGCATTATCAAACATCACTTTAACAAAGTTTGAAAACAAAGAGGCAAAAATATTAATCTTTCTTTTAACAAACTCAGAAAATAAAGATGTGTTTAAGAACACATAGCTTTCGTATGAATGTCAAGAGAAAAAAACAAATGCAGATACTTGGACTTCATGTCCTCTTCCGCTTCCCATGTAGCTTCTTCTCCTTATGGTTCCGTCACAAAACCTTAACTGAAGCCACTTCATTTGTCTACAACTAACGAACTTTCCTATCAAATATCTCAACTGGGATCTCTTCATAAGATAGAGAATCTGAGATATCCAACCTTTCCAATGGAACAACAAAAGAAGGATCTCTAATACACTTCCTCAACAAGGAAACATAAAAGACCTGATGAACCAAACACAAACTTGCAGGCAACTTCAACTTATAAGCAGTATTACCCACTCTCCGTAAAATCCCATAAGGACTAATAAACTGAGGACTAAGTTTCCCATTCTTGCCAAACCGCACTACTCCCTTCATGGGAGACACCTTTTGGAACACCCTGTCCCTAACTTCAAACTCTAAGTCATTACACCTAACATCCCCATAGGACTTTTGGCGACTCTTAGCAGCCTTATGCCTTTCCCGAATCACCTTATCCTTCTCCATAGCTTGATGGACCAAATTAGGACCAAACATATGCCCCTTACCAAGCTCAAACCATCCAATAGGAGATCAACACCTCCTACTATACAATGCCTAGAAAGGTGCCATACCAATACTAAAATGGTAGCTATTGTTGTAAGCAAACTCCATGAAAGGTAGATGCTAAACCCAACTGCCACCATAATTAATAACAGTTGCCCAAAGCATATCCTCCAATATAGAAATAGTTCTCTCCGCTTACCCATCCAATTGCGAATGGAAAGTAGTACTCAGAGTAATCTTAGTCCCCAATCCCTTCTGGAAAGACCACCAGAAATGAGAGGTAAACTACATAACACAATCAGAAATAATTGAAATAGGAACCCCATGCAGCTTCACAATCTCTTAAAGATACAACTTCACATAATCCTTCACCAATTCCCACTTGCTTTCCTCCACATGATCTAGACTCCCCATAGATAACCTACTAAGAGCAGCGGGAACCATGTTAGCCTTACGTAGGTGGTAGTGAAGACTCATATCATAATCCTTGAGAAGCTCAAGCCATCTTCTTTGCCTGAGATTAAGCTCTTTCTCAGTGAACACGTACTGAAGACTCTTATGATCAAAAAGGATATCCACGTGAACACCATGCAGATAATATTGCCATATTTTTAAAGCAAAGACAACTGCCAACAACTCTAAATCATGAGTAGAACAATTCATCCCTTTCACCTTCAACTGCCTCGAAGTATAAGCAATCACCTTTCCATATTGCATTAGAACCCAACCAAGCCCTACCCGAGATACATCACAATAAACCATAAACCCATTATTTCCTTCCGGCAAAGTCAAAATCGGAGCCCATGTCAACCTATCCTTCAATTTCTCAAAACTCCCCTCACAAGCATCTGACCAAGAAAACTTAACCTTCTTCTAAGTTAACTTAGTCAAAGGAGCAGCTATCGACGAGAAGCTTTCTACAAACCGACTATAATACCTAGCTAAACCCAAGAAGCTTTGAACATCGGACAGAGTCATGGACATAGGTTGTCCCATCACTGCAACAACCTTTTAAGTATCAAACATTATCCCCTTACTAAAAAAAATGCAACCTAAGAAAGTCACAACACTCAACCAAAACTCACACTTAGAGAACTTGGCAATCAGTCGCTATTTCTTTAAGGTTTGCAGCACCTTATGGAGGTGATAGTATAATCCACCTCACTCCTTAAATACACCAGAGTCCATAATAAACATAATGACAAAGAGATCTAAATACTTCCTAAACACCTTGTTAATCAAATCCATAAACACCCTCGGAGCGTTTGTCATTCCATATGACATCACTAAAAACTCTTAATACCCATATCGAGTACGAAAAACTATCTTAGGGATATTCACCTCCTTAATCTTAACATGATGGTACCAGACTGAAGATCTATCTTGGGAAAAAACTTGGCACCCTATAACTGATCAAATAGATCATCTATCCTTTGGAGAGGATACTTGTTCTTGACCATTACCTTGTTTAATTACTTGTAGTCAATGTATATCTGAAGGGAACCATCCTTCTTGCGCACGAACAACACCGGTGCACCCTACGAAGAAACACTAAGATGAATAAAACCCTTATCTAGAAGATTCTTAATTTTCTCCTTCAGTTCCCTTAACTCAGCGAGAGCCATCCTATATGGAGGAATTATTGGACGAGTGTACGAAAGTAAATCAATATAAAACTCTATTTCTATATCCATAGAAACACTAGGAAGATCATCCGAAAAGACCTCTGGAAACTCATTAACTACCGGAACTAACTATAATGAAAGACCTTCTGAGTTAGAATCTTTAGCCAAGACCAAGTGATAAAGATACCCTTTAGAGATTAACCTTCAAGCTCTAACATAAGAAATAAATCTTCCCCTAGGAGCTAAAGAACAACCCTCGTATCCTATTTCTAGCTCACCAGGGAACCTAATGATAACCTTATGAGTCCGACAATCTAAAGACACATAACAAGAATACAACCAATCCACACCCAAAAAAAATCACAATCAACCATTGCCAACTCAAACAGATCTACCAAAGTTTGCCTGACACCAACAGATACCACACACACCCTATAGAAATATTCTACAATGACCGAGTCTTCTACCGGGATAGAAACATAAAAAGGATCCAAAAAAATTTTTGAATCAAAACCAAAAGACAGCTATATAAGGAGTCATATAAGAAAGAGTGGAACCCTGATCAAGAAAACAACATATGTCACAGGAAAAGAGATGTAACATACCAGTAACAACATCAGGTGATGCCTTAAATTCCTACCGAGGTGCCAAAGAATACAACCTGTTCTAACCAACACTAGAAACAGAAGTAGTAACAGAAGAAGATGCCACACCACCAGGTGTAGGAGAAGAAGATGAAGTCACCAGAATCTTGTTCTCTTCTATAGCAACCATATTAGCCGACAAATCCTTGAGTCGATGGCCTACCTGGCCATACATAAAGAACTTATCTCTACCTTCCTCACAGAATCCCCGATGAGGATAACTAAAAAACCAACCAGGAGGGCATGAAAAAGAAGACTGACCTTTGCTCGCCTGAGATTGAGCTGCCTAAGCCCAAGAATTATCACCACCTTAGTGATGCCTATCGCCCGACTACTGGGGGTAATAACAACTGGCAGCAGAGAAGGAACCTAAACTTCCCTACTTTTTTTTCTATCACTTGTCACCATCTCTACCACCCTAACACTGCGCACCTCTCTAATAAAAAAATCTACCCTACTTTCCCTGCCAATCCTAAGTTTTGCCTGGTTTCTCTTCTCATCCTCAACCTACTGCATGAACAGTCAACCTAGAGATATCCATATCCTTAATGTACAAAGCAATCTTTCCCTCAAAAATTTGATATCTATTCAGCCCAAATGTGAACTTCCTCATTCTCGACCCTATATCATCCAACAAATCAGGAGCATACCTAGAAAACTAATGAAACTTTAAGTCATATTCCCTTATAGACATCCTCCCTTGCCTAAGGTTCATAAACTCCTCTATCTTATCTTTCCTCAGCTCTTGAGGAAAGAAATGATCCATGAAGGCATTAGAAAAAGCCTTCTACAACATTTCTCTTCCATATCACCCTTATCTTTGTCCCATTCCTTATACCACTAATAAGCAATATCTTTGAGCTGATAAGCTACAAAGTTAACTCCCTCCACATCAGAAGCTTGCATAACCTAAAATATTTTCTCCAGTTCGTTTAAGAAGATCTGTGGAGCTTTCTCTACCTTCACTCTAGTAAAAATAGGAGGACCCATCTTCATAAATTGACCAACCCTTATGGACTCAGTAGACAAAGTACTAGCCACACCCAGCTAGGCCTGAGCAGTGACCATCTAAGCAATAACATGGATAGACTAACGAAACTCCATGTTCATCAAGATAGCTTAAAGGACCTAAGGAGAAGTAGTAGGAAAAGGAGGAACTCCAGCATAATCAGTATTAGGACCATGAGATAAAAGGTGTAGACAAGACATAAGAGGTACCGCTTCAACATTATCCCCAAATAAGGCAGAAGGATTTCTTTGCGTTCCAAATCAAGGAAGCATGATTTAAAAGACTAATAACCAAGGATTAGAAAAGATTCAAAGACTGAGAATTTCAAGAAAGTGAAACATTCCTAAATGTATTACAGCCTCTCTCTTATGTGTGCGGAGTGCTACACACCCATAAAAGAGACTCTACTCAACACAGCTTTGTGGACTTCCCAGTTGATGATGAAACTAAAGCTCTGATACTAAATTGTCATGACCCGAACCAAAGCGTAGACATAATGGTCATCCCAAGTTTAACCAGGACCAGGGACTACCTCTTCAACCTAACCCAACCTCCTATTACAGCCTCAGATGAGCTAAATTTCGAACATATAACAAGACAGTGTTATAGTTCATATTAAGACTCTGGGATAGAATCACGGCCGTGATCGACCAAATCGAGTCTAACAGTACCAAACCCAACCATACATACCATACCAAATGAAAGAGAATATCAAAACATAAAATAATAATCAATCCCAAAATATAATACGATGGAACAGTGAGAATTATGTGTGATGATGCCATCCTCCCAGCTTATTCCAATTCCAAGGCCGACACAAATATAGATCCCGCCTATACCAAACCTTAGAAGTACCACAAATCCTTTTTCCAAAAGGATACAAATATCCGGTTGGGACTTTTCCCCAACCATGGCCAAAATCAATATCCAAACTAAAATAAGATGTCTAAGAATAACCATATCATGAAATAGAGCCTTTTGGAATGATGGAAGCTCACCACTTCAATCCAAATATAGTCCTCAGGTCAATCACTATGAAGGAGGATTTGAACAACTAGTTTCGGCATAGTATAGGTATATAGCCACCACTAGATGGGTTAGCGAATGGCCACTAGCATGTATCTCAAGATAAGGTTAAAGAAATGCCATTTAAACAACCAAGTAAAACTACTGATAATGGATATAAAAATACATATATATAAGTTCCATGAAAGGGATACATGTTTAACATGCATTTAAAACCTTTACCTAGGCTATGTAACCTTGCTGTTTAACCACACCCATTGGTCGTACGGGTTCAGCTCCCCTACTGAAAGAGCCCCAGTACGTATGGCCGTACAACCAGGAAATATCCTATGGGATGACTAGTACATCCCTCCAATATATAACATGAAACTCGCACGTGGCCATTAAGGACCCCTCATATCGGCAAATATCAGTTTCTAATTTTGGTTCCCCTAGAACCTTCACCTTCCACGGCTCAATTTCACATTCACCATTAATGCCCAAATTAAAATCATATCCAAACCAATCTAATTACCATTTAATAACCAAGGCCATTTATTAGTGGTATCGTCATACCAACCATACTTGAAAGATTTATCCATAGCCAAACTATTTAGGTTAAGGGGACTCTCCAGTCCCCTATATGTTTACCATATTAACCTCTTAGGAGACTTTCTTGCACTCCACAAGAAAAACCAATAATACTTTATCCTTTGTAAACCATTTAAACCATTTATAGTTTCATGAATAAGCTGAAAACATACAAGAGTTCCATTTAAAGAAGTTAGCGCAATAAATATATCTTTATAAGTATTTTATAAACCCCTTGAGGGTATAATATAACTGAAGCCAATTCCAAAGACCATTAAACCATTACCATGCAATCCAATTTCCTAAAACCATTATTAATGCATATAAAAGCACAACTAAACCAAAACCAAACCATTTACACCAAAACCCCTAATTATTAGTGGAAATCTATAACCGATGCAATATTAAAACCATGAAAACAACCATAAAATTTGTTCCATTTTTGAAATAGTAAGTAGAGAAAAGACACATGCCTTAAACTGAGGATGATGATGGAAGCAAATCACCAAAGCAAGCCTCAACTTGAAACCCTAGCTCTTTTGCCCCAAAAGCTATTTAGAGAATATTTTAATGTTTAGGAATAGTTTTCTATGTGTTAATGAGTAGAATGATAGGGTAAATAACCTCCTAAGTGTATTAGAAGTCTTGGGTAATAATTAGGGTAAGTAGGGAAATGACAAAAATACCCCTACTTAAGTCCCGTAAAAGCCCGTCACAGGAATACGACTGACCCTCTTATGAGTCATACCCTTACTTACGATTGGTTCTTACCAGTCGTACTTAGGCCTTAACCTTTGATCAAATACTGTCCAGTATACGACTGATCCAACCAAGTTGTAACCTCAACATACTATCTGTACCCATGATTCGTAAGAGGATCAAACATCGCCTACCATATGAGTCAACAATAGGTTTCGTATCCAAGCCTTACGACTCATACCCTTGATTCATGACCATTCCAGTGATTAAAAGCATCCCATAAACTAACACTGGTAAGCTCACGATAAGATCATACCACTCATACCCCAGCATACGGCTTGTATCCATAAGTCGTATAGGGTTTTTAGAAAGGTTTTTAAGGAAAAATTTCTAAGGCCAAAACCAAATATGTAACATTCTCCCATACTAGGAACATTCAACCCCGAATAACGGACAACGTAGAGGTAACCACACAAAGTCATTTGCATTATCAAATATCCCTTTAAAAAAGTTTGCATTATTAATCTTTCTTTTAACAAAGTCAAAAAATAAAGATGTGTTCAACAACACATACCTTCCGTATGAATACCTAGAGCAAAAAAAAATGCGGATACTTGGACTTTATGTCCTCTTCAGCTTCTCACATAGCTTCTTTAACCTTATGGTTCTGCCATAGAACCTTATCTAAAGCCACATCCCTTGTTCGCAACTGACAAACTTGCCTATCCAATATCTCAACTGGGACCTCTTTATAAGACAGAGAATCTGAGATATCTAACTCTTCCAAAGGAACAACCAAAGAAGGATCGCCAATACACTTCCTCAACATGGAAATATGGAAGACCGAATAAACCAAAACACAAACTCACGGAAAATCTAACTTATAAGCAACATTACCCACTCTCTAAAAAATCCCATAAGGACTAATAAATCGAGGAGTAACTTTCTCTTTCTTGCGAAACCGCACTGCTCCCTTCATGAGAGATACCTTTAGGAATACTCTGTGCTAAACTTCAAACTCCAAATCTCTATGCCTAATATTTGCATAGGACTTTTGGCGAATCTGAGCATACTTGATCCTATCCTGAATCACCTTTACCTTCTCTATAGCTGGATAGACCCAATCAGAACCAATCATATCCCCAAACCAAGCTCAAACCATCCAATAGGACATCTAGACCTCCTACCATACAATATCTCAAATGGATCCACACCAATACAGGAATGAAAGCTATTGTTGTAAGCAAACTCCACCAATGGTAGATGCTCAATCCAACTACCACCATAATCAATAACGTATGCCCAAAGTATATCCTCCAATATCTGAATAGTTCTCTTTGCATACTCATCTAATTGCGGATGGAAAGCAGTAGTTAGACTAATCTTAGTCCCCAATACCTTTTAGAAAGACCTCCAAAAATGATAGGTAAACTATCTACCATGATAAAAAATAAATCAAAATAGGCACCCCATGCAGCTTCACAATCTCTTGAAGATACAACTTTGCATAATCCTCCACCGAAAAGGTAGTTCTTACCGATAAAAAGTGTGAAGACTTGGTCATCCTATCATCAATGACCCAAATCAAATCAATATGATTTTGAGACTGAGGAAGACCAGTAACGATATCCATATTGATTATCTTCCACTTCTATTCAGGCAACTCTATTTCTTGATGCAACCCACCATGCCTTATGTGCTCAACCTTAACCTGTTGATACACCATGCACTTGGCCACAAAGTCAACCACATCCTTTTTTATACTATTCCACCAATAGATTTCCTTGAGATCATGATACATCTTTGTTAAACCAGGATAGAAAATATAGCGTGACTCATGCACCTCAGCCAAAAACCTTTGTCGCAACCCGTTGACACTAAGAACACAACCTTCCTTGGTACCGCAAAGTACCACCACCACTAATGTAAAACACCACCACTTTTTGCCCACCAACATCTCTATTTATTTTCATCAAAACCAGATCCAAAACCTAGTTCTCCTTAATCTCTGCACCAAGAGATAATTGAACCACTTCTTACACTATTAGTCCACCATCTTTGGAATCTAAGAGATGAACTCCAAGATTGGCCAAGCGGTGAATAGCCTTCACTAATTCCTACTTGCCTTCCTCCAAATGAGCTAAAATCCCCCTAGACAACCTGCTAAGAGCATCGACAACTATGTTAGACTTACCTAGGTGGTAGTGAAGACTCATATCATAATCCTTAAGAAGCTCAAACCATCTTCTTTATTGAAGATTAAACTCTTTCTGAGTGAACACGTATTGAAGATTCTATTGATAAAGAAAGATATCCACGTGAACACTATACAAATAATTCTGCCTTATTTTCAAAGCAAACACAACCGCCAATAGCTCCAAATCATATGTAGGATAATTCTTCTCATGAACCTTTAACTGCTAAGAAGAATAGTCAATCACCTTTCTATGCTACATTAAAATACAACTAAGACATACCCGAGATACATCACTATAAACCAAAAACACATTATTTCCTTTCGACAAAGTCAAAATCAGAGCTAACGTCAATGGATCCTTCAATTTCTTAAAACTCCCCTCACAAGAATCCATCCAAGAAAACTTAACCTTCTTCTAAGTTAACTTAGTCAAAGAAGAAGCTACCGAAAAGAAGCTTTCCATAAATCGCCTATAATACCTGGCTAAACCCAAGAAGCTCCGAACATCAGATAGAGTCGTGGGCCTAGGCCACCCCTTCACCACATCAACCTTTTGACGATCAATCATTATCTCCTCACTAGGAATAATGTGACCCAAGAAAGTCATAGCATTCAACTAAAACTAACACTTAGAGAACTTGGCAATCAGTCGTCGTTCCTTTAAGGTTTGCAATACGACATAGAGGTGAATATCATAATCCACCTCACCCTTTGAATACATCAGAATGTCATCAATAAACTCAATGTGAAAGTGATCCAAATACTGCCTAAACACCCTGTTCATCAAATCCATAAACGTCGCCAGAGCATTTGGCAATCCAAATGACATCACCAAGAACTCAAAATGCCCATATCAAGTATGAAAGGTTATCTTAGGTCTATACACCTCCTTAATCTTAAGCTAATGGTACCCAGACAAGATCTATGTTGGAAAAGAACTTGGCGCCCTATAATTGATCAAACAGATTATCTATCCTTAGGAGAGGATACTTTTTCTTAACCATTACCTTGTTTAACTTTCTATAGTCCATGTCCATTCAAAGGGAACCATCTTTCTTGCACATAAACAACACTGGTGAACCCCAAAGAAAAACATCAAGACGAATAAACCCCTTATCCAGAAGATTCTTAATTTTCTCCTTAAGTTCTCTTAACTCAATCAGAGCTATTTTATATGGAGGAATAGATATTCGATGAGAATTAAAAAGAAAATCAATACCAAACTCTATTTATCTATTTAGAGAAACACCAGGAAGATCATCCAGAAAGACCTCTGGAAACTCATTAACTATCAAAACTGACTACAACAAAGGGCCTTTCTAGTTAGAATCTTTAACCCAGACCAAGTGATAAATACAACCTTTAGAGATTAACCTTTGAGCTCTAAGATCATAAATAAATGTTCCCCTAGGAGCAAAGGAACAACCCTCGCATTCTATTTCTAGCTCTCAAAGGAACCTAATGATGACCTTACGAGTCCGACAGTCTAAAGATGCATAACAAGAATGCAACCAATCCATACCAAAAATCACATCAAAATCTACTATTCCCAACTCAAAAAGATCTAACAAGGTTTTCCTGTCACCAACAGCTACTACACACACCTTATAGACCCATTCAACAATGACTGAGTCTTCTACCAGCGTACAAAAAGGAAAAAAGATCTAAAATAATTTTTGAATCAAAACTAAAAGATATAGCTATATAAGGAGTCACATAAGATAAAGCTAAGCTTGGATCAAGCAAACAATATATGTCATGGTAAAAGAGCTATAATGTTCCAGTAATAACTTTAGGTGATGCCTTGGATTCCTATCGGGACACCAAAGCATACAACCTGATTCGACCAATACTAGAACCAGAAGTAGCAACAGAATTATATGACACACCACCAGGTGTAAGAATAGAAGATGAAGCCACCAGAATCTTATTTACCACTGTAGCAACCTTATTAGCCAGATAATCCTTGAGTCAATGGCCTACCTGGCCATACTTAAATCACTTATCTCTACCTTTCTCACAAAATCCCCAATGAGGATGACCACAGAACAAAAAAAAGGGGCATAAAGAAATAGACTGGCCTTCACTGGCCTAAGATTGGGAAACCTAAGCCCAAGAATTATCACCACCTTAGTGACGCTTATTGCTTGACTACTGGGGGTAATGATCACTTGCAGAAAAGAAGGAACCAAAACTCCCCCACTTCTTTTTCATCCACTTTCCACCATCTCTACCATCCTAAAACTATGCACCTCTCAAATCAAAAAATCTGCCCCACTTTTCTTTCCTATCCGTAAGCTTTGCCTGCTTTCTCTTCTCACTCACAACTTGCTACATATAAACTATCAAACTAAAGATATCCATATCACTAATAAGAAAATTAGTCTTTCTCACTAAACTTAGATCTCTATTCATCCCAAAAGAAAACTTCTTCATTCTCGACCTCATATTAACCACTAAATCAGGAGCATACCTTGACAACTGATGAAATATCAAGATATATTCCCTTAAATACATCATCCTTTGGCTAAGGTTCATAAACCCCTCCATCTTAGCTTCCCTTCACTCTTGAGGAAAGAAACTATCCATGAAGTTGGGTAAGTAAGTCAAACAATGTGACCAATTCATATTTTAAACTCAATTTCATAATTGGTTTTAGAGAGCACAATTATTCAAAGCCAATTCTAAGTTAATAATAAGATTTTAGGGGAAACCATGACCCCTTATATTATTTACCATACCTATGCACCTCATATATTCAAAACTATTAATAAAGCATAAATAATGCATAATAAATCATGGGAAAGCAACTTAAGAATCAACCACAACAAAACCCACATTCAAATCCATACAATTTAAACCATGTAAGACATATTCTTTTGATATATTAATAATTGAGGAAGATTAACATGCCTAAAATACTACACACAGGGAGGGAAATAACCCTTAATCTCTTAGATGACCAACTTCTTGGAAACCTTAAGCATCTTGACCTTGGAGAGTTTGGAGATTTTGAGAGTGTTTTTGATTGTATAATGAATAATAAATAACCCCTTATAGTTATTTATGTTCTTGGGGTTCAAGTAAGAAAAAAGGAGAATTAACTAGAATGCCCTTGATGAAAAGACTAAAAATTGACTGCTAGTCATTTTGGGTGACCTTACGACTTGTGGGGTCATCCTACGACTCTTATCATCTATTCGTTGGTAGGAAAGTGTCCAAGATAACTAAACTGACTTAGCTATGAGTCATATTATATGACTTGTACTCAGTCATTACAACTCACTTAATCCAATTGTTGTTAAAGAAAAAACAATTTTGGCATTAAACTAGATAGGCTATGAAAGACAATATATGACTCATTACAAGACACTACAACTCTTCGGGTCCATGTTGTAGTCAAGACAGAATTTTAGGCCAACATACTGGCCTGGCTATAATTAGGCCTAAAAGACCTATCAAGACTTCCTACGACTCATATGGGGAGTCATAGTCCAGGCAATTAGGATAAAATTTCATAATTTTTAGGGATCAAAATTCGGGGTGTTACACCATAAAAATGGTTGTTATAATAAAATGACTTTGGAGGTTCAAGAAATTATTATTAGTATCCCTGAAGTGGGTGTCCTTAAAAGAATTTTGTATCTTCATATGAAAGTTGTCGAAGAGAGTGTGGTGTTATTGTATGAAGTATTGTACATATAGATTTAATGAGGTAATATGTTTGGAAGTTTAGGATAATAACCTCTGAGCTAATGGGAAGATTATGAACTAAGGTAGATCTTGAATTTTCTCATAATGGTGAGTTTTAGGGGTGAGTCATGATAAATCTATTCTTACTCTAGAAAATTTCACCTATTTTTTAGGCTCGTGCTCTAGTCCCTCAGTTACTCTCCTTGTTTCAGGATGATAATGGTTATGAAAGCTTAGTAATGTTTTAGATAAGAGAGTGGATGGTCTTTTAATGTAAAATTTTTGTGTGGCTACTCGAACTAAGTTTATTGATGAAGCGAAAAGAGTGAGATAAAACTTTTGTGGTGCAAACTAGTTAGGAGGGTAGTATGTGGTGAAATTCTTAACAAAGGTAATAGATGTTATTGGTTTTTTGGTGGGGAGAATTCTTTTATTCTTATTTCCCACTAAATCTTATTTTGTGTCTTATTTCAATCTTAATCAAATCGAGGATTCCTAGAAAAAATTCATTCCTGATTTTTTTATGATCATGTTTTATATAGCTCATGCCTATTAGGGATGTTAAACGAGTATCTTGGAAAAGTTTCAAAATTTTAAAAGGGGTTTGGGGCTTGATGTGCTATAGAAATATAGTGCTTTCAACGATTAAAAATCAGAAAATATGTAAGTTTCTTAGGATGTTTTGTTAGATATGATGTGTTTTAGGCATGTTTTGCAGGAAACTAGGTTTTGGATGCAAGTCTGAAGGAAAAGAAGAAAAATAGAGTTTTTGGGTACATACAAAGGAAATTTTGGGTGTTTGTGCTACATACTTAGTGTATGTTATAAAAGTATGTTGAGAAAATAAAAGTACAGAGGCTAGTCTGCAGGAAAAAAAAAGAACTTCAACATACAGAGTTAATATATAGATAGTATGTTCAACATATAGACTATATGTAGACTTAGTATGTACTAAAATAAAAAAATACAGAGAGTTACAATTTCTGTTTCAGAGTCCTGGTACATACAAAGTCAACGTTCAGTATTTATGTTCAACATATGATCCTTAGTCTATATAAAAATTCAATATTCCAGAGAGTTGAAGATCAAGGATTCAAGAGTGGCAACATACTAAGTTCAACAAACGGTATGTATGTTGACTTTGTAAGTAGACTTTGTTTTTCCTTTTTATTGGGGAGTTAAGTTTTAGAGTTTCCATGTATTCTATAAATTCCCTAATGATGTTTAGTATTTAGTTTATGCACTCCTTATACTAGCAAACATATTTTCTAATTTTGAGATTCGATTTTGGTCATAGAATTATATTTTATTAATTTTGGTTGTTAATTTAGTTGGAGTTTTGGGTTTTTCGATGTGATTATTGAGATTTTATCTAATGCTTTCAATCATGAATATTGTTGATTACCTCACAAGCATGAGTGGCTAAAAAACCCTTAGCTAGGTTGTGGAAACCTTTGCAGATTGATGAAGTCGGGGAAATGCTACGTTGTTCTAAACTGATACCCATGCATGTATTGTATTATCCTTACTTTATTAGATTTCTTAGCGGTTTCAAATGTTAGGATCCCTCCTAGCTTATTGCTACTTACTTCAAAAGAGGAGTAGTAACTAGGAAAAGATAATTACAATAGTAATTTGAAGTTTGACTGTTGATCCATGCTATTAGGTATTGTCTAAGTAAGATGGTTAACTATCATCTAATATCTATAAACCCAAAAGGTAATAGTTAATTAGGATCAGGATAAGGGTTAGTAAGGCAACATCCTAAGACACAAAAGGTAAAGGGTGAGATCCATCAGTGAGTCCAAAAAATCATTGATAGTACATAACTTATTAGATTATGTATGCAAGGTATCAGTTTGGTTCAATAAAGCATGATAAGCCTATAGAGTTGGCACAATCTTCTCATTAAATGAGGTAAGAAGATGTTCAGCATGCATAGCTTGGGATGCAGAGTTAGTTGTACAAACGCGAGAAGCGGACCGCTGAGCAGCACATGGTGGTAATCAGAATAGAGTTAGGGGTGGCCTTTCTCAAGTAATCACAGCATATCAATATTTCCAGCCATATAATGATGATGAAGAAGATCTAGGGTACATTGAACTAATAGAAACTAGACCTATCATTCCTTTTTTTTTCTTTCAAGTATTAAGCTTGACATAACGAGTCCAATGATTCAGCTCTTAAATCTGAAGGGGTATTTGTAGGTTTTCCTACTGATGAGACAAACATGAACCTTTCAAATTTCATTGGGGTCTTCAGTTCATACACAAACCCAGGGTGAATCAAGAGGCCCTTAGATTGAGGTTATTTCCTTTCTCTCTTACAGGAGAAGCATTTTTATGGATATGGAACTTCTAAGAGCATCTATCACTATGTGGAACGAGTTGCATAAATAATTCTTAAATAGGTTCTTTCCTCCATCTAGGATGTTGTAGCTTAAAGAGAAGATTTATAATTTAAGGTAGTTGCAATCAGAATCTATGTACGATGCTTGGTTTAAGTTCAAGAAGAAGTTAAGTATGGTGCCTAACCATCAAATTTCGGAGATGAGCTTACTGAAGATATTCTATACAGCCCTAACCATCAGCTTTAGATCCATATAAAACACCATCTTTGGAGGAGATTTTATGAGACTATATAGGGAGATAGCTTTGGATATCCTAGATCAGATCTCTCTCACTATTCGAGGGTGGAAAACTTGGGAGGCTGAATGGGGGTCTAGTACTTATGCTATTGGTGCCTCCTACGACCAGAGAGTGGCTAATAATTCATAAAGCAAGAAATTGCACTACTGAGAACTGATCTTGGGTTACGGGCAAACTAGTTTGAAACAACAAGTTCTAAGAAAGTAAAATCAGTAGGAGTATAGGTTTTAACTTCCAAAGCTTATGAGTCAGAGTTAGAGGAGGAAGCAAAATATCTAGATTATCATTTTACGAGTATCAAATACCAAGAGAAGGGAAACCAATATTAGAACTATTATGATAGATATATAAATTGTAGTAGGGAGTGAGATGGTGACTGAAGGGGAAAAATGACAACAAAGAGATGGTGGACATGTATATTCCACTAGAAAGTTGGGATACAGAGTCTAGAATGGAGGAAATCCTGATCAAGCTGGTCAACGGTCAAGAAAATTAGAAGTAAAGCCTTAAGGAAATTAAGGCTAATATTTTAGGGGTGACCCAAAAGGTTGAATCTCACGCCACTGCTATCAAGCAGTTGGAGCACCAGATTGGGCAGATGTCATCAACACTGAACCAGAGGCAGTCAAGTACCTGTCATGACCCGAACTAGGTCCTAGCATTGATAGGTATCTCAATTCTACCAAGGATCAGAGACCACCCCATTATCCTAATCCAACAGAATTAAGTACACCTAGCAGTGGATAGGTTCCAACATAAAATGAGGTATGATAAGAAAACTCAAAGTGATTTATGATAGATCAGTATTGAATGACCAGAAATTCAATAACCAACTATAATCCACAAGTCCACGGTTATCCACAAAGCCTCTAAATACCAATAATGTATTGGTACATCCCTGATGTTGGGTGTATTTATGCATTCTAGCTTTACTATTCTAGCCTTTTTAGCCTTATTTTGAGGATGATTCCTATGATATACGTGTTGATAAGGATATAAATGAGAATTTATGTGTCCAAGTATATTTTTACAATGTTTAATGGTATTTTCACATGAGTTTTGATTCAATTTTTGTATTTAGGGTTCAGCCGAGAAAACTAGTATAACTAGCTTGAGCTAGGTGTTTTTCTAGTCTATTGTGTTGGGTTCTAATGTGTTTTAATGAGTTACTAAGATTTTTATAATGTATTTATATGTATAAAAAACTTAGTTATAATTTTCATGGTTTAATTGGATCAAGAAAAGAGTCAAAACAATAAGTTAAAGCTCAATGTGAAATTAGCCTATGCTTAGCTCGTGTTTCTAGTTCATCATTGAGGATGTTGTGTTGTTTTAAGCTCTTAATTGTTGTGTTTAATGCTATATTATGATTTTTTAATGGATTATGATGATATATGAAGGATATAAATTCTTCAAATAAAGTGAAAACAACTCAAGAAGGCTCGTAATGGCTCAACGAAAGCACAATACAAAAATTAATGCAATTTAGACACCTAAAATGTATAGGGCGCATGTAACTCGTAGGAGTGGCCAATGGATAATTTAAAAAAACTAATGGATTAGTAAAATTCCTAAATTATTTAATATATGGTGAGTGTATCATATAATGGGGTATAAGGAGGCTTTGTGATGCGTTGAAATCGCGATAAAACACTGGAATTTGACAGGTTTTTTGAGAATTGTGAATTGGCATGTCACCGCGATGTGGTGATGCCCAAAATTGGGATAATTCTTCCCAGATGAAGGAAAACAACGTGGAACCTAATATAAGTTGGTTTATGACTTGTATACTATAAATATAACGCCCCAAACTCCATTGTAATCATCTTGGAACACCCAAGATCACTTGGGACATCATTGGAGGCTACCACAACTTCTTTTTAGGTTTTATCATTCTTTAATTTAGTTTTTTATGGTTTGTATCATCACTCTAAGAGATTGGATGATGAATATTTTCATTTAAGGCTAAACCCTCTTTCAAGGGTTAAAACCAAGAACATGATTATTATTGTTTTGGATTTATTTCGTTTAATTTGGTTATCATTATTGGTTGTTTGCTTATTCTTGTTTTAATTATTTTATGGATTGATCACCCAGAAAATACATATATTGTCGACCTTTTGATCTCGGGAGAGGGAATGGGGAGATAGAAAATGGGAATAAACAAAGTTTGAGTTTTTATTCTTTTATAAAATAAAGAATTGAAATTAGCGTCTAGGACAGGGATGCACTTAGATGTCTTACTTTATTCAAATGTAGGATTTTATCTTTAATTAACTTAATTAGATTATTGCATCCCCGCTCAACGATGCAGTTGTAATGTCCAAATTAGGTAAAAGATTAGAGGTTGGGAAACCATGATCATGCAATTAACCCTATGAATCAACAACCAAGATAAGAAAATTGATGAATGGAATTCAATAACATTGTATGATTGTTCAAAGTGCTTTAACCCTGGGTTTTCTTCCATTGATTGTCCCAAGAATTTTCTTTTATGCATTGTTTATTTTATTTTTAGTTTATAATTATTCAACACTCTTCTTGTTTATTTTTTATCAATTAGTTAGACTAGAATTAGATAGGCGGCGAACGCAAGTCCCTGAGAGATCAATACTTGGGCTTCCTTGAAGCCACTTTACTACTTGATAAGACATGCCCAGAACATAGCCAAAAACAAGTCTAAAACAAAGTCTAAAACATAGGAAACCAAAACATAAAATGAAGTCTTCTGGGGTATGGAATCTCACTGCTTCAAGTCAACTCACGGACTATCCATGAACACCTAATCACTGCGTAAAAGTGGTAGAAGAATTTTTAGGACCTTCATCGCGCGGTGATACAGCGTCCAGAGACGGTTAGTACTTGAAGTGATATCATGTAACTCATGGATAAGGATAAAATAATGCCAGCAAAAACCACAATAAAATCCATATACACATAGTGTACATGCATAATATATATCATGTTGGGATATGGAATAAGGTTTAACATGTAATTTTAAAACCTTAACCTGGATTGTGTAGCATAACCATCAAAATCAAGAAACTAACAAGATATATGGGCCCAACTCTTCCCCAGCTGGAAGTGGCCCATTGTACGTAGCCATATAAACCAGAGGATAATCTCATGTCATATGCTTTATGGGGGAATCAAACCTCATACATAAATCAATGGTAACTTAAGCACCAATTTATATAAAATGGGGGACCCAAACCTCCAAATCATATAATGATAATAAGAGGGATCAAACCTCTCGATCATTTAGACTCCCACACGGGCTAGCGCAGTTTTCAATGTTGGTACCTAGAAACCTTGTAACGCCCCACAAAAAAAATCATCCATGCTTTAACTCGTGGTAATATGCTCTTAGAGTTAAATGACTAGAATAGTGTCAAAGAGACTTAGTCTCATTTTTTTGGCTTCCAAAATGAGTAAAGTTTAAACCATATATAATTTCCCTAATTTATCATGTGGAAAATTGAATGACCTTTCCATCGATATAAGATTCGCCCAAATCCGATACCAAGGAAAGAAGTTATGGCTAATTTAAGTCCTAATAGTAAAACACCATTATTTTGGTGCTTGGCGCATTGCAAAGTGGGTCTATTTATCAATTGTAAAATTCCAGTAGCATAACGCAGTTGTGGCACATTGTGCTAAAGCTCTATGTCCCAACCAGTGGGACAATGCGATGGTTCCATGTCGCGGTGACCCTAAGAATCCCATTCATTAATTTTCAGTGAGCCACTGCGATTGTGGCGCGTCGTGGTGACCTATAAAATTGGGCTCCCAGTTATATTTTATTCCATCTTATTAAGGGAATATTAGGTATGTTTCCACCCCCACCCCTCTTATCAGTTTAAACACAGGATTATACTCTCAAGTGCCCATATTATCCTTTTTTCTTCAGAAATTCACAAGAACACTCTCTGGGGTTTCAAACAAGAATCTCAAATAACTCAAGATTCAACCATGGATTTTAGAAAATAATTAGAGGGTTGGAATCCCTACGCCGTAGGCTCCATGAATCATCTATTATTTTTCCGAGATTGAGGTACGCGGGTTTTCCTAAAATCTCATGGGCATAGAAATCATGATTTTTAAGAAAAGGGATTTTGGATTTATGAATACATTCATGTTTTAAAAGTATGGATGATATTATTTTGTCCTTTAGGCCTTCCCCCAAATTGATTTGAAATTATATATATATGTAAGCATGTGTTTTAAGGTTGATGATTGAATTGAGAACATGATCCATGAAAAAAATTCCTCTCTTGTGATGATTTTCATTTACTTATGATATACTATTAAATCATTTGAATGCATCTTGAAAAGCCTATTATCAAATGTTTTGAATAATGTTATATTTGGATTATGATTTTGATTCCAAAAGAGAGAGGGTTGTTTATGTTGATGAATGTTGAACATACTCATTTAATGAAAAGAGTTGCGTGGTTTGTTAAAGATTAATGACCACCACTTGTTTATTGAAAGGATGAGAACTTTTGCATAACTTTGACTTATGTTTTCAGAACATGAAATCTCTTATGCGAATTGCATGATTGGGTGATCTGAACTATGTGTTAGTGAAAATATCATGCTTATTGTATTGTGGCTCAGAAAACATGACTTGCAAAGTCTTGGTATGACGATACCAAAATAGACAATGCTATAACAGACTTAGACAAACATAGAAACCAGATTTTCATGACATAAGATTTCAGAATGATACATGTTTAGAAATGGATAAAATCGAGCGTAAAGAGATGTTAGGTGGTCCCCCAAAGAAGTCACGAGTTTAGACAACTCATTGCCCAAAACCGTGATTTATTGATCCGGGTATATTATGTTACGCTGGCTTAGTGCCCTATGGAGTATTAGACTCAAACACTCCAGCCCTTGCGGCACACTTGGGTTGGGGGCTTCCCTGCCGAGTCAATGACGGACTCTATATAGCCCGTGGGGTTTTAGACTTATAGGGGTATACCACCTAACTCAGAAGTAATATGAAGATCATAAATTTCACTGACAAAAAGGTTCTTTTTATTATTATCAAAATGCCCATGTGTTTTGGAATTTATATCATATGTGATGTTTTATGACTAGCTCTTAACTATTTTATTTATATTAAAATCTTTATTTTGGATTGCTTTGCATACCAGTACATCTGTATTGACCCCCCCCCCAACCTTCCAGGTTCTAAGGCATAGTCTAAGGGTCTTGATAAGCAGTAGATTTCTTTAAACAGAAGTGCAGGGTCTAGTCAGTGAGCCTTCTATATTTTAGAAGGCCTAGTTATTTTCAGACATTTATCATCAGTTATGGTTTTGGTCTACTGAGGGCCTTGTCCCATCTTTTTAGACAGTTATCTTTAGATCATATAGTAGAGATTTTGCAGACTATTCCAGATGTTGTTAGTGATTTTCGAATTTTATTCCTTATTGTTAAACTAAATCTAGAGTATGACCATGTTTACATGTCAGATTATATTTCTGCATCTTCTTTTATTACGTGAATATTTTACATAATTACCAAATAGAGTAGGATTCACGGGCCTTCTTGGTTCGGGATGTTCGTCATGGCCATGCCCTAGTTTGGGTCGTGACAAAATTGATATCAAAGCATGGTTTATGGTCCCAGTGTGTCTGCGAAATTGTGTCAGGTAGAGTCTTATTTATGGGTGTATAGCATGACATACTTATAAGTAGGAGGCTACTAGGCATTTAGAAAAGTGTTTCCCCTCTTTATGATTTAGTTCGTGCATTAGAGTCTGAATTAGAATTGTCCCCTAATCAGTGATCTATTGTACTTTAGAAAAAAGTCATGCCTCCTCGTCGCTCCAACAATAGAGCGTATACCCCATAACCTGTTCCTACTCCGGGAGTACCTCCAGTTCCGACCAATCCTCCTCGAGCTCCAAGCACAAATGTTAATCATCCCCAGTTTTCTTGGAGGGACATATCAAATGCAGAATTCAGATAGTCCATTCACATGCTTGCTCAGTTGGTAGCCACACAAACTCAATGGTCGGAAGATGTTGGGTATGCATCTATTATATCTGAGGCTACTAGGGTGGTTCAGTTTATAAGAATGAACCCGCCCAAGTTTTCGAGCATAAAAGTAGAGGAGGATCCACAGGAGTTTATAGATGATATGGAGAAAATCTTCAAGAAGATGTATGTAGACAAGGTAGAAGGGGTGTAATTGGTAGCTAACCAGCTTAAAGAAGTTATGAACCAGTGGTATAATGAGTGGGAGGATTCTAAAGGTAAGAGTGCTGAACCCAGGGTATGGGGCGAGTTTGTGGAAGTTTTCCTTGATTGGTTCTTTCCCCTCGAGTTGAGAGAGGCCAAAGCCAAGGATTTTATAATCCTTAAATAAGGAAAAATGAGTGTCAAGTAGTACACTCTAAAGTTCAACCAACTGGCTCATTATGCTCTGGAGATGGCTGGTAATACGAGAGCCCGAATGAGAAAATTTGCAACCGGCCTTTCGGATGACTTAGTGCTTGAATATAAGGGGGCTATGCTGAATAAGGATATGGACTTCTCTAGGATGCTAGTGCATATGTAGTAGGTAGAAGAGAAGATGAAGAAAATCGTTGAGTCTAAGGAGAAGGACAAACAAGGAAAGAGAGCCAGAATAGTAGATCAAAACCACAATCAGCCGCAGAGCGGTAATTGGGGGTATAGATGGTAAAAGAAGAAGTTTTGGAGTACTGCGCAGTCTGCAACTAGATCCCCAGCACCCAGACCCCTAGTTAATAGATGATCTCAGAGTTTTCAGTCTGTTCATAGACCCAGAGCTCAGGATGCTCAGCCACAGGGCAGTGTGGCTCAGTAGTATCATCCTTTTCCTCGGTGTGAGACTTACGGAAAGTAACACCCAGGGAGGTGTCAGTTGATCACTCTGGTGTGTTATTCATATGGTTAGTCGGGTCACTTTTAGAGGGATTGTCCCTCCGCTAGGAGGAATGTTAGTGGAGCTAAGTCACAGGCAAATTCTTTCGCACCACTACCGCCCCAAAAGGGCACCACCTCAGTTGCCAGGAGTGGTCGCAATCAACTGTATGCTTTGTCCAACTTCCAACAGGTGGAAGCCTCACTAAATGTAGTCACCGATATGTTACAAATCTTTTCCCATGATTCTTATGTATTACTTGATCTCAAGTCTACCTTATCCTATATGACCCCTTATATGGCTGTCACTTTTGGGTTTAAGCCCGATGAACTTTTAGAAACTTTCTCTGTTTCCACTCTAGTAGGTGATTCTGTTGTGGCTAGGAGAGTGTATAGAAATTGTGTGGTGATTTTTTATGGATGATATACCGTGGAAGACCTCATAGACTTAGATATGATTGATTTTGATGCTATTCTAGGGATGGACTAGCTTCATTTGTGTTATTCCATATTAAATTGTAGAACTCGAAGAGTCACATTTTCTTTTTTGAATGAACCAGTGATAGAATAGAATGGGAGGGGCATTCTTTATCACCTAGAGAGAACTTTATAACTTATCTCAAAGCCCATAAACTTATCTCTAAAGGTTGTTTGTATCATATTATTCAAGATAAAGATTCTAATGCTGAAAGTCTTCTTCTCCAGTCAGTCCCTGTGGTAAATGACTTTCCATAAGTCTTTCCAGATGATCTCCTAAGAATACCAACTGATAGGGAGATAGATTTTGGTACTGATTTGTTGCCAAACACCCATCCATTTCTATTCTGCCGTATAGAATGGCTCCTACAAAACTAAAAAAGTTGAAAGAATAGCTAGCAGACCTTCTAGACAAAGGTTTTATACATCCCAATGTTTCTCCCTGAGGTGCACCTGTACTTTTCATGCGAAAGAAAGATAGTTCCCTATGTATGTGCATAGATTACCGCCAGCTAAAAAAGGTCACTGTTAAAAATAAATATCCTCTTCCTAGGATTGGTGTTCTCTTTGACCAACTTCAGGGTGTTAAATGTTTTTCAAAGATAGACCTTCATTCAGGATTCCATCAATTGAAAGTTAGAGAGTCAGGCATTCATAAAATAACCCTCCGAACCAGATACGATCATTATAAATTCCTAGTCATGTCCTTTTGGTTAACTAACACCCCTGCATCCTTCATGGATCTTATAAATAGGGTGTTCCATCTATTTTTAGATCTATTTATTATAGTTTTCATTGATGATATTCTGATTTATTCCAATAGTGAGGAGGACCATGCCAATCACCTCTGAATCATCCTTCAGACTCTCAAAGATCATAGTTGTATGCAAAATTTTCCAAAAGTGAATTCTGGCTAAGTGCTATTGCTTTCTTGGGGCATATTATATCTAGTGACGGGATTATGGTGGATCCCCAAAAGGTTGAGGAAGTGATAAAATGGACCAGACCCACAACTCCAATCGACATTTTGAGCTTCTTGGGTTTGGCAGGGTATTACAGAAGATTTATAGAAAGTTTTTCTTCCATAGCTGCACCACTTACTAAGTTGACCTAGAAAAAGGTAAAGTTTGTGTGGTCTGACTCCTGTGAGAGTAGTTTTGAGAATTTGAAAGACAAATTGACTACAGTACCTATTCTAACTCTTTTGGAAGTGTGTACTATGATGCATCTCGTGTGGGACTTGGGTGTGTACTTATACAGCATGGTAAGGTGGTGGGTTATGCATCCAGGCAGTTAAAGGTGCATGAGTGAAATTACCCCATCCATGACTTAGAGTTAGCAGCTGTGGTGCTTTTATTTAAAATCTGTCGGCATTATCTTTATGGGGTGCATGTTGATATTTTCACTGACCATAAGAGTTTACAATATGTTTTATCACAAGAAGAATTGAACCTCAGGCAAAGGCACTGGATGGAATTGCTAAAATATTATCACATGATCCTGCACTATCATCCGGGCAAGGTAAATATAGTAGCCAACACCCTTAGCAGGTTGTCTATAGGCAGTCTTTCTCATGTTAAAGAAGGGAAAAGAGAGCTAGTAAAGGATATTCACTGACTTATAAATCTTGGAGTACGACTCTTAAATTCTGAAGATAGAGGGGTAGTTGTTCATGGGATGGCTAAATCATCCCTTTGTGTAGAAGTTAAAGAAAAGCAGATCGAAGATCCTATCTTGATGTAGATCAAGAAAGATATGGGTCAACAGAAGGTGATATCCTTTGAAATTAGTGGTGATGGTATTTTTAGATATCAGGGTAGATTGTGTGTGCCAGATGTAGATGGTGTGTGGATGAGAATCCTTGATAAAGCTCACACTTTGAGGTATGTTGTTCACCCAGGCTCTACCAAGATGTATCATGATCTGAAAACAATTTATTGGTGGAATAATATGAAGCACGATGTGGCTAACTATGTTACCAAGTGTTTGAACTATCAACAAGTTAAGGTAAAGTATATGAGGCCTAGTGGTACTTCACAAGAGATTGACTTGCCTTCATGGAAATAGGAAACGATCAATATGGATTTCATCGCGGGATTTCTAAGGTCACAAAATCAGTATGATTCTATTAGGGTAATTGTTGATCGGCTGACCAAGTCAGCTCACTTTCTACCTATTAGGACCAACTTTTCAGGAGATGATTATACCAAGCTATACATTGAGGAGATATTCTGTTTGCATAGGGCACCTGTATCCATCATATCTGATAAAGGTACGCAATTCTCTTCCCAGTTTTGGAGGTTTTTCCAGAGGGGTTTAGGTATCTAAGTGAACTTAAGTACTATTTTCCACCCTCAGACTGATGGGCAAGCTGAGCGCATCATTCAGACCCTTGAGGATATGTTGAGGGCTTGTGTAATTGACTTCAATGGTAGCTGGGTAGATCACTTTCTATTAATAGAGTTCACTTATAATAACAGCTACCATGCCAGTATTAAGATGTCTCCGTTTAAAGATTTGTATGGGAGAAGATGTAGATCACCGATAGGGTGGTACAAAGTGGGTGAGACTCGGTTGTTTGGGATAGATCTTGTTCATTAGGAGATAGAGGACATGAAAATTATTAGAGAATGACTTAAAACAGCCCAGAGTAGGCAAAAATTCTATGCCAATGTTAGGAGAAGAGAATTAGAGTTTAAGGTTGGTGATTGGGTCTTTCTTAAAGTCTCCCCTATGAAGGAATTTATGTGATTCGGGAAGAAAGGTAAGCTGAGTCCTCGCTATATAGGGCCATACAGATTTTGAGAAGGATAGGTGGGGTTGTGTATGAGTTAGATTGCTGGCAAGTTTGGGTTCTGTTCACCCGATATTTCATATATCCATGTTGAAGAAATATATTAGAGACCATTCATTAGTGTTGCCTGTAGAGGAGTTCAAAGTGACAAACTCCTTATCCTATGAAGAAGAGCCCGTGGTAGTCTTGGATCACCAAGTTAGGAAACTGAGGAGAAAAGAAATAGCCTCGGTCAAAGTATTGTAGAAAAATTAAGAGGTTGAGGAAGCAACTTGGGAATTGGAAAATGACATGAGAGATAGATACCCAGACTTATTTGATCTGGTGAATGACATAATGGAAGGTACAATCATCGTCTTACTCTTTTATGTCTTTAGTATACTTTAAATTGTGCTTGTTTGTATTCCGCATCATCATTCGGGGACGAATGATCCCAAGGTTGAGGTTATGTAACACCCCTCAAAAAAAATCATTATACTTAAGCTCGTGGTATTATGCTCTTAGAGTTAAATGACTAGAATAGTGTCAAAGAGACTTAGTCTCATTCTTTTTGGCTTCCAAAATGAGTAAAGTTTAAACCATATATAATTTCCCAAATTTATCATATGGGAAATTGAGTGAGCTTTTCGTCGATATAAGATTCGCCTAAATTCGATATCCGAGCAAGAAGTTAAGGCTAACTTAAGTCCTAATCATAAAACATCACCATTTTGGTGCTTGCCGCATTACGGAGTGGGTCTATTTAGAAATTATTAAATTCCAGTAGCATAGTGCAATTGTCGCACGTCGCACTAAAGCTCCAGGTCCCAACCAGTGGGACAACGCGATGGCTCCGCATCGCGGTGACCTAAAGAATCCCATTCATCAATTCCTAGTGAGCCACCGCGATTGTGGAGCACCACATTGGCCCATCAAATTGGGCTCCCAGTTATATTTTATTCTATCTCATTAAGGGTATATTACGTATTTTTCCACCACCACCCCCTTATCATCTTAAACACAAATTATACTCCCAAGTGCCCATGTTATTCCTATTTTCTTCGGAAATTCACAAGAACACTCTCTAGGGTTTCAAAAAAGAATACCGAATAACTCAAGATTCAACTCTGGATTTTAGAAGATAATTAGAGAGTTGGAATCCTCACTCCGTAGGCTGCACGAATTATCTATTATTTTCCAAGACTGAGGTACACGGGTTTTTTCTAAAATCTCATGGGAAGAGAAATCATGATTTTTATGAAATGGAACTTTGGATTTATGAATACATTCATGTGATAGAAATATGGATGATATTGTTTTGTCCTTTAAGCCTTCCCCAAATTGATTTAAGATTATATATATATATATATATATATATATATATATATGTAAGCATGTGTTTTAAGGTTGATGATTGAATTGAGAGAATGATCCATGAAAAAATTCCTCTCTTGTGATGATTTTCATTTACTTATGATATACTATGAAATCGTTTGAATGCATCTTGAAAAGCCTATTATGAAATATCTTGAATAGTGTTATATTTGGATAATGATTTTGATTCTAAAAGAGAGAGGGTTATTTATGTTGATGAATGTTGAACATAATCATATAATGAAAAGAGTTGTGTGGTTTTTTAAAGATAACATGACCACCACCTGTTTATTGAAAGGATAAGAACTTTTGCATAGCTTTGACTTATGATTTTGGAACATAAAATCTCTTGTACGAATTGCATGATTAGGAAGTCTGAACTATGTGTTAATGAAAAGATCATGCTTATTGCATTGTGGCTCAGAAAACATGACTTGCAAAGTCTTGGTATGATGATACAAAAATAGACAATGCCATAACAGACTCATACAAACATAGAAACCAGATTTTCATGACTTAAGATTTTAGAATGATACATGTTTAGAAATGAATAAAATTAGGCATAATGTAGAATTGTGAAAGTTATTTGAAAGTAGAATTGTGAAAGTTATTTGAAAAGATCATCCCCCGAATAAGGCACGAGTTCAGACAACTCATTACCCAAAATCGTGATTTGACGATCTGGGTATATTATATTACACTGGCTTAGTGCCCTGGGGCGTATTAGACTCAGACACTCCAACCCTTGTGGCACACTTGGGTTAGGGGCTTCCCAGCCGAGTAAATGGTGTACTCCATATATCCTATGGGATTTTAGACTTGTAGGGGTGTACCACCTAACTCATAAGTAATATGAAGATCAAAAATTTCACTAACAGAAAGGTTCTATTTTTTATTATCAAAATGCCAATCTATTTTGGAATTTATATTGTATGTGATGTTTTATGACTAGCTCTCAACTATTTTATTTATATTAAAAGTTTTATTTTGGATTGCTCTGCGTACCAGTACACCTGTATTGAACCCCCCTTACCTTTTAGTTTCTGAGGCACAGTCTAGGGGTCCTGATAAGCAGTACGTTTCTTGAAACAGAAGTGCAGGGTCTAGTCGGTGAGCCTTCTATATTTCAGAAGGCCTAGTTATTTTCAAATGATTATTATCAGTTTTGGTTTTGTTCTACTGGGGGCCTTGTCCCAACTTTTCAGACTGTTATCTTTTGATCATGTAGTGGAGATTTCGCAAATTGTTCCAGATGTTGTTAGTGATTTTTGGATTTCATTCCTTATTGTTAAATTCAATCCAGAGTATGACCATGTTTTCATATCAGTTTATATTTATACATCTTCTTTTATTATGTGAATGTTGTGCATGATTACCAGATAGAATAGCACGCCCGGGCCTTCTTGGTTCGGGATGTCCGTCATGGCCAAGCCCGAGTTTGGGTTGTGATAGACCTCCACTTTCATGGCTCGGTTACACAATCTGCTTTTTCTAAACCTAGTTAAAATACTTAACACACATTTTAAATTTATTGAACTGATTATCCATTTGAAATCCCATTGGTATCGTCTTACCAAACCCACTCGCAAGTTCATTATCATGCCACAATTCATTAACCATCACACGGGGGAAATTCATTGCCCCTTAGGTTTAATTAACATTCACACGGGGTATCCACTTATCCTAAAGATCAATAAAATCATACCATGGTTAATTAACCTTTTATGCCAATGCATTAGTTCAAGTAAGCAAGTCAAACTATATGACAAAACCATACTCATTGTCAATTTCACAATTTGGATTAAGGTAACACAATTTCCAAAACCATATATCAAGACAAAATCATCAAATAGGGGATAACCATGACCCTTTAGTTTATTTACCATTTACATTCACCCCAATGAGTGCATAAATCAATAATTTAAAGCATAATAGTTCAATAGTACTCATGAAAAAAACATTCAAACAATTTATATCCAAATCCCTCAACCCATAGTTCAAAATATAACATCAAAACCATGAATTATAAACTAATTTTCATGCCATTAAGAAAATACAAGTACAGGGAAAGAGGTACATGTGTTGATACATAAGGATTTGTGAGCAAATAGAACTTAGAACCTGGAAGATGAATGTATGATGAAACCCTAATATTTTCTTGGGGTTTTGAGTTTGAGAGTAAAATAATAGTTGTTGTCATAAAAACTAATGGGAATAGGTTCATATAATGTTTAAAGGTTGTCCATATATGAAAAGACCCCAATACCCCTCATCCCAAGTAACAAAACCAAAAACTATCCGAATTTAAAGCATCACATAGCACGGAGCTTATCGCAAAGATTATCCTTCATGCCACAAACTTTAATATAGAGATTATACTCCATTTCATGGACCCTATCACAGAGATTATCCTCCATGACATGGGGATATCGTGGAGGCTCACTGCCTTCGTGGTTCAAAACAACCCCGAACCCTATCCAAAAATTTCAAAACACCCCATTCACATCCTAAACACAATTTAAGTCAAAAATCAACATTTGAAACACGAGAGGGCCAAAAATAAAATTCTCAAAAATTTAGAAGGTGTTACAGTACCCTACCAAGTAACACTATTCAAAATCCAAAAAATGACGGTCATATTCTTGCTATCACCGCAAGGAGTGGTATAGCAACCATGGATCTCCATTACCTACTGTAGAAGTGCTAATGTATGATGAAGTTATTGTTGATGAGACACCTATTCTGAGGCCAAAAAGGACAATGGGAGGTAATGGTAAATATGGTGTGGACAAAGGTAAGGTTCAGATCATTGAGTTGAAAATAAGATAAATTCGATGACCACCCCCATATTTTTTTCATAGACTAAAGTAGAATAGAGAGAAAAGGAAATTCAATTGATTTTGTGGAATGCTGAAAGAGTTGAGCTTGAATATTTCTTTTCTTGAGGTATTGGACAGATGTTTGGATATGCCAGGTTTATAAAGAAGTTGGTTACAAAGAAGAAAGGGGATACTTTTGAGGATATTGGTAGATAACACCACTGTTCTGTTGTCACTACTAAGTCTTTAGCCTAGAATAAGGGTGATCCCAGAGCATTCACTATACCATACACTATTGGGTCATCCTAATTTGCTAAAGCCTTATGTGACTTAGGAGCCAGCATAAATTTGAAGTTGTTGGTCGTATTTAATCAATTGGGCTTAAGCCCTCCTAAACCGACTACGATGCGGCTATTGATGGCTGACCACATTGCAAAGAGACCTATGGGAATTTGTTTTGATGCGATTGTGAGAGTCGATAACTTTATCTTTCCAACTGAATTTATCATTCTGGATTATGAGTTTAACGCCGATAATTAATATACAGATGGGGGAGATAAAATACAGAGTCAATGAAAAGAAGTTTACTTTTATCATTTGGAAAATAATAAAGCAATCGACTGACATGAGGGTGGTGTTGGTGATAGACTGAATTAATGACTCAAAAGGATATTCCTATGGATATCTTGATGAATTCTGAGTAATCAAGGTACCAAAGTCATGCCGTAATGTTAAATCACACGTTTCATAAAATGAAACCTATGGGCTTGTTGGTTAAGTCGAAGAAATCAACGTATCCATACCGTGTTGTGACATTAAATCAAGTGTTGGGTGGGAGGCAGCCCACTGTTTTAGTGTGTATTTTTGTTTGTTTTGTTTTTGTAGGTACATAGCTTAAGTAAATGCCTGAAATATGGTAAGTATTGATAAATACATCTTTTTCAATTAAAGAGACTAAGTAACCAACTCATCAAGGTAATAAGTACCACGTAGGCTATGTAAGTTGTGCTTAACTTGAAAAGATGGAATTTTGAGAGTTTTTGGAGAATTTCTGGACTTAAATTATGAAATTACTTGCAGGTTCATAAATACAATTTATAACCTTGTAAGTAGCAAAATAAGTTTCAAAATACAAAGTCCAGCGAGCTGGAAAAATTGCCAACTTTTGGGTCCCACATACGGTGCCAACATACGAACCGTATATTCAACATACAGACTGTATGCTCAATATATAGACTGTATGTTCAAAATATAGACCATATGTTCAAAATACGGACCGTATGTTGACTCCATAAGTGGGGCACGTTTGGGACCAAATTTTGTTAACAATTTTTGTCCCACCAATGCTTAAGTAAACCCTAAGTCGGCCCCCCATGCTATTTAAATCCCTATTTGCTTTTTTTTTTGTTACCTAACTCTCAAAATTCCTCCCTAATCTCAAAAACTCAAATTCCCTCTCAAAATTCAAAACTACCCACGGTCCCACACTTAAAAAAAAGATAAATTGAGACTTATTCAGGGTACCAACCTGCCCCAAAGTAGTAAATACAAGTTCAATCTTGGGTTTCGCTTTACTTCTTCATAGTTCATTTTTAGGTTCTCCAAGAAAAGGAAACTTTCTCGACTCCTACTAGTAGAATCCTAATCTAAATGTTAAAAATTCAACTTAATTTGTTTATTTTCATGTGAAATATATCGAAACAACTATGTTTGTGTTTAGGAGCATTGAAGTAACCTAAAATCTTGATGCATGGCTTTGTTCTTCAATTAAACCTTAAGATTAGGCCCTAAACGAAAGTTGAACTTGACTAATTAGAGGAATACAAAAAGTTTGGCATGATAGTTTGCATTGAAAATTATGATTCATGGTATATGTGTGCACAATGGACTTGTCGGGACTGCGAATAAATTATAGGGGTGTGAAAATTGAGGAAAATTTCAAAGTTTTCAAATTTTGAGCTTTTCTTCAACTTTTCCAAGCCCTCATTATTTGTTGAATACTGACACTTTGATTTTTAGTCACATGTGGATCCTAAGAATTCAAAGAAGAAGGTCATAGATTTTAGGCAACAGATTAACTCTAGCGAGGGAAGTAACTCAAAGGAGGAATACACACTAGCCCAGACAAGAGCAGCCCCAGCTGAAAAAGCCTCGACCAGAGTATTAGGGACAATGACTAGGGCAAGAATTAGGTTATTGTTGAGGATATAATTATTGCCAAGATAGGTGTACCAATTGTAGCAAAGTCACAGTAGGGCAAGTAGCCAACTTCTACTCGGCCTATGACACAGACTAAGGCTATTGTGTTACTAGGTAAGCCGAGGATAAAGATGGCCAGGAGATTACCCCTACATTCTCCCAAGTATGATAAGTGAGATGAGGAGGAAGATAAGGAAGAAGAGGCAGATAACTAGGACCCTCAGTCTGAGGAAGAGTTTTAGGATGAGTTTGAGGTACCAAATGATGAGCAGTCATTAGTAGTACCCTAATTTAAGGAAGGTACAGACCAGGCTTTCTGCCAGGTGCCAAATTTTGATTCATAGACACCAGCTTAGAAAGATCAAAATTTCAACCATATACACATCTCAGATGAGCCTATTGATGAGATAAACCTGAGGTGGTGTGTGGAAAGCCTTTGTACCATATTTAAGTCGAAAGACACTATTTTAAGAGACATCAGTTAGCCCAAGAGGATCATTTATGAGGAAAGATAGATTGATTTATCTGGGTTGGTTGGAGCACCATAGTTGCAGGCAGGATTAGAGAAATATTAGCTAAGGTGGATGACCACACACCTAGGTACTTACAGCACGGCATTGATGTGAGAATTCTATGCTTCATACCAAGATACTGTAGTTTTGACTACACTCTAGGGGGATTTTCCAAGGCATGATGAGCATCTTCATCTTGAGAATACACTAGTTAGAGGGGTCATGGTTGATATATCAATCGTAACCATCTATCTTATGCTCTTTGGGCCAGATTATATTGCACCAGTAACCACAGCTGAGTGCGATTATAGATTATGAGCTGTATAAGATAGATAGATTATGAGGGATATTGACCATTATAGCAAGAGGTAGAGCTAATAAGATGGATTACTGGACATATTTCACCTCTGGGTGATGAGACTTCTTGGTTCAAAAAGCATGGTATACTAAAAAAGACTACATTGACTTTTGGTTGTTAGTTATTAGATTCAGATTGCATCCGATTGCTGCAAATAATATGTTGACATGGGATGGAGCTGCTCTTATTTGAAAAATGATAGTGGAATATGATATTAACTTTGTAAACATTATTCAACATGAGAATCCTAAGAGAAATTTTGGTAAGCTAATAACTCTGCATTCACATGCTTTATCTAGAGATTTTATGATAAGGCTAGTATGCTTGAGATATAGGAAGTTGATGAAAGAGTATAGGTTATGGCCAGAAAAAATACTAGTTTAATGAAGGATTCGGTGTGTACGCCCACTACAGTACCTTCGGCACAGTCTGAGGGCCCATAAGTACCTAAAAAGCCTGTTGAGATATAGAAAGTAATGTGGGAGTTATCATTAATCTTAACATAGAGAGAAAAGAGAGGCCCACGAGTGGAGTAATTAGGGTGAGGGGAAACCAACCACTTTAATATCAGCTCTGACTTCCAATTCAGAGTCGATGAGTGCATCTTTAGTGCCCCCTCACCCATCCACTAAAGTTGCTTCTACAAGTATGTATATGATGTCTTGTGAGTTCTTAAACATCATAGTAGATAGTAAGAAAGCCATTGATGCTTGGTTACAGGTTATTGATATCAAGGTGGCTACTCTATATGGGTGAATATGGCCATGGGTCTTGACAAAACTAAAGATGCAAGAGGTTAGATAGGATACTGCACACAGAGTTGCCATTTTAGAGTTACATACTGATTTACAAGAATGTATTAACGATTTTGAGAGACGTTTTATGACCCAGTTTGTATATATTGAGATGTCAAATCTAGGACATATGATGGAGGACGTGGATATCTTATGAGCAAAAGTATGCTCTCTCAAAGAAAGCCATATGATAGTTACTCCTCTATTTATATCCCCAATGGTTTAGATATCACCTCTGCATGGGCCTATACGCTTTGATTTATTTGTGGAAGACAATGAGGAGGTCCCAGTAGGTGGAACTAAGAAAGGACGTGTAAGGGACCTGCAGTATCACAATACTCCATATGACCAAGCCTTGAAAAAGTCCAGACATAAGTTTATGGATCGATAGTTATTTAGAGGCAGAGGTGTGCTAAGATAGCAATGGGTGCATCTTCTAGTAGTGCACCACTATCACTACTGCCTCCGCCAGTAGAGATACCCTCATCTAGGGATGCTCATGATACAGACGCTTAATGCATCCCAGGTATGTCCTTATTCCCTTTGTTTTATATTATTTTAGTGCATTAGGGATAGTGCATAGTCTTTTAGTTAGGGATAGGGTATACCATAGCTACCACAGGTTTTTATTATCATTCTTCTTTTTTTGTCGGGCACAGAATGGTTATAAAAGTGACATGTCTAGGGTAAAATTTATGTTGCATTGTGTTTTGTTTTGTATTATGTTGTGTGTTGTGTAATTAGGAAATTTTTAAGTATTTAGGGAAGTTTTCATATTTTTGATTGATTTTTTAGAAAAATGATACCCCTCCAAAATTTTATTTTACAACTGTGTGAATGTTTATATGTGTACGCACTGTGGATCTTTTTATAGAATAGGATTAGGGACATGATAATCATTTCTAACAAGTGCATGAAATTAATAAGTAGTAGCTCATAATATTGACTCTATGTCATGTGTGTGTGAGATGCTACTTAGTTTCCTTTGTGGGTTAAATCTAGAACTTGCCTAGTTTGTCTTGCCTAGGTTATAGGATAGTTGGTTAGGAAAGGATCATAGGCCATTTTATATTGTAGTCCACTTTTTGCTGAAATGTCCTTCCATGTATGGATTGTATCTCTTGATCCCTAAGTTTGATCCTTATAGCCTGTTTTTCTTGTTACACCTTTCAATTTCCCATTTTAGTTGCAATAACCTATTTTGGCCTATTTCTCATTGGATATTATTCACATCAACTCAAGCAAATCGCCTAAATTAAGGGTGGTTACCATAGGGGTGTGTGATGTAAAAAGGATATGTATAAGGGTAAAATAAGAGAAAATGGATAGTAGGGCCAAGTGTGGTATAAAAATAAAAGAAAAAAAAAGAAAAATTATGAAAACGTGAAAACTAAAGAAAAAATACCACACTCAACTTGAATGTGCAATAAAGAATAAAAAGGGAGAAATAAGATGGAATAAAAAGGAAATTGGTTGAGTGTTGACCCCAAAAGTAGTTATAATGCCAAGGAGGCTTTGTCACTTGATATATCCATATGTACCATACCATCCCCCAAGCCTATATTACAATTCGAATAAAGTCTTATAGTGATCCTAACTTGATTGTCTGAAAATTAAGGTAAAGAAAATAAGGGCAAGCCTGTAGTATTTGATGGAAATTGATTGGAACTTCTCTTTTGAGTGTGAGTTTCTCTTAACTATCCCTTCATTGACATGCATTATTTCATATGAGTGAGTGGGGCTTCTTTGTTGTGAGGGAACATGAGTCATATTGCTAGTTGCTTACTTATTTTGGGTAGTGTAACTTGTAAATACATACATGATTGTCTGTTGCTAATGTAGTGCCATACCTTGAACCCATTGTGTCACATTTTTATGCTTCATGGTTGTACATAATTGGTTTTGAAAGGTTAAAATAAAAGAGGGTATTTTGGTTTGAGCTTAAAATATTGATTGACTACCTAGATTATCTTAGATTCTCCTAGTTATGCATTATGTTTTGTTTTTTTATAGTGTTGTGTTTCCTGAGGACATGCAAAAGTTCTAAGTTTAAGGTGTTGATGAGATATAGAAATATAGCACTTTAAACGCTTAAAACTATGAAAATATGCAAGTTTCTAAGGTTGTTTTGTTAGATATGATGTGTTTTGGGTATGTTTTGTAGGAAACTAAGTTTTGGGTGTACGTCTGAAGAAAAAAATAAAGTTTTTGGGCAGATACAAAGGCAATTTTGGATGTATGTGCTACATACTTAGCTTATGTGATCAAAGTATGTTGAGAAACTGAAAGTCCAAAGGCTAAGCTGCAAGAAAAAACAAGAACTTTAATATACAAAGTCAACATACGGACTATATGATCAACATACAGACCGTATGTAGACTTAGTATGTGTTGTAATGGAAAATATAGAGAGTTATAGTTTCAGTTTCAGAGATCTAGTACATACAAAGTCAACATACGATCTGTATGTTCAACATAGGTCTATATATGGACTTAGTATGTACAAAAATGCAAAAGTCCAGAGAGTTAAAGATCCAGGATTCAAGTGTTGCAACATACTAAGTTCAACATACGGTCTGTATGTTTAACATATAGTCTGTATGTTGACTTTGTAAGTAGACACCGACTTTGTTTTTCCTTTTTTATTTAGGAGTTAAATTTTAGGGTTTCCATGTATTATATAAATACCCTAATGACATTGTGTATTCTGTTTATGCACTTTTTATACTCACAAACATATATTCTGATTTGAGATCCAATTTTGGTCTTGCAATTATTTAGTATTGATTTTGGTTGTTAATTCAGTTAGAGCTTTGGGTTTTTGATTATGATTATTGTTATTTCTTCTAATGCTTTCAATCATGAATATCATTGATTACTTCACAAGCATGAGCGGATAAAAAACCCTTAACTCGGGTTGTGGAAACCCTAGCAGATTGATGAAGTAGGGGAAGTGATAGGTTGTTCTAAATCGATACCCATGCATGTATTATATTATCTTCACTTTAATAGATGTCTTAGATGTTGCAAACATTAGGATCTCGCCTATATTATTCTTACTTTCCCTAAAAAAGGAGTTGTGACTAGGAAAGGATAATTACAATTGTAATTTGAAGTTTAACTATCGATCCACGCTATGAAGGATTATCTAACTAAGATGGTTAATTATCATCTAATAACTAAAGATCCAAAAGGTAATATTAACTGGTATTAGGATTAGGGTTTGTAAGGCAACATCCTAAGACTCAAAAGGTAGAGTGAGAGATTCACCAGAGAGTCCAAAAGACCGCTGATGGTACATAACTTATCAGATTCGACATGCAAGGTATCGAGTTAGTTCAATAAAACATGATAAGCCTACTGAGTTGAGAATACAGGTGTAACACAATTCTAGTATTCATATACGACCAATTACAACCTAAAATGATATTCATTACTTGTTTGAAATTGCCGCTAAAATCCCTCCATTTACTTTTCAAGTTCAACCCATTGGTTACAGCAGTTAAGATCCATAATTCCACGTATTCTTTGGGATTCGACCCCAACCTTTGTTAAGTTACTATATTTGATAGCAACCATAAAATCTTTATATTGAAGGTGTAGCTTGGGCATTATCAGGGCTATTTTTGGATATTGAGGCAGTGAACCTCCGCAATAAGGCCATGTCATAGAATTTAACCTCTATGATTTTGGTGTGGCACAGAGGTTAACCTATACGCTATTGATGTGTCATGCCATAATTTTAATTTTGTCCAATTTTTTATTTTCACTGAGGGTAAGGGACTTTATATCTTTTTACCCCTTTTACGACTGTAGTCTTGTTCTTATAATTCATGATTATTTACTTGGTGATGCCATGAAGCCCTTTTCTTTTGACCCCTATACGTGTTTTGTTGAGAGATAATTCCTAACATAAAGTTACATACTTTATTTCATACTTTTAAGGCTTCAATAAGTTCCCACCCATCATTCGAGGATGAATGATTCCAAGGAGGGAGATATTGTGACACCCCACATTTTTGGGATAGAATTTGAGCTGTTGTTCCTATATGTATAAAGTCTAAACCAATGATTCCTATGCAAATATAAGTTTCATGATCATTTAACCAGTGTGAAAAGTGCTTTCAGGGTGAAAAATATTCATAGATAAAACTTAGAGAAAAGTTAAGAAGTTTCGTTCTCGACCAAATTTTGGTATTCAATCCTACAAGGGTCAACTTTGAACGTGTATAACTTTTGAAATATATTGAATTTTGGAATCTAGGATCCATCAAATTAAATATAGTTGAGTTCTCTTTCAAACACCACTAATTTTTCCTAAATTCAATACCCGAGCAAGAAGTTATGAGAATTTTTGTGAGAAACCAGTGAGGGTGCATGATAAGGGCATGGCCTTCCTTTTATGCTCTGCGATTTTAGCATGGCATGCCCCTATTCTAGAGATGCTAAAACTCATATTTCTATTTATCTTTTTAGGGTAAACTAGTCATTTACGTCTGTTATATATTTTTTTGATGATGTTCATCTTACAACGAAGGACCAGGTCCTTGGATCTTTATGAACACATACATTTATGACATGTCTAGTGAATTTTTTTCTGTTAGTGTAACAAATTACGCAGGTGATCTGTGTACCATTCAGGACACCTGGCCCAATAGAAATTCTACCCTAATTATTATCCAACTATAAATAGAAAAGAATGCTTCTCAATTCATAGTTTTTGCAAATCAGATTATTCAAGAGGGAAGTTTGTGAAAACTTAAATATTACTCAAGTTACAAGCTTTTGTGTGCTAAGAATGCGTTTGTTCTTGAGTCAAGTCTTGTTTTTTATTTTAATTACTCGTATTATAAGAGTAATGCTTTTCTTATGCTTGTTGAGTTCTTGGGTAGAGTTACCTGAGTTGATATTGGTTAAATTTAATCAATATTGAGGAGACATCGTGGCAGTATTGTCAAGGAGAGTTTGTAATAGAGTTATTAAAAATTAGTGGAGCTTTAACTAAGCTTCAATGGAGTCTGTAATCATGAGTTTGATTATAGTGGACTATTGAGTACTTGTGAGAACAAGTCATGGTTTGTACTCCCTTGAGAAAAGAGGTTTTCACATTAAACCATTGTGTTCTTTACTTCCTTGTAAATTTTTATTTCCCTACTGATCTACTACTTTATTGCTTGTGTCTGACTCTAGGAATCTGGTCCCTTGTAAGGTGGTGCACTCCCCATGTTTATCAATTGGTATCAGAGCAAGAAAACTCTAAAAGGTTCACACCTAGAGTTATTTATTAATCGTGGATGTTGTACCTAATCTGGAAGAAGGACAATCTACCAGTAGACCATTATGATTTAATGGGAAGTACAATGGGTGATGGAAAACTAGGATATATGACTTTATTATGGCTAGGACAGTGAGCTGATAGATGTAATAGTTAATGGTCCTTATGTGCCTATTAGAGAGGTCAAATAAGGAGACATAATAAGAATAGTTGTCTAAACCAAGAGAGAATTTAATGATGAAGATCACAAAAAAGTTGAAAATAATTATTAGTCTAAGAAATTGCTTATCTAAGGTATATGACCATATAAGTTTAATAGGATTTTTGGTTGTGAAAGTGCTAAGGAAATTTGGGACTGCTTGAAGACAATTCACAAAGGAATAACTGATGTGAAGGATTTAAAAGTTGACATGTTGACTACTAGTTTGAATCTTTGTCCATGAAGGAAAGAGAGACAATTCAAGAGATATATAAAAGATTCATTGTGTTCACCAATGATTTTAGGAGAAGTTATTCCTTTGCATAAATAGGTGAGAAAAATTCGAGGTGTTCATCCAAAATCCTGGGAAATCAAAGTGGAGGCTATCATTGAGACAAGAAACTTGAAAACTCTCACAATGGATAAACATATTGGTAAGTTGAATACTAAAAAATATTTGGCATTTAATGCTTCAAAATCTAATACAAGTTAATAAGAGATTGATGTTGCATATTTGGCAAAAAAGATTGTTAGAGCTATGAAGAAAAGTAGTAAGTTTCAAAGAAAAGGAAGTAGTAGCAAAAAGGAAGGAACTATTGAAGTATGTCATAAATGTGGAAGTCCTGAGCATTTCATTAAGGACTTTCCTATGCACAAAATAGATTACCAAGAATGTCTAAAGACTGGAGGTAATAAAGAAAAGAATAGGTATTAGGTCCCTGTAAAATCAAGAAGAAAAGTTGCAGTTGATTATGCAATGAAGCAGGCCTTAGCAGTTTAGGGAGATTCCTTTAGTAAATCTGATGAAGCTAAAAAGCCTAAAAATATGTCTACGCTGGTTGTGGAGGAGTGTGAAGTTACCTATGATTCCTTGTTTGATCTTTGTCAAACATTAAAGATGAAGAAGAAATGAAGTAACACTTTCTGACATTAAGGAGAATTTAGATAACTACTCTGCTAGAAGGATAAAAATCTAGTAAATGTGTTGATTGATTCTGTGTAAACTGACTACTGAGAAAAATTCTCTAGAAGAGAAATTCAAAAATCAAGATCTTGAAGTGATTGCCTTAACTCTCCAAATATCTAAAACATAAAAATACTTCACAAAATTAAAATCTGAGTTTAATGAATCAACTGGAGAAAATAATTCTGATGGTAAAGGGAAGAAAGATACCTCAAGGCATTCTCAAAATCATAAGAATGCAGAATTAGAAAGGGACTTGGTCTGTATAAGAGAAGATCTTAATAAATCCCTAAAATAGACCATATTCTCATAGATCCTTTCTAATTTAACTAGTTAGGGAGTCAATAATGGTAAGGGCTTGGATATCGGTATAAAACCCAATTACTAAGGTCTTAAGGGAAAGTTGTTCATGGTGTTAGAAACAAGGTCCACAAATCTCTATGCACTCATTGTGGAAGAGATGGGCATGTGAAGGAAAACTGTCAAAGTTGGCTTAGAGCTAGAATAAATAGTGCTAGAAACATCCAGTAGGATAATTCTTATCCTAAGGGTTCCAAACCTTTGAAAAATATAAAAAAGAACTCTCTACCTAGATGATAAAAGAAAGATTTGATCACATCCTTTTATTCCATCTGGGAACTCAAAATCAAGTGGGTTCCCAAATCTAACAAATGACTATGTTTGCAGGTAGGAGAAAGGGATTGCAGTCAGAACTAGTTCATGGATAGTGGATGTTCAAAGCATATGATGAGAAGGACTGACTATTTTCTCTCTCTCAAGACACTTCAAGGTGGTGGTGTCTTATTTGGAAATAGTAAAAAGGGCTATATCCTTGGTGACTATTTTCTCTCTCTCAAGACACTTCAAGGTGGTGGTGTCTTATTTGGAAATAGTAAAAAGGGTTATATCCTTGGTGTGGGAAAGATTAGAAAATCACCTGATCAAGTAATGGAAGATGTGTATTATGTTAATGGCCTCAATTATAGTCTTCTAAGTGTTTCTTAAATTTTTGATATAGGTAATAAAGTAAAATTCTCATTTGATAGATGCACTATGTCAATCTTGAAGTCTAGGAGAGTTATTCTTAAATCTAAAACGATAAGGAAAATATATATGGCTGATTTGGAGTTTGTAGCTGATGGTGAATTAACTTGCTTAAGTGTTCAAAGTAAATATGTTGATCTATGGTACAAATGGTTGTGACATGTAAGCTCCTCTTTGCTGAACAAGTTGATTTCAAAGGACCTAGTCTATAGTATGCCAAAGCTGAAATTTCCAGACAACAAGGTTTGTGATGCTTGTGTTAAGGGTAAACAAACCATATCTTCTTTTAAGCTGAAGAAGCAGGTGAGTACTTAAAGACCTCTTGAGTTGTTACACATGGATTTATATGGACTCGTTAAAGTCCAAAGTAGAGGAGGAAAGAAGTATGTATTTATCATTATGGATGACTACTCTAGGTTCACCTACACAATGTTCTTGAGAATTAAGGATGAAACCTATGAGGTTCTGACAACTTTTTCAAGGCAAATTCAAATAAAGCTAAATTGTAAGATGGTTGAATTCAAATCTAATCATGGAACTGAATTTGAGAACACCCAAGTTGCAGGATAATATATTGAACATGGAATCAGTCACAACTTTTTTTTCTCCTAAGAATCCTCAATAAAATGGAGTTGTTGAACGAAAGAATAGAACCCTCATAGAGATTGTCAGAACCATGTTAATTGACAGTGGGCTTCCAAAGAGCTTTTAAGATAAAGTTGTTAATACTGCTTGTTATATGAAAAATAGGTTTTGATTACATCTCTTCTAAATAAGACCTCATATGAGCTTATGTTAAATAAAAATCCTAAGATTGAGTGCTTCAGACCTTTTGGGTGCAAATGCATTGTGCTAATCAATGGGAAGAATGAACTAGGAAAGTTCGACTCCAAAAGTGATGAAGTAACATTTGTGGGCTACTCCCCAACAAGAAAACCATATACAGTTTTCAATAAAAGAACTCTATTTATGGAGGAAAGTATATATGTGGTCTTTAATGAGTTAGGAAAGATAGTGAATCCAAGTGATAATGAATATTTTGATATTGAAGAACTCATTCTAGTACAAAGGGATGATATTGCTAAATATAATTGTCAAGGACTAAATGATGCAGCTGGGAATAATGAATGTGAAGGTGATCCAGGATCTCGATTATAGACCCTTTCTCCAAATAAAGCAAATCAATAAGGATCCAGTCAAAATCCTTAGGGACCTGGTACCAGTAGAACTTATCTCAGAAGGTCAAACTAGAGGCACAAATTTTCTTACCCACTTGAGAATCTAACTACACCTTTGGAATTTAGGGTTCAAACAAGGGCTCAAGCCAGAAATTTCATGGCATTCTCAGTAGTTTTTATCCCAAATTGAGCCAAAAATGTGAAGAACAAGTTGAGGTTAGGGATGATCAAAATAATCTAACCTACTAGATGAATCAGTTTTTCTCCCTAAAAATTAGCTATGATCAGAAGACAGGTATTCTTGATAAAATATGTTCTTGGTGGTCTAACACAATATTATACCTTAGTAGGTATACATGTATAGGAATAACTTTAGAATATAACAGTAGAAACAAACACAAATTTAAGGATTCACTCACGAAAAAGAGGAACCTAGTCTCGTCTCTCAGATTAGTACCAAAACAGAGTGCTTTAAAATCATAAAATTCAGTCTAAAAAGCTAGGTTTTCTTCCTTCTCTAAGTAAAAGATGTTAATTCTTTAGCAAGCTAAAGAGTTGCAACTATTAGAATCGGATATATCATTTCGTTCAAAAAGGTAACTCTTAATGACAATGGTCACCTCACTTAAATACATAATCCAAATTCATTCCTTTTTATTCTATTCTAAAATTAACTCAGAAATCATCCTCATTACCCATTCATCCACTCAAAAACAAAGTGTTCTAATTCTCTTTCTCATAAAAGATCTAAATAGTCTGTATTCCTACCAACTTAAACCCCACTAAATATCTAGAAATTAGTTAATCTCCAGAAGTTCAATGTGAAAAACTCCAAATTGAACATTCTGATTCTTTAGTACCCAGAATAGTAAAAGATCCTTCCTTGAATCCTCAATAAGAATTTGAGTGACTTCCACCTACTGTGTCCTCTCTAGAACCTACTGAGACTCTAGAGGTAACTCTTCCTATTGAAACTTTAGCTTTCATGGAAACCCCTACTAGGTCGGCCATAGTGGTAGACCTAAATTAGGTTTTTGGTTCACCAATTGAACAAGAATTCTCTCAATCCAAAGTTTCTCTTACCTCAGAAAAATCAAAAATTACCTAAAGTCACTCAAATCCCTCTTCCCTCTGATGAACTAGAAGGAATATAACTTTTAGGAACCCTACAAGTACCTGGTTCCCCTACTTTTTTAGAGTTAAACCCTATTTTTGTCAACTATGCAATGATGAAATACCAGTAAAAAGGTTTGACCTTTCCAATAGTTAGAATTAGGTAGCAGAAAACTTATTTTAGCTTGCAAATAATCCCAAATAAAGATCCCTTGGTATATAAGAGCAAGCAATGGGTGAAAAGGCTGATGTGACAAAGGATGGCAAATTCATACAGCCTCCAAAAGAGAGGGATAAGGTAGATGAGGATGAACTACCTCTGAGGTGGTCTATGCAGAAAAAAAAAGAATCAAAGTGGAGAGAAATTTGTTGACACTTGTTTAAAGGTTGCTAGATTATATTCTACTAGGGGATCTAAACAAAATTGTTAGTGGATGCTCTGAAGGCTAGCAAGTCTTCTACAGCTAAGAGGAGATGGCTAAGAAAGTTATTGTATTGGAGGAGGATAATGATGAAGTTGTAGAGGTTAGAGAGGGTGAGGACATTGATCTTGATATTACTGCCATATAGAGAAAAAATTAAAAAAAAATTAATGTTGCAGGAAGGACCAGGTCCTCCCATTCAAAGTTTAGTACCCCTCCTGGGTTGAAATTAAAAAACATTGTTGTTAATAAGAAGAAAGTCTGTAAGGGACGTGGTTTCAAAAAGAGAAAAATAGTTGAAGAGGAACCAAGCAGTGATTCCCAAAGAAGAAGAAAGTAGGAAGAAAAGAAGTTAGTTTCTAGAGAAGAAAGAAATGCGATCTTAAAAACCCAGAAAGTACTATCTGGTAGATTTTTTTATCCCAGGATTTATAAGAAACCTGGCATGGTAGATTTGGTGGAGTATGTCAGGCACTAGGGATAGTTACACTTCCTAAAGGATCCAACTCCCATGGTTTTAGAAAAAAAAGTAATAGAATTTTATTATACTATAGACTTCTTAGATGATGGATTAAGCCTTACTTCCCAGGTGCAAGGAAATAAAATAAAATTGGATAAAAAGGTACTTGGAAAAATTTTGGTTGTGTCTATTATTAGTGTGAGGGTTGTTTTAAAGAACCAACCCTCAACTAAGTTTATGATTGATGCCTCAAAAGTGGGAGGTACATCAGTAGCTAGGACGACAAAGAAGTTTCTCAGAAGTGAGTTTCAACTGGTGTTTAAATTTATCAATAAGGTCATTCTGCCAAGGTCAGAGAAAAAGACTATATCTTCTGTTGTTGATATGTTTATGATAGAATGTCTAAGAAAATTTGAGTTGATAAATCTGGCTGCTCTAATGATAGAGCATTTGTATAAGGTCATCCAAGAGAAGGAAGGAAAACACGGTATGCCTTATGGGTATTTCATGAACAAATTCTTTAATTACTTTGGAATTGTGGGGACCAAAGGGACTCCTCAAACAGTGAAACAAATATTCAGTCTGACAATTTTAGTTGAAAATGAATGTGTGGAGGGAAAATGGAGACTGTGTCCTAAGTGTCAGAGCTATTTGTTGTACAGGAGAACTTGGGCAAAGAAATGGAAGAGATGAGAGTAAATTTGGTTGCTAAGATGCTAAAATTCTGCACCTAAAGATGTAGAATCAGAAGTTATCCTTTTAGGAACCAGGTGCTGTTCAGGATCATACAGCTAAAAATACAAAACTCCAGACTAAAATTGCAGTACTCACAACAGAGGTTCAAGGATTGAATACAAAATTTAAAGACCTCACTAAGTAGATACTGAATACTCATACTGCTGAGAGTGCCAGACTAGAGTTGTTTCTAAAATCCTTCTCACTTAAGCCTCCATCTACCTTTGTCTTATCATCTCTGTCACTTTGTTATCCTTTTTTCAGTTTTCGATTCTTGTTTTTGATGTGGCTGGTGAATGACTAGATTTTTATGTGTTTTTGTTTGTTATAATGGTACTGATGCCATTTTATAAGAATGAATCCTTAGTTTGTATGTTTCATTTATATATTCTGTACTTTAAAAGTTATTCTTCATGTTAGTGTTTCCCCAGTGGCCATCAGTTAACTAACTTGTGCTTATTTTACTCTTGGTTTATTGTTCTTATTATGATGCCAAAAAGGGGAATATTGAATTCATATGGTAGAGACCAGGTACAAGTTGTGGCACATGTGAGGGATGATATATTAAAGTGCAGGTATTTCAACAGGGGAAAGGTGAATGATGTGTTAAATTTTTGTAAAGCATGATGACATATTAATAGAGAAAATAATATTGGTAAAGCATAGTGAATAGTGATAGAGGGAACATTCTTCAACAGTAGTGGTGATAATTCTAATTGAATGAGGTGAATAAACTTTGATGCTCAAAAATCTGTGGTTGGTTTGTCATCATCAAAAAAGGGGAAAATTTCTATATCTTGTTTTGATGATGATCAGCTAACAACAAAGCACCAAATCCCTGGATCTTTATGAAAACATACAGTTGTCATATGTCCTGTGCAATTTTGTCTGACAGTGTAACAAATTGCGCAGGTGATCAGTGTAACAGTTAGGACACCTATCACATTAGAAATTCTACCCTAATTATTATTAATCTGTAAATAGAAAATAATGCTTCTTAATTCATAGTTCTTGTAATCAGATTATTCAAGAGGGAAATCAGCGAAAACTCAAATATTGCTCAAGTTCTAAGCTTCAGTGCACAGAAAGTGTGTTTGTTCTTAAGTCAAGTCTTGATCTATAATTAAATTACTCCTATTATAAGAGTAATTCTTTTCTTGTTTTAGTTGAGGGCTTAGGTAAAGTTACCTGAGTTTATATTGGTTAGAGTTAATCAATATTGAGGAGAGATCTTGGCAGAGTTGTCAAAGAGAGTTTGTAATAGAGTTATTACAAATTAGTGGAGCTTAGAGCTAAACTTTAATGGAGTCTATAATCATGTGTTTGATTATAGTGGATTTTTGAGTGCTTTTGAGCGAAAGTCGTGGTTTCTCCTCCCTTGTACAAGGTGGTTTCAACATTAAACCATTGTGTTCTTTACTTTCCTTCAAAGTTTTATATCCCTATTTCTTTACTACTTTATTGCCTGTATCTGACTCTGAAGGTCCTGGTCCCTTGTAAGGTGGTGCACCCCCCATATTTTGTCAATGTCCTAAATCATCCTATAACTTATTCTTACATGATTTTATCATTCCATTACCTCTAATACATAATTCCTCTCCACCCAAATTCTAAAGAATACCAAATAAGGGTTCTGGTCAAAAAATTCAACTTCCAAGACTTCAAATTTAAGTTTCTTCTCAATGTTTTCTCCCTAATTTCGTCATCAAGGGTATGGGAAATTAATTAAGGTCTTCATATAAATTCCAATCTAGGTTTCAAGATTCAAAGTTAAGGGTTCAAGCTTTTATCCAAATTCCTTTCGTCAAAAAGTGGTGTACCTCTCCCCTTAAACTTGTTTTACTTAAAGAATGTATTTAAATGGTTATTCATGTGGATTTCAATATGGATTTTGATTTGGTTTGAGAGTTTTGAAAGGATTGTTACTTGATTTGCATTCCCATGGTTTTAATGCAAGTGTTCATGTTTTATTTATGTATTTTGAAACCCGTTGGGGTACATAGGTATGGTGAATGAGATGGGGTTGGGGTATTCCCCTAATTTGATGATTTTAGTTTGGAATTTGGTTTTGAAAATTGTGTTCCCTCAACCCACTAGCATAATTGGATTTGAAGGCCTTTTTGGCCATGTTTTTAGTTTTAAACTTGATTTAAGGAACAAAGAGGGTTGTGTCATTCCCCCAAGTTGATGGAATTAGTCTGGTGTAATTATAAGCTTACACGTGTAATGGTATGATGATACATGTGGTTGATGCCTTAATGGATAATTTCTTGGTTAAATGGATGGGTTATGTGAAACTTGTTTTAATTAGGCTTAAAGGGGGTTGTGTAGCTCGACGTGGAAAATGAAGGTCTCAAAAAGACTGTACTGGAAACCACATTTGTCGGGGTGGGGGTCTTTATGAACGTGTGCATAGTTCACACTTATATATATTTTTTATTTGCTGGGGTCAAGGAATTCCCTTGCTCATCCTTGGATTTTCCTATTTCGTGCCACTAACATGCACTAGGATACAATCTGGGCTAATGTCTTACTCTTATGAAAAACCTTGTTACTTATCCCGGCATGTTATATATATGTGTGTGTGTGTGTGTGTGTCCATTTTCTTTGAATGATTTTGAACTGATTTGATCATGGCATTACTTTATCCCTTCCCTGAGTTACATACTAGCCCTCATTCTGTCAACCATCTTTGAAGGTTGTATACTCACAAGATGCAGGTGTTGGAGACACTTCTACTTTTTTTACAGTGATAAGGTAATTCTTAGATTGTTCATGTGTCAACTGAAGTGGTTAGCCTCCTTTTCTTGGAAGGCCTATTAATTTTTGTTTAGTTTATTCCATAGATTGTTTCTTTGGTTTCCTTTTTAGCTATTTTCAGGGGCATGTCCCGACTTAGGCAGATCTTTTGATACTACAGGCTTTGTGGATTATTGTGGATTGGGACCGTTGTTGGAAATCTTAGTTTTCTTTGAGCCATTTGTTTATTTTACTTATGTCTATTTAAATTACTTCCACCATCATATATGTATTGTGTTCTGATTGGCTAGGCAAAGGGGGTAGTCTATGGTCCTCGGTGGACTTGAGATACCTATCACGCCCTGGTTTAGTTCATGACAATTTATATAGGTAACTTATAAACAATAGTATCACCACCTACTCCTAAGAAATTTATAAAACAAAAGTGATAATTAGGAGTAACTGATTATAAGTAAACCAAAGTTTATTGTTAGGGATAAATTAAGGATGAATGAATTTTTTTTACATGTATGGTTGTGTGATCATTTGAAAGATGGAACCAACTCCTCTAATCAATTGTGTTCCAGTAGCTACGGGATTCATAATGATTCGCAAAGTCACTTAACGAGTCATTATGTGACCGTAACTACTAGCAATATGGTTGATTAGAAGAGTGTAGGTTCTACTAACATTATGACTCATCTCAATGAGTTGTAGTCACACTATACGACTCGTTGTCAGGTGTTGAAATTACTAGGAAGGGGTGTTGCTCCATGAAAGTAATTCTAGAAAGATAACGAGTGTTGGTGATTTTGTCATAGCCTAACATTATGAATCGTTAGGATGACTCATTACCTGACTAGTAATTATTGAGTAGGCAAACTTGCTACCTTATGAGTCTCACTACGACTCACAACCATAGGTAATGACTAGCATTCGTGAGTCGTAGTCTGCCCAGACTATGCCACATACCTTGTTTCCTTTTTTTCTTTACTTTTCTTAGAATTAAATAACAATTGGTGTTTTATCAGGTAAAATGGCTCCCAAAGGTGAATCATCAAGAAAATGACACCAAGGAAGAACACCTAAAAGAAACCTACCCGAAATTCCACTCTTCAGTTGAGAAATGAGGACACCGATGAGTCAAGTAGAAAACTTGAAGAATATCAAGTAAAGAGGAAAGTAAAGCCTAGAAAAAAGAGACACAAGGGTAAGAAACCACTTATTGTAGAGGAGGACACACTCCCTACGTCTACACCACAGATGAAGAACCCTAGCACCTCACCGTTATCCTCAGATAAAGAAGGTAAGATAATGATGATGATGAAGAAGCCAATAGTGAGGAAACTGGTGTAAAAGGATCAATTTTTTAGGAAGAATCAAGGCCCGCAGAGAAAAATGATAATGAAGAAGGGTCTCGATCTAAATAAGAGAGGGAAAGTAAAGAGAGTGAAAGTCCTGTTAGAGAGGTACTACCATAACAAATACCACCCACTCTACTCTCTATTGAGCCACCTTCAGCGCCCAACATTGAACGGTGGGGGTACCCTAGAATGTAAGCCTTATATGTAAAACATAGTGCCATAAACCCCAAAAACAGAAAGCCCCTGAGAGTTCTTTATCTTGAGAAAAGGTTAACCACAATAGTCATGTCTGAGATGCCTATATTTGAAGCATGGTTCAAGCAATACAAGTTTGAATGGATGACAAGAACAATAGGCCGGTATAGCAAAGCATTGGTACATGAGTTTTATGTTGTGTATCATTTGAAATTAAAAAGTCAAAATCCATAAAGAAACTTATGGAGAGGTGTGGGGTTGATATCAAACTTGGTGATTCGAGGTGTCTAGGTTAACATCTCAGCTCTGACAATCTCTCGGATATTACATGGGCCAGAATTTATGCTTTCACCCAATGCCATAGAATTAAACTTAAAGTAGAGGAGATAAAGAAAAGGTGAAATATATAGGTTAGGAGTATAAGCTTGTTTAGTTTTGTTGGATGGTCAAAACTATTGCTTCAGCTCGGGAAGAGGCCCTATGGGCTGTTGGTGGTATCAAAAATTCTTCATCCATCAATAAAGGCAGATTGAACTTCCAAGAAAAGGCTTGGTGGACCCTAGTTTGACATATATTGAGTCCAAATTTAATGGAAAATATTGTGGGTACGAATAAGGCAGCACTGATAGCAGGAATAAGGTCAGGCTAAAAAATTGATATATCCAAGTGGATAACTCAGGAGATTAAGGATCGGGTAACTAGCACTGATACAATATTGGTCTTCCCTTATTTGTTGATATAGATCTATCTTAATACGGGAGTGCATGAGCTCCTAGGCGTCAATAAGTTCTTGATTCCAAGGACCAATAGAACCATGAGGTTAATCAAAGATGTCACCAACCCAATCTCCAAATGGTAGCTTTGATAGTTAGTGATACTTATAAGGCCTAAGGGCTGAGAGAAGACACTGAGAGAGGTGATACCCTTACGGAGACTTGCCAGTCTGAACCTCAAGCCTCAGATGTAGTATGTAACTCCAGTACTCCTACTCTACCACCTACTGTGACACCACGACCATCCACAACAAGGTTAGATCTAGTTGGCTATGTAATGGTGTTACAGTTATTTTTTACTAAGATAATGACTAGGTTGAATACTATGGATTCAAAAGTGCGATTAATGGTAGCAGGAGTAAAACCATGGGTTGAGAGAAATCTTGGTGAAAAAAAAGAATGATGTAGGCTAAGTTTGATGGAATTGAGTTGAGGATTACCCGACATCTTGAGGGGATCCGATCCCAAGATCTAGTGGGGGTACAAGCTGATTTAGACTAGCTATAAAAATCTATAGAAGAGTTTCATGAGAGGATAATACTCTTAATATCGATTATTGAGGAGATTTCCACAAATCTTGTGGTTGAAAACATTTTGGTGATTGATGATTTGACCCCTTTGATAAATATTAAAGAAGAGAGAAGGAAAAGAAAGAAGAATAAGAAAAGAAAGAGACAAAGTACAAGGAAAAAAACATTGAGGCAGCAAAAATAGTGAGTGTGTAGGATGTGTTGGACCGACAGACTACGGTCCAACAAATGGTGGTAGGGACCAATAGTTTGACACCCATTGATATTGCTAGTATGAGCAGTAGTATATTCCCTCCACCAACGCCACCTATGAGCGCAGCAGCCACCACTGGTTCCATAATTATTGAGGATGTCCTGAGAATTATTGGGACCACTACTAATGAGAGTGGGACCCGGTCTGTGGATCCCCATGCTGGTAATGTCTGATTCATCATCTAAGGCACCCAGGTATGTCTTCACCCCTCATTTTGTATTTCTAAATACACTGGGTATAATGCATTGGTATTTAGTGGGCGTGGGGGTGTACCACATAGACATTGCGGGTTGTTATTACCGTGTTTCTTTTCCCATTGATTGTGGTTTGAATTTGGAACTAGCATGTCTAGTTTAGATATTTGTTATGTTTTTGGTATGTTTGTTTTGTGTATGTGATGTTTAATAAAGGAATAAAGTTTGAATCTAAAGTAGTGAATATGTTTTGACTAATATTTGGTGCAAAAATTGTTTCGTTTAAATTGTACCCCTCCTAAAAAATTTGATAACTGTGTGAGGTATTCATGTTAAGGGCTACTGTGAATCTGATTATGGCATTAGAATTAGGGATGAAACAACTGTGGCAAACAATTACATAACTAGATAAGTAGTAACTAGCAATGTGACCATATACGATATGTGTGTAAGGTGTTACTTAGTTCCCAATGTATGAGGAATCCAGAACTTGCCTGGTTGCTCTTGCCTAGGTTCTAGGGTGCTCGGTTAAGAGATGATAATAGGCCCTTTTTGTAATTAGTAAATTTTAGCCTAAATTGCACAACCAAATGATATATGAACCCCTTGATATTGGTTTTTTGAGCCTTAATAGACCTATATTTTTTGTTTACATTGATTCACCTTCCTATTTAGACTATAATGAACCTATTTTGGCTCTGGACCTCTTTGGACACTGTACACCTCAACTCAGGCAAATTGCCAAAGTTGAGGGCGGTTATCATATGCGTGTGCAGTATAGAGAAGGTATGATGAAAGTGTGTGAATAGAAAAGAAATTAAGGTTGGGTGTGGTAGAAAAATAAAAGTGAGAAAATTGGAAAAATTTAAAAAGATCAAGCAAAAGAAAATTCCAAAAAAATGAATAAAAAACCACACCCAATCCGAAAAGTAGAAATGGAACAAAAAGGGAGAAATAAGGGCGGAGTGAAAGAAAATAATAGTTGGAAAATAAGTGGACCCCAAAGTAATCATAGTTTTAATGAGGCTTAGTCACTGAATAATTCCCAAAATATATCATACCAGCCCAAAAACCTATGTTACAAGCCGAATAAAGCCCTATAAGTGATCCTAACCCGACTAACTAAAACTTAGGTAAAGAGCATAAAGGCAAGCCTATGGCATTGTGTTTATAGTGATTAAAACTTCTTTATGAGTGCGAGTATCTATTGACTGTCTCTAAATGAAATGTTGATCTATCTAAGTGAAAGGGACTTCTTTGATTGAGAGGGTACAGGAATTGCATTGTTAGAATATTTGTTTGTTCGGTTAGTGTAACTTGTATCTATGCATATTTGTTCATTGCTAATGTAATTCCATCATTAGATTCCTGTCTGTCATAGTGTTGTACCAAATCAATAGACACAGTTGGGTTCTTGAAAAGTTAAAAATAAAGGGGGATCATATGTGTGGACTAAAATGAAAATTGACTACCAAAGGTATCTTAGGATCTTCCTATTTAAGAATCGTGTTTGTTTATGGTTTAGTGCTTTTCCTGAGGACATACAAATATTCTAAGTTGAGGGTGTTGATGGGCCATGGAAACATGGCACATTCAATGCTATGGTGAAATTATGTATTGACTTGGGTTGTTTTGTCAAATATAATAGTTGTTTTATGTGTCATGTTGGAAAATTAGCTAGCGAGTCACTTGGACTAAAAAAATAGATGAAATATGCTCTCAAGAAGTAAATTGTTGATCAAGCTACAAGTTGTTAAGTCACTTTATGACTCGTAGCCCAACTCATAATGGTAACAGTGGCTAAAGACAAGCTAAGGAACAAAGTGAAGAAAGGCTATGAGTCACAAGGATAGACTATGACTCGTAGTGAGAAGTTATACTGTGACCAATATCTAAAGAGTTGAAGATGAATGCTCCAGTGGCTACAAGTGAAGACCACAAATCGTAATGCCTATAAATGAATCATGGTGAGGAGTCATAGTGATAACAGACTTAAGTTCCCTAAAGATAAAAAGCTATTGTTGTTAGTATTATTAGCAGGATATGACTCGTAATGTGACAATACGAGTCATCAGAAATGAAGGCAAAAGAGAGCTATAATAGTAGACAGCGAGTCGTAAGGAAACCTAACGACTCATTTCCAGAGACGTAACCACTACCAACATAATTTTCCTATTTTGTTTTAATTAGGATTCCTTTGTTATTTTGAGATACTATAAATACCTTAGGTTTATTTCTTTATTATTTTGCGCACTTTTTACAATTTTTGATACTTCACATACTTTGATAATTGATATTATTGTTCTAGAGTATTTTTCGTATACAATTGGATATTTTAAATTTTACTCTTTCATTATTATATAATTAATTACATATCTTTTTCTTTAATTTTCATGGGTTGTTGCATGAGCATGATAAACTAATTTCCTTGACTAGGGTTGTGCGAACCCTTATGGATTAACTATGTAAGGGAAGTGGGAGATTTATCAAGTCTATTATAGCTACATGTATTTCAATCTTCTTCAAATTAATTGTACCCCAAGCTACTGCAAAAGTTTTGGAATTGCCTATATTTGAGAATTTCCTCACAAGGGAGTTGGAGATTGGAAAAAAGGGGCTACAATAATGATGCAAGGTTATTAACCCTTATCTAATCAACTCGAGACTCAGAAGGTGAGAGTTGTACTGAGGTTATAGACAAGATATAGCAAGGCGGCACCCTAAGACTCACAAGGTAAAGGGTGAGATTTATCAACACATTCACAAGACGGTTGATAAGACATATCTTGTCAACTTTGTACGCAGAGATGTGGGTTAGGTAAATCGAACATGAGAAACTTATAGAGTTGAGAAGCTAGAGGGAACACAGTCCTGGTGTTCTTCTTCTATTGTTTACAAATGCTAACATTCAAGTTTGGTTACTTGTTACTATTGATCTTCAAATGTTACTATTGATCTTTAAATCCCCCATTTAATTTTATGCATTGCTCGGGAATTTGTTAAGTTTGAGATACTATTCCAGGTATTCCTTATCGGTTCAACCCCAATCTTATTTGCGCTACTATATTTGACATCGGTCACAGCATACTTCTTTGTAGTTAGCTTTTGGGCGACATCATTTCTAATACTATTAGAAAAGGATAGTTTATCCTTATTATTCCATTAGAATTATTATGTTTAGTTTTTTGGATAGTTTCTTGTAGTTTATATTCCTACGTTACATGTTATTAATGCTTACATTATCTTTGGAGTTCAATTGGTTGATGCCTACTAAGTCTCACGGGTTTGGTAATCATACTACACTTTTGTTGCCTCCAAATCATAGTACCAGTTCTCATCATTAGTGTGTGTATCTTGAGGAGCAGCTATCGATCAGAGATTCAAGATGAGATCATAATATTTGGATTATTCCTGCTCTCCCTCTAATTGTTAGACTGGTCTTTATTTTGTATTTTAGAGATAGCTTGTTTATATATTTATTCTGTATTTCACTTATATTCCTATTATATTAGAATCTTTTGTACTGACTTTACCAGGCTTTAGGATTTCATCTTTAAATTAGTCTCTTTATTGGATTACATTCTGATGTTTTCTTTATTTATCTTGATAGACTATTACTAGTAGTTTTGAACTAAGGGTTGTCTGACCTACTAGTGGGTTATAGAAGGCGCAATCATGACTAGCGAAATTGGATCATGACATGGCCATTTCCAAAGCATTTTCAATGTCTTATTCACCACTGCTTTCCTCAGTCATATTATGCAGTCCCTCCTCTATCACTGCTATTTCATTACCATGATCATGTTCTTTGGTTACTATTGTGGCTTCTGATTTCTCTGTTAATACTATCTGAATATTTGTTATTGCATTTGTCCTTTCTCTTCTAATTTTTGTTGTTGTTAAAGGCTTATATTGTCCTTCCCGTGTTCATTTCTCTGTTGCTGCTTACTTTAGGTTCTTACTGGACAATTGTGATTTATTATCATTATGACTAATTTGCATGCTTGTACCTACTTACTTCTTAGTTGTATGCTCCTTATTACCTCTATTCTCGTGATTTTTTTATTCACTAATAACTTCTTCTTCCTACTGTAGGATATCAAAAGAATTTTCAAGCCTTAGTTCCTTTGAAGTAGATGCTGCATCATTCCCTTTGGCCCGTAGATACTCCCCAGTATTCAAATCCTTTTTAGCCTTCTATTAGTAGGGTTCCATCTTTTAACATTGTTCTTGTTTCTTCTATAACCTATTTGCTTTTCACCCCCATGTTCTTTGTCATCTTCTTTTTGTAACTCAGCATTCATCTTTGCTTCAAATATTTCCCTTAACTCTGGATGAATTATGCAACAATCTTCCTCTGCATGGCCTTGATATTTGTATGTCTTATAATACTTCACAAGCAAATCATACTGGACTCTAATAGACATTATTCTAGATGATTTGTTTTTACTATTTACCACTTTAATTTCCACATGACTAGGTAAGTCTATAACTAAATCAACTAGGACCTTCACTCTTACACAACTAGGCTGTTTTTTGTTAATAGTATTTATATCTAGGTAAATAGGCTTTCAAACTGCTATAATAATTGAAAAATTGCTTCATTCCTAAAAATATAGGTAACAAGTCTAGGAATGAAATCCAAGACATTTCCTATGTAGTCTCTTCCTAAGGCTTAAACTTTATGTCATATATAAATGTCCAGCCATCATTTGCAATAATATAGTACATGTTTTTGGCCATCATGTTCACAAAATTGTTCATCCAGCTAAACCTCATCAGAATGTGCCTATTTCTCAATTAACCAATCTTACACTTGCCTTTTATGCCACATTGTTTTAGGATTTGAATTTTCATATCATCCAACTCTTTCCACCCATATGGTTATCCAAAAAGACATGACTAAAAACTTAAAATGACCATAACGTGTTCTGAAAGATGTCTTTGGAATATCACACTCCCTTACTTTAAGATGATGATAGCTGGATCTAAGGTCTATCTTTGAGAAATAATTGGCACCTTGGAGTTGATCAATAAGTCATCAATTCTCAGAAGGGGATATTTTTTATTGATTGTAACTTTATTCAACTGATGATAGTCAATGTACATACGTAAAGAACCATTTTTCTTTCACATGAATAGGATGGGAGCGCCCCAAGGAGAAACACTAGGCCTTATGAAATCTTTATCTAAAAGATCTTTGAGTTTCTCTTTCAACTCCTTAAGCTCTGCGGTATCCATACCCTAAAGAGGGATAGATATAGGCTGAGTATCTGGGAGAAAGTCAGTACTAAATTCTATTTCCCTATAGGGAGGTACCCCTCGAAGATCTTCTGGAAAGACATCAGGAAACCTATTAACTACACTGACTGACTGAATTATTGGAGCCTCAAACATAGTGTCTTTAACTCTAACAAGGTGATAGATACACCCTTTGGAAATCAACTTTCTGGCTTTAAGATAAGTTATGAAATGATTCTTGGGAGACACTGAATTACCTGACCACTTAAAGACTGGCTCATCTGGAAACTGAAACTTCACCACTTGGGTGCGACAATCTATGGTTGCATAACAAAAATGGAGCCAATCCATACCAAGAATAAGATCAAAGTCAACCATATCTAACTCTATTAATTCTGCTAACATGACTTTATGGAGGACAATGATAGGAAACTTTCTATAAATCTATTTACCAACAACTGACTCACCTACTGTAGTAGAAACCAAGAAAGGCTTAAGGATCTTTTCAAAACTTATCTCAAAATTTACTGCAACTAATGGGGTCACATAAAAGAAATTTGACCCAGGGTTTAACAACACATAAATATCAAGATAAAATACATGAATCATACCAGTAACAACATCTGGTGAATCCCCCTTCTCCTGATGGGATGGTAAGATAAAACTGATTCTGGCACTTACCACCACTGGTATAAGATAAAGCGCCCTAAGGAGGGGTTGGGTGACCTAGAGGAGCTATTGCACTAGCAACCTGAGTCTGGGGATGAACATCTCTATTTTCCTGTCTAGCACGCGGGCACTCTTTGATTCCATGACCCATCTGGACACAACCATAAAAACCATTTTGGCCCCACAAACATTCACCCATATGATTCTTACAAAACTTAGCACATTGGGGATGATTGGGCTTCCCACTAACACTATTCTGATATCTGGACATAGAAGACTTACCCCACTGTTCCTGCCTGTCCTTGGGTATGGGAACACTGGCTGAAAAAGGTATGGACATAGATGACCGATTTTGAAATGGTGAACGATTTCCTTCTCTAGACCTATTCTGACTATAATCAAAATGCCCTGTCCTAGCTCTCTTATTCACTCTCTCTCTTTCCATCAACTTTTCTACCTCAATCTACTGAGCATGCATCATCAATCTAGTAAGATCCATGTCTCCAATAAGAATAGTAGTCCTACACTCCTTAACTACCAACCTAGACACATCAGTCACAAATTTACTCAAGCTTGACCTAGGGTCAGCCATCTTATCAGCCATCTGAGCCCTGCCTCAAGTTAATGAACTCTTTTATCTTAGCTTCCCTTATTTTACTTGGGAGGAACTTGTCTAAGAACGCATCCTAAAATATCTGCCAAGTCATGGGAGATACATTCTCCCTTCTACTTTTTTTCTACACCACTACCCAATCACATACAACATCCTTCAGCCTATAGGATACTAATTCTATACCCTCCTCTTCAAAAACATGCATAATTTGAGTAATCTTTTTTACCTCATCTAGATAAAACTGTGGGTCCTCACCTGCCTTAGACTCAAAGAAGTTTGGCGGATTCATTCATATAAAATCCCAAATTCTGGCTATGGCTAAGTCCCCTTCTTGCTGAAGTAGGGCTGAAGCCTGACAGTTGCCTAAAACATTAGCTATTATAGCTTAGGCTAGTTCTTGAAAGACATCCTGAAACTCTATATGTGAGACATTCTCATTCAAAGGATCTGTAGGCTGAGATGGTTGGTTATCGTTCCTATGTGTGTTAGGTCGATGAGGAGGAATTTTCTATCATATGAAAGCACAAGTTAGAAGCAAATAGAGATACTGAATGCATGATAAATCATAAAAGAAGAGATGATTTCCTAAAATGCTCCATAGCCTCTTGCCCATAGATGTGGCGCGCTTTACATCAATGATCAAGACTCTATGTAACATGGATTATCTAACTCATTGGGACTCTCTAAACCTTAGGCTCTAATATCAAGTTTCTAATTATACGAAATCTGATTCTCTGGATGCCACACGGTGCTCCGAACTACAAGTAGTCTTGAGCTAACTCTTGTTGCCTTTTTTAAATCAGAATCTCAAAATAGGGAAACTATAAATTAAAAATATAATAAATGCAGAAAATTATCTTAATAAGAAAATACTAAAAATCTGAATACTATAACTAAAATCTAAAACTGAATTTAGTAGTCCAACAAGCCTCTACTGACTGAATTTAGAGAGTCACTGGGACAGGCCCCAGCTGACTCAAACTGTCTGAAATGAATAATAAAGCATCTACTAATAACTAAAAATATGAAAAGCTAAGTCCCCAAACCATGAGGACTCACCAACTGCAGGGATGTAAATGAGATGCTTGAAAATCACTCACGCTGCTGAGACTGAGCACCTGATCCTATACTATGAGACAATGTAGCACATAGACATATATGTGGATCAGTACTTTAAGGATGCACTGAGTATATGGGGGTGAATGCAATAAGTAAACAATATCATCACAATTTATAAAATCATGCTTGCTAAAGGTAAATGACTCACATAGGCTTGAGTAGTCTGAAAACTAAAGACCATAAATCATGAACAGCAAAGCATATATTATAAATATTGAGATCCATTACCCTTAGTTTTGAAATCTGTATTCTATTCTTATTCTCAAATCATATAGTCTAAGTGAAATTTGTAAGTCTGTATAGAAATACTTTATTTTAAAAGGTTTAGAAATCTGAAATCTTATTCTGAATGGAATTCTTTATCTGAAGTCTTTAAGGAAATACTTTATCTTTTATCTAAAGGGAGGTTCTTCTAACCGACAAAAACCATGTGAGCATTCATGGAGTCCAACGTTCTTATCCCCCTAAGGAGAAATCCTCATTGGGGAGAAGAGTTATACTATTGCCAGGGAGTATAACCTATCTGAGTGATCACATATCTATCATCCACGTAGAAGTGTGAGCAATCTAAATCCTACATTGGCACATAGTTCTAGGGTATAAAACCATAGTAACTTACCCATCTCGGTGCTAAATACTACTCCCATTAAACTTGTATACTCATTATGATGAAAATCCACTTTTAAAATAGTATAATGGTTTATGATGAGAACTAACTGTATATCTGTAAAGCTAAATCTGTAATCTCAATTCTGTAAAGTGGATTTCATATCTATTTTGAGATCAAAAGGTCAAATCTTTATCAATAATCTGAAAAGAATCTAGTCATAAAGTGCTCATAGCACAATCAATCTTGAAATAGATATACTTATTAGGGCTTAGTGACCTAAGTTTCAAAATCATGTTAAAACATCTTAAAATTCATACTTGATAATGTAAACATTCATATTTCATCATAAAATCTGGAAATTTCTGCAATATGCATGAAAATATGAACAAAATCATGTAATTCAACTTCTAAATCAATGGAAATCTCGTAATCTTATGAATAGCAATATTGGGTATAAATCCTAACTTCAATTTCATGGAAAATCACATAAAATAAAATAACTTTTGTAACTAAAAATAAGTTTTAGGCACAAGGATGAAAGGAGTATCCTTGTTCATAACCCCACATACTTTAATTGATTATCTTTGATGAAAAGCTTGAATCTTGGATTCCTATTGTGCTTTTGAAGATGAATTCTTGGAGTTCTTGTATTAGGAATCCTTAATCTTAAATTATCTATGAGAATTAATGGAGGAATTTGGGTTTTTTGAATAAGGAGCTTTGATGATCTAGGGTTTTCTTTTGAGAGAAAAGTGATGAATTTGGGCATAAAGTGCCTTGAGTGTGATAAATTCTTTATTTAAGATGGATTGGGGCTGGGTAAGTAACTTACCCCTTTTAAATAATTAAACGAACTGAAAAATGCATATTTTTTTAAACTGCGTAGCTACCTCAAAGAGCCACTATCGCAGTGGCTCACTGGAAATTGACAACTAGGAACTGACTGACGCTGCGATGCGCCACCATCACGGTGCCCCTTTGAAATGCCATTTCGGCCTTCAGCGCGACACATCAACATCGCGGAAGGCCACTAGAATGGGACAATTGGGAAAATGGGTTTCTCCACAATACAGGGCTATCACAGAGCCTCACTAAAATTTGACGAATGTCATCTAAACTATCTCTGCGATGCGCTAGTAGCCAAAATGATGGTGTTTTATGACTGGAACTTAAAATAGCCATAACTTCTCACTCGGTTATCGAATTTGGGAGAATCTTACACCGTTGGAAAGCTAATTAAATTTTCTACACAATGGGAGGTCTAAATTTTGAAAATTCTATACAAAAAACTATATTATCTATATTGAAAGATATTTTTTAACCTTCTAAGGATGAATTCAAGCTAAGAAAAGTATGGGGTATTACAGTTAATTATTTTAATTTTGAGGTCCCTTCTTGTCAATCTATCCCTATAGTAAATGAGTTCTTGGTCATGTCTTTTGGGTTGACCAATGCTCCAGCCGCGTTCATAGGGTTGATGAACTAGGTGTTTCGATCGTATCTTGACTCTTTTGCTATTAAATTTATAGATAATATTTTGGTTTATTCGAAGAGTGAGGTAGATATGAAGAGCATTTATGGAGTGTGCTTTAGAGATTGAGGGGTGAGAAGTCATATGCAAAAGTTCTCCAAGTGTGAGATTTGGTTGGTGTCTATTTTTTTTGGATCATGAGGCGACTAAGAAGGGAATTATGGGTGACCCAAGCAAGATTGCAATAGTTCTAGTTGGTCTAGACTACTTTTCCTATTGAGATTTTGAGTCTTGTTGGCTTGGAGGGTTCTTATCGATATTTTCTTGAGGGTTTTTCATCTATTGTAACTCCTTTGACTAAGTTGACTCAAAAGAAGATTTCTTTTCAGTAGTTCGATAATTCCTAGTCGAGCTTTTAGAAACTCAAGAATTATGACTTGATTATTCTCTATCATCCGAGCAAGGCTAATGTAGTTGTGGATGCCTTAAGCCAGAAGTTGATTAACATGGGTATCTTGCACATCTCTTGACCCGAGGAGGCCTTTCACCTTAGAGGTTCAGTCATTAGATAACCAGTTGGTTAGGATTGATAATTTGATACCTGGGTGTATTTTGGCATTGGTATAGGCTAGAACTTTCTTGATGGAGTAGATGTGATTTCATTAGTCTGATAATATAGGTTTGAGATTGATTCAAGATAAGTTATTATGTGGCGAGGCTATGGAAACCTCACTTGATTCAAATGGTATTTTGAGGATTAGGTGCTGAGTTTGTGTGTCAAGAGTGGGTGATTGGATCAGATTGATTTCAGAGTAGGCCCATTTCTCTAGGTATTCTATCTATCCAAGAGTTACTAAGCTATATCATGATTTAAGGCAGCATTATATATAGGGTGGTATGAGGAAATATATAGCGGTCTTTGTAGCTTATTGCCTTTATTGTTAGCAGGTGAAAGCCGAGCATTTGAGACATAGTAGGTTACTTTAATGATTACCCATTCCTGAGTAGAAATAGGAACATATAACTATGGATTTTGTGTCGGGTTGCCCTGTACTTCCCATTGATATGATAGTGTTTGGGTTATCGTAGATCGATTAACCAAGTTTGTGCATTTTCTTCCAGGCAAGTCTCTTTTAGTGCTGAAATATTAGCCCATATCAATATTTGTGAGATTGTGTAACTTTATGGTGTGCCAATATCTATCATATCAGATTGGGATTTTGTGTTCACTTTGCACTTTTAGAAGACTTTTTAAGATGAGTTAGGTACGCATATTGATCTTTGCACAGCACTTTAACCTAGACTAATGGTCAGTCTGAGGGGCTATCCAGGTTTTAGGGGATATTCTCCATACTTGTGTGATGAATTTTGGTGGCCAGTGGGAACAGTATTTAGCTTGAGCAAAGTTTATTCTAATAACAACTATTATTCCAGTATTGATATGGCCCATTTTAAGGCTTTTTATGGTAGTCATTGTCCCTCTTCAGTTGATTGGCTTAATTTTTCTAAGGTTAGATCTGTAGGTATGAATTTGCTTTATAGGTCCTTGGATAGGGTCTAGATTATTTAGGATAGGATTCATGCACCTCAGAGTAGGCTGAAGTGATAGCAGATAGTAGACTTTGTTCCATAAGATTTGGTGTGCATGATCGTGATTTCCTTTGAGTCTCACCCATGAAGGGTGTGATAAGGTTCAGGAAGAGGGGCAAGCTTAGCCCCAAGTATATAGGTCCATTTAAGATCCTTCAAATTGGTTGTGATTTGTCTTACGAGTTAGCTTTGCCTCCAGATTTATCAGCTATTCATCCAATTTTTCATGTTTTTATGTTTTATCATTATATTTTGGATGAATGTCTTGTCATTCATTACGAGTCAGTCCAGTTAGAGGAGTTGTTGTCTTTAATTGTAGTTTTTGGAGTCTTTGAGAGCCTCATTATGGACTTATGTAGTTATCTTTTGATTTGTGCAATGGATGGCTGAATGGACTGTGTCAACAGATCCGAAATGTCAATTTTAGGGTGGTAACATGTTTTATGTGATTTCATGGCTTTTAAATCTCATTTGGACCTCATCTTAGAAATTGTGATTTTAGGTTTCAAGGTTCAACTTTCTAAAAATGACACCTTTTCAATAATCTGATATTGATATTGAGTCTAGAGCATCAAATTTAGTATGGTTGCACAGTTCATTTGCATATATCATATTTTAAATAAATCTTGAGGCCTCGGCAGAAACTTAGAAAGTTTCCAAAGTTTCAGCTGTCATTTGGTTCCTCTACAATCGCACCCGCTAGGCTCGCGATCGTACCACAGTATGCAGAGGGGGTATTACAATCGAACAAGGGTATGTTGCAATCGCAGCATCTGGTTCTGACACCAGATAATGTGTTGAGATCTACATGTTGTTATTACAACATCTGAGAACCTGGTATGGGTATAAATAGACCCCTTAGGCCGCGAATTGGCCGTTTCTCACTCATTCTTGAGGTCTAAAACCCCTAAAATAGCATGAGAGCTTAAAAGTGAAGCTTGGGAAGCTAGATTAACATCCTTTTCTCGATTCTCTTATGGATTTAAGGCATTCACCTTTTTCTTAATCAAATTCCTTGATTGATTGTTCAAACCCAAAAACCTTAGTACTTGATTTAGCCCCAAATTCTAAAGCTTTTCATTTGAATAATGTTCCTAATCCTATAATTACTAGTTTTTCCACAATTTCATCTTTAAAATAACTCTGATTCTTGATTTTTGAATGGAATTCAAAGGTTTTAACCGATAAAGTGTAAAAATAGTTTGTCTACATTTGAACCTCGATTTGACTTGGGTTTTTAACTGTAGATTCCTAAAATCTTAGGAAACACATACTTGAAATAGAGTTAAGATTTTTCCTTGCTTTTCGAAAAACCATTTCCAAGGTCCTTTTTGACCCTAAACTAATAGTAGGCAATATGTGTACCATTGTCTTGTTTTGATACGTAGATTTTACATTTCTTAGTTATAGCTGATTTTGGGATCGTTCATAAAGAGTAGGAATTTGATATTGAAGTGTAGCAAATTGATTTCAACATTCGAGGTAGGTTATCTTAACTCTTTTAGATTATGATGGATAGTTAATTTGTATACAAAATGCATGCTAAGGGTGTGAACTAATCATGAAAAATGGTTATCTATTTGTTGTGACTGGGTGGGGGCCAATATGTGATGTAATTGTCGAATTTGAGATATTGGTAGTTAATTTGTATACAAAATGCATGTTACGGGTGGGAACTAATCTTGAAAAATGGCTATCTATTTGTTGTGTCCGGGTGGGCGCCTATATGTGATGTAATTATTGAATTTGAGATATTATGTGATATGTGTGACCGTGTGGTGTCCAACGTGATGTGGATAGTCTTGAATACATGTGAATAATTGTATTGTGTTGTTAGAAATGCCTAATGAGGTACCATTGGAGTATTGTGATATATTTATACTCATTGGCATATAATATATGTGGAAATCATGGATGGTTGGATATAATGAGTGGATAATTAGCTCACGTGATTGGTATATTTTTTAGTTATGGAAATGCTCATTGTGGTTGGTTGTGGAAATACTCTTTGTGGTTGGTTGTGAAAATACTCTTTGTGGTTGGTTGTGAACATTGCATCATCATCCTCATGGCATCATACTCATAATTTCACATGTTTGTTAGATGCTTTATATATATACATATTGTTGTATGTTGTATTTGATTTGTGTCCTATATTATTTATGTGCTCTTAAAATTCTAGGAATATTGGAAACATTGGATTCTATAACCTTCTCCAAGAGATGTGCCGAAGATGAGTCGTGGATATTAGTTGTACTAAAATACTGGAAACACCAAAAATACTGAAAACACTAGAAATACTAGAAACACAAGGAACATCAGACTTTTGTAGACCTTCTCTGAAGGATATGATGGATAAATGTCATGGGTATTGGTTGTATACGGGTTGACAATCCCTCCATAGGTCCTACGATGGGAGGCTTACCTCCTTAGGTGCATAGGGTTAGTATATGGGTTGACAATCCCTCCATGGGTCCAACATCGCCAACTTGCCTCCGTAGGTTTATATGGAGGCTGTATGACAACCTTATGCTTCATTGTCATTATCATCATAATCATCATTATTATCATTATCATCATCATCAACATCTTTATTTGCATGCCATATGTGGTGTTTATTCTGTGATTGTATTGCTATTATGATTGGATCTGCCTATTTATTCTATCTTTCTTTACTTATATTTGATGCCCTTGTATTTGTTGTTCTTATTTCTTTGCTTATATGTAGTATAAATATATACTTGTATTCTTGTATGGTGTTTTGTTGTATTATGTATGGATACTGTAGAACTATTAGTGAAAGTGGTGTGGGCTACCGTTATGGGATATTTTCTAATTGCAGGTGACGTGCCCTTTATGTGTATTTTGTATATGTTATTATATGCTTTTCTCGGTCGGCTTATGATACCTACTGAGTACAAGTGGACCGTAGTTATGCCTACTGCACCCTTTTGGTGCAGCTCCTAGTTCGAGTGCGCCCTAGCTTGGTTGTATTCATTATACCTATATGGTTTGGCTTTGTTCAAGAAGACTTACCATGGGGATACTTCTGTCTATTTCCCTTGTGTATCAGCATTGGTGATAGGTTTACTCGTTAAGGTTCGCTGTGATGAGTGCTATCATGAGCCTTTGATTTTGGGTCATGACACTAAGTAACTTGCTTATTTTCATCATTTTAAGCATTGGAAGTGCTATGAAACCATAGCATATCAACACCCTCAACTTAGAACATTTGCATGTCCTCAGGAAACAATAAAAAATAAAACAAAGATGCTTAACTAGGAGAAACCTAAGCTATCAAGGGCAGTCAATCACTAACTTTTAAAGTCAAAACATTAACCCCCCCCCCCCTCTCCCTACTTATTTTAACACTTCAAAAAAAATTGTGTTTATCAATGAAGCACAACAATGTGACAATATAGAATCAATATATGGCATTACATTAGCAACAAACAGCCATGACTATGAACAAGTTACACTACCCAAACAAGTAGGCCACTAGAAACACAACCCATACGCCTTCACATCAAAGAAGTCCTATTCACACAACATAGTCCTTCAAACTCACAAAGAAGTTCCAACAATGTGTATCAAATACCATATGCTTGCCCTTATTTTCTTTACCTTAGCTTTCAGATAATCTGGTTAGGGTCACTATAGGACTTTACTAGGCTTGTAATGTAGGCTTGGGGGCTGGTATGATACATATGTACATTTTTAGTGACTAAGCCTCCTTGGCACTACATTTATGTTGTGGTCCACTTAACAACCAATTTTCTTTTCCTTCCACCCTCATTTTTCCATTTTATTCTTTTATTACACTTTCAGGTTGGGTGTGGTTTCTTTTATTATTTATTCTTATCTTTTTCTTGTCTTTTTCAAATTTTTATTTTCTCCTTTTTTGTTGTTTTTACCACACCCAATCCACTTTCTTTTTTATTTACCCTTCTTTGTACCCACTTCACATTACGCACCCCTATGACAGCCTCTCTTAACTTAGGCGATTTGCCTGAGTTAAGGTGCATAATGTCTAAGGAGGACCAGTGTCAAAATTGATTCATTAACACAAATGGGAAGGTGAAAGGTAAAACAAGAAAAATAGTCAATACAGGATCAAAATAGGGATCAAGGGATACTTATTCACATTTTAAAGATTGTTTAGGCTAAAAGTGGACTTATTTCAAGAATGGCCTATGATCCTTTCCTAACCGACTATCCTACAACCTATGCAAGACTAACCGGAAAAGTTCTGGATTTAACACACAAAAGGAACAAAGTAGTATCTCACACACATATAGGATAGGGTTGCATCACAAGCTACTACCTATCCAGTTCATTCAATTGTTAGCTATAATTATTATGTTCCCAATTCAACTGTCATAATGAGATTCACAATGGTCACACGTATATACACATCACATAGTTCAAAAACAATTATTTGGAGGGGTATCATTTTTTTAAAAATCAAAAACAAAAATTATCAACTACCCTAGATACTCAAAAATCTCCTAATTACAAAAAAACACAACATAATACGATAGAAAAACACCCTAGACAAGTCGATTCTACAACTATATAGTGGACGACAGAAAAAAAAAGTACGGTAATAAAAATTTGTGATAGCTATGGTATACCCCACCCCAACTAAAAGACGACACACTATCCCAGTGCATGTAAATAATATAAAGCAAGGGAATGAGGACATACCTAGGACACACTAGGTGTCTATGTCATGCTCGTCCCCCTCATGGACTATCTTGACTGGTGGAGGTGTTGGTGGTAATTATTCACTACTAGAGATGGCACCCATAGTTATCTCAGCACACTTTTGCCTATCAATAACTACAGGATCGGTCAACTCATGGGTAGCCCATTCAGATCATATGCCATGTTGGGATCCTGCATATCTCTTTGTCCCAAATCCGAGGATCGACTCCTCCTCTACAAATAAATCCAAACGCCTAGGTCGGCAAGGTGGTATCTTCCAGGAAATAAGAGGATATCAGGAGGAATGGCTAGAATATGACTCTCAGTAAGAGAGCATACCTCAGTGAACAATGTAGCCACCTCCTCCCTAATCCCTGCTAGATCTAGTACCTCAATATCAGTAAATCATGCATGTACTTTTCTCTCAAAATCATCTATATATCCATGCAAATCAGTCACCATCTCTACCATGACAACCCTCACAGCAGCACAAATCTAAGTCTCTACACTCTCCAAAGTTATCTGGACCAAGGCTGGATTTTCTTATATAATATGGCAATCTCGGACTCTACCTCAATCAATCGGGTTGTGTTCTCAGCTTTTCTCTCTACCAGGTGTTGTAAGAAATCCCGTGGTACCACAACATAGGCTGGAGTTGTAGAAGTAGTAGGAGAGCGAGGGGGCCTAGGAGATACACCAACAGGATTAAAGTAGAGGGCGGGGTTAAAGTAGATGTGGATAGGGTCCCTTCCCCCTGAGTGCTCATCTCGGTTGCCTCTCTCTATTCAACCATATCAAAATCCATACTAGTATCTACATTAACACCCTATTATTCACTGGCTCTATAGGAACTGCTAGACTCTCAAACTAGGCCAGAATCACTATCAAAGGCCTACGGATCCTCTAGGCCACACCTTCCATCTCAACTCTTTAATCAACACATGGAACCTCTGGTACACCAGCATCATTTTTCAACTTCTGGACAATGCAAGGAAAGGGTAATGTAGTTAACTCACCAGAAGCTCGCTCATGTAGCTTGTACATGATAATGGTTGCAAAGTCTTTATCATAGACATCCATCAGACTAGCGATTACTGCATCACCATTCTATATAATCAAGTTATCTGCAGTAGTCAGACATAATCAATAATGAACCACCGTCCACCAAAATATAACAACAAAATTCAGCATCACTTTTTTGATATGCCTCTTTCCCTCTATCCCGGGGGCCTCCTCACCAAGGTTTGAAATATAATGCATGATCTATCTCACAAACTCTTCCCTCTATCTCCTCTGTACAACATCCCATATAGCCATCGGTCTCGCACAAATATCAATCAAAAATCACACTTAACATAGATACCAAAGCTATATAATCAGGTCCAAAGAGATCTTGGAGGATGGCTAACATTAAAATATCAACCATGACACCTCTCACTAGTGTCTACTCTAACTGAGGATGCTCTACATGCCTACCACCTCTAGGTGTGGTCAAAGATATTGTGGCATAGGAGGAGGAATAAAACTCCTGTACCAATACCTAGCTATATGAACCCTGGGATCTAGTAATCCACCCCATCTGATAACAATCAAATACAGCCCACAAAAGTGGTACTCCAGCTAAATCAGATGACTTAATCTACCTTTCCTCCCAAATATCTCTCTTGGGTTGGCCAGCCTAGTCATAAATCTATCTCTCTCATAAATAGATAGTAACCCCTTTATATACCACCTCAGGTTTACCTCAACAATAGACCCAATTGAGATGTGGGTAGGGTCAGAAGTCTGATCAGTCTGGGTTGGTGCTCTGTGTGTAGTTCTGACACCTAATATGATGTCTAGGATATACCCTCCTTAAACTAGGGTACTATAGATAATAGCATAGAAACTGCTATTGAAGAATTATCTTGTGACATCTCCTCAGATGGGGGGTCCTATGTTAATGGCTTTGACTTCACCCCCTCATCATCATCTTTCTCTCCCTCCTCAAACTGGGGAGAGGGTAGTGGTGCCAACCTGGCTGACTTTATCTCAGCCTAGAAACTAGTGGACTGGCCTCTGGCTGGGCCCTAACCTAGTAAAAGTGGGTCGTCTACCCTACTATGTCCGTGTTGGGAGTTGTATACCCAAAGTGTCTCTAATAATAGTCCCAGTCTTAGGCTATATCTAGGCCCTAGTCTATAGGTGATAATATCTACCAAAGCTACACCTCAAATTAAAGTTAAAGTGGTCGATACAAAATATAGTAACTCATTGGTATTGAACCTACAGGGAATACGTTGATAGTCTCTCAAGTTTGTTGAAATCAATTAGTAGTACAGAAAAGTAAATAGGGGATTGTAGTTGTTATCTATGAAAAGTAACAAGATATGGAATGCTTTGGTTGTAACCAATTGGAAGCAAACACTGATAACGACCAAGCTACACCTTTACTCTGAATACTATGCGGTTGCTGTCAAATATAGTAATCCAACAAAGGTTGGGGTCGAATCCCAAGGGAATATATAGAATTGTTACTCTCAGCTTTTGTTATTAATAGTCAAAACTGGAAAAGTAAATGGGGTAATTTAAGTAGCAATATCAAACAAAATAGATAATATCAACTTCAACAGTAATCGGTCATAGGTAAACACTAGGATTATGTTCCCGCTACCTTCTCGACTTTGTAGGCTTATCATGCTTTATTGAACCAACCTGATACCTTGTATCTACAATCGATAAGTTATGTATCATTAATAGTTTTTTGGACAAGCTAACAGATTTCACCCTTTACCTTTGAGTCTTGGGATGTTTCCTTACTAACCCTTATATTGATCCCAGTTAACTATTACCTTTTGATTCTCTAGTTATTGGAAGACAGTTAACCATCTTATTTAGATAATACCTAGCAGCATGGATCGATAGTTAAACTTTCAAATTACTATTGTCAGTATGTTTTCCTAATCACTACTTCTCTTTTTGAGTAAGTAGCAATAATCTAGGCAGGATCCTAATGTTTGCAACCTCTAAGATAACTATTAAAGTGAAGATAATACAATACATGCATGGGTATCGACTCAGAAAAACAACAGCACTTCCCCTACTTTGTCAATCCTCCAGGGTTTCTACAATCCTAGCTAAGGATTTTTAGCCTCTCATGTTTGTGAAGTAATCAACAACATTCATGATTGAAAGCATAAGATGAAATCACAACAATCACAAGTAAAAACCCAAAACTTTAGCCTACTTAATCAACAAAAATCACTACAAAAGAATTCCAAGACCAAAATCGAATCTTGGAATTAAAATATGTTTGCAAGTATCAAGAGTGTATAACTTCTACTAAAAATCACATAAGGGGTATTTATAATACATAAGGAAGCCCTAAAATCAAAGCTCGGATGAAAAGGGACAAAAAAAGGTTGGTGGCCACTTATGTGTGTCCACATGCGGCCTGGCCTAGGGTGCATGTGCCACATACGGCCTGAGGCTTGGCATATGTAGACACCTATATGTGCAAGAAAAAAGTCCGGTGGCTTCTACTCTCAGGATTTTGGACTTCTAGCACATACCTTACCCACATGTGCTATATGTGGTCCACATGTTGACATAGGTAAGTGTTGGAAGTTGTCTTTCAGCTCTTTTACTCTCAAGATCTTCAATTCCGGTACTTACCTTAGTCTTGTACAGATCACATGTGCTACATGTGGTCCACATGTAGACATGGGTAAGTTTCGGGCTTTCCAATACTTGCAACCAAGCTTCAAATCTTCAACTTTTATCAAATTCTTTGGTCACTTACAATTCGAAAAGTGTCATGAATACCCAAAATTGATCATTTAAGTAGACAAAAACTCCATTTTTCATCTTTTCCATGAACTTAGCATCCAAAATCTAGTTTCCTACAAAACATACCAAAAACCCATCATATCTAATAAAACAACCTAAGAAACTTGCATATTTTCCTTATTTTAAGCATCAAAAGTGATATATTTCTATAGCACATCAACACCCTCAACTAAGAACATTTGCATGTCCACAGGCAACACAACACAACAAAATAAACAAAACAACATACTATGCTTAATTAGGAGGTTCTAAGCTATTCAAGGCGGTCAATCAACACTTTAAGCTCAAATCCCCCTCGTATCTCATATTTTAAAACCAACTATGTATAAACATGAAGTAAAACAATGTGACACAATGTATCAAGGTATGGCACTATATTAGTAACAGACAATCATGCATATGTACAACTTACACTGCTCAAACACATACACTGCTAGAAATATGACTCATGTGCCCTCACAATAAAGATATCTCACTCACTCAGATGAAATAATGCATATCAATGTAGGGATAGTCAAGAGACACTCACACTCAACAGAGAAGTTCCAATCGATGTGCATCAATTACCATAGGCTTGCCTTTATTTTCTTTACCTTAGTTTTCAAGCAGTCAAGTTAGGATCACTATAGGAATTTTCTCAACTTGTAATGTAGGCTTTGGGGGGCGGTATGGTATATATGGATATCAAGTGACTAAGCCTCCTTGGCACTACACTAACTCTAGGGTCTACTTATTTACCATCTTTTAATTCTAGCCTTGTTTCTCCTTTTTTATTATTTATTGCATATTTAGGTTGGGTGTGGTCTTTTATTCCTTCTTTTTTGCTTTTTCACAAAAAAAAATCGTTTTTTTTCTTTTTCTTTTTCTTTTCTTTTTCTACCACACCCAGCCATACTAACTTTTTATCTTATTTTACCCTTCTACATACCCATTTTTCTTCACATACACCTATGATGGCCACCCTCAACTTAGGCAATTTTCCTGAGTTGAGATGTGTAATGTGACCAGTCCAAATAGGTTATTACAACACAAATGGGAAGGTGAATGGTGAAATAAGAAAAACTGGCTATAAGGCTCAAAACTATTTCAAGGAATATCATTTCACATTGGGAAGATCATTTAGGCTAAAAGTGGACTAAAATCAAAAATGGCCTATGATCCTTTTCTAACCAACTATCCTACAACCTAGGCAAGACTGACTGGGCAAGTTTTGAATTCAACACACAAAAGTGAACTTGGTAGCATCTCATACACATGGAATAAAGTTAATACTACAAACTACTACTTAACTGGTTCATGCAATTTTTAGCATGTCATTATTATGTCCCTAATCCTAATTCCATAACAAGATCCACAATGTTCACACATATATACAATAAAATTTTAGAGGGGTGTCATTTTTTTCAAAAATTAATATTAAACCTGACAACTACCCTTAACTCTTAAAAATCTCCTAATTACTCAAAAACATAACACAATATGAAACAAAACATAATACGACATAAACTTTAACCTAGACATGCGAGTTCTACAACCATACCGTAGCTGATATGAAAAGAAGCATAGCAAAACCCACAGCGGCTATGGTATACCCCACCCCAACTAAAAACTATGCGCTATCCCCAATGTGCTAAAATAATATAAAATAAAGGGAATGAGGACATACCTGGGATACACTATGCATCCGCGTACCTTGGGTTACCTCCAAGTAGCGGTATATTTAACATCTCAGCACGACGTGACTATGTTAGTTACTTAGACTTCACCAACAAGCCCATGGGTTGCCTCCCATTCAGCACTTAATTTAATATTGCAGCATGGTGTGAGTAACTTGATCACTCAGAATTCATCAAGATACCCATAAGAGTAACCCTTCAGGGCCATCAATATAATATATCACCGACAACACCCTCATGTTGGTTGGTTGCTTCATTGATTTTCAAATATTGAATGTGGACTCCTCACCATTGACTCTTAAACTTTAGCTCTCTTTTTTCTATGTCAACTATTGCTCTACCTGTGGCCATAAATGATCTCCCTAATATGATGGGTATCTCGGTGTCAACTCACATCCAGAATGACAAAATCAGCTGGAAAGATGAATTTATCAACTCTCACAATCATATCAAACAAAATGCCCACAAGTTTCTTCATTATGCAGTCATCCATCAATAGCTGCATTATAGTCGTTTCATGATGGGTCAAGCCCAATTACTTGAATATAGCCAGCGACATTAAATTTATATTGGCTTCTAAGTCACATAAAGCTCTGGTAAATTAGGATGATCCAATAGTGCATGGTATAGTGAATGCTTTGGGGTCACCTTTTTCTGGCCAGAGACCTAATAGTTACTACACTACAATAATGCAAGCCATCAACATCCTATATTATATCTCATTTCTTCTTTGTAACCAATTACTTCATAAACCTAACATATCTAAGCATCTATTCTAATACCTCAAGAAAAGGTATGTTCAAGCTCAACTCTTTCAACATCTCAATGAATCACTTTAACTTACTTTTCTCTCTCTTCTACTTTATTCTCTGAGGAAAAAGTAAGGGTGGTCTTGGAATTTGTCATATTTCCTACTCGACAACTGAACCCTTACCTATTTTCTTACTGACTATATGATCACCCCCTATTGTTTTTTTGACTCCACAACAGGTGTTTCATCAATAGAAGCCTTATGATGTCTTGGCATTTTCACAGCAGGTAAGGGGGATCCACAGTAGTCATACCACTCCTTATGGTAATGGCAAAAATATGACTATTTTTTTAGATTTTCCACAGTGTTGCTCAAAAGGGTACCAGGATGTCTCCGATTTAGTATTGTTGACATCTGCCCAAACTAGTGCTCTAACTGCTTAATAGCAGTGGAATGGGATTCAACCTTTTCGGTCAACCCTTAAATGTTAGCCTTTTTCTCCTTAAGGTTGATCTCCTGATTTTCTTGACCTTTTACCAACTTAAATAGCATCTCTTTTGTTCTTCATTCTATATATATTCTGCCAGGTGGAAGGTAATGATCTCCCTTCTCTCTGTAGTCATCCTTTTTCCTTAAGTCATCATCTCACTTCCTACTATGGTCTATGTATCAATTATAGTAGTTTTAACCTTGGTTTTCTTGCCCTTGGGCTTATAAACCCACCAACTGATGATCTTGATAGTTTACTTCCCTCTCTAATTCTGACTCATAAGATTTGGAAGTTGAACTATGTGTTCCTACTACATTCACCTTCTAGAAACTTGTTGTTGAAAACTATTTTGCTAGTAGCCTAAGATATGTTCTTAGAAGCATAATCTCTTGTGCTACTGAATCATCATCTACTTTCTTGTCGCTGTCGGCACCAATAGCATATATTCCAGATCTTCTCTCAGCCTCCCAAGTTTCCTACCTTGGTTAGTGAGCGAGATTTGATCTAGCATCTCCAAAGTTGCCTCCTAGCATAGTCTCATAAAAGCTCTTCCAGAGATAGTATCTACCATGTCTTTGGAACTGATGGTCAAGGCTCTACAGAATATCTCCAATAGGCTCGTCCCTGACCTCCAATGGTTGGGCACCATACTTAGCTTCTTCTTGAACCTAAACCATTCCTCGTATAGAGATTTTGACTACAGCTACCTGAAATTATAGATCTCATCCTTCAGCCGTAATATCCTGTATGAAGGAAAGAACCGGTTCAAGAATTATCGGTACAACTCATTCCATATAGTGATAGATCCTCTTGGTAGTTCCCCTAGCCATAAAGATGCTTCTCCTATAAGTGAAAAGAGGAACAACCTCAGTCTAACCGCCTCCTTATTTACCCTTAGTTTTTTTATGAACTGCAGATCTTGATAAAATTCGAAAGGCACATATTTTCATGATTTGTAGGCAAAGTCACAAATACACCCTTAATATTTAAGAGCTGGATCATTTTGCTCGTTATGTCAAACTTAATGCATGTGGATAAAATAGAAGAACCAATAGCTCTAGTCTCTATCGGCTCAACATTCCCCAAATATTATTCATCATCCATTCATGGTCTGATATGCTAGGATCACTTGAGGACGGCCTCATTTAACTCTATTCTAATTTCCGCTAAGTGCTGCTCGGTGGTCTACTTCTTGTCTCTGCTCAACTAGATCTACCTCCCTAGCTATCCGCTAAGAATCATCTATTTCCCTTCTCTGATAAGTGTCTTGTTCTAAAAGCACCCCTATCTGTTGATCAATAATAACCTAAACTCTTTCAGAAGGAGGGGGAGGCACATCATCACGAACCTCATTAGGAATGTTATCTTTTTTTAGTTCCCTCATCCTACAAGGTGTTTGTAGGATCCTCCCTAGATTTAGATTCAATGGGAGTAAGAAATTGCCTCTACTTCATGTGCTAGGCATACACCGGTGTATACCTAACTAAGAACAAAAATAAAAAGACTCATAATGTACAACAACCTTAATTTACAACTCAACACCGTACTCCCTGAAATCGGTGCCCAAATTTGATAACGCCCAAGCTACACCTTCAACCTAAATATTATGCTATCATTGTCAAATAGAGTAACCCAACTAAGGTTGGGGTCAAATACCAAGGGAATACGTGGAATCGTGGCTCTTAGTTGTTGTAATCAATGGGCAAAACTGGAAAAGTAAATAGGGGATTTGAGTAGCAATATAGAACAAGTAGGTAATATCAACTTCAGTTGTAATTAGTCATAGGAAAACACTAGAATTGTGTTCCCCTGGCTTCTCAACTCTATAGGCTTACTGTGCTTTATTGAACCTACCCGATACATTGCATGTAGAATCGATAAGTTATGTACGATCAACATTATTTTGGATGAGTTGACATAACCCTTTACCTTTTGAGTATCAGGATGCCGCCTTACTAATTCTTATCTTGATCCTAGTTAATTGTTACCTTTTGAGTCTCTATTTATTAGATGATAGCTAACTATCTTACTTAGATAATACCTTGTTTCATGGATCGATAGTTAAACTTTAAATTACTGGTTTCTCGAATTACTGTTGTCATTATCGTTTCCTAGTTGCTACGCCTCTTTTGGAGTAAGTAGCAATAATCTAGGCGGAATCCTAACGTTTTTAACTGCTAAGATAACTATTAAAATGAAGATAAAATAATGCATTCATAGGTATCAGTTAAGAATAATAATAGAACTTCCCCTACTTCGTCAATCCGCCAGGGTTTCCACAATCCTAGCTAAAGGTTTTTAGCCGCTCATGCTTGTTAAGTAATAAACAATATTCGTGATTGAAAGCATAAGATGAAATCACAATAATCACGAGTAAAAACCCAAAATTTTAACTGAATTAATCAACCGAAATCAATACAAGAGAATTCCAAGACCAAAATCAAATATTGAAATCAAAATATGTTTGTAAGTACCAAGAGTGCATAACTTCCACTAAAAACACATATGGGGTATTTATAGTACATGAGGAAACCCTAAAATCAAGGCCCGGACGAAAAAGGAAAAAGAGGGGTCGGTGGCTACTTATGTGTGTCCACATGCGGCCTGGCCTTGGGTGCATGTGCAACATGTGGCCTAAGGCTGGGTGAATGTAGACACCTACATATGTAAGAAAAAAGGCCTATAGCTTCTGCACTTGGGATTTTGGACCTATGGCACTTACCTTAACCACATGCGGCCCATATGTTTTATTGTGGAGCACATGTTGACATAGGTAAGTATCAAAAAAAAAATTTTAGCTTTTTTACTCAAGGGATCTTTAATTTCGATACTTACCTTAGTCTTATATAGACCACATACGCTACATGTGGTCCATAGGTAGACATAGGTAAGTACCAGGCCTTTCAATACTTGTAACTAAAGTTCAAATATTCAACTTTCATCACATGCTTTGGTCATGTACAATCCAGAAAGTGTCATGAATACCCAAAATTGATCAAATAAATAACCAAAAGCTCCATTTTTCATATTTTCCATGAACTTAGCATCTAAAACCTAGTTTTCTGCAAAACATACCCAAAACACATAATATCTAACAAATAACCTACGAAACTTACATATTTTCCTTGTTTTAAGCATCGAAAGTTTTATATTTCAATAGTACATCAAACAATAGGCTTGTGTTCCCCCTAGCTTCTAACTTTTCAGGTTTATCATGCTCAATCCAACTATAAAACTGTTGTGCATGTAGAATCTGGAAAGTTATGTATCACCAACTGCCTCTCAACATACTTTGGTGAATCACACTCATCTCCTCTCGGTCTCAGAGTGTCACCTTACTAACCCTTCCCTAGACCTCAATTTCATCTATATCTTTTTGGTCTTAAACTGATTAGATAAAGATAATTATCTTAAGTAAATTGTGATGTTAAGCTTATTTTGATAATTAGCTTCAAATCATTGTTATGATCTTCTTTTCTCAATCTATACCTCCCAATTAAGTTTGTAATGAATACAGGAAAGATCCTAACATTTGCAATAGTTAAGAAATCAATCAGTGTGATGGAAACCACAATACATGCAGCAACAATAATCTAGAAGGACTGAAAACTTCCCCTACTTTATTAATCCGCTAGGGTTTCCACAATCCTAGCTAAGGGACTTAGCCGTTCATTATTATGAAATAATCAATGGAATCATATTTGAAATCAATAAATCAAGATCACAATAATGAACGAATAAAAACCAAAGTTTCGAATTAAATAATCAACCACAGACAAGAACAAGCAATCCAAGATCAAAATCAAATCATGGAATCAATATATGTTTATAAGTAGTAAGAGTGTGTAACCTAACTAATAAACATAAAAAGGGTATTTATAGAGTACAAGTAACCCCTAGGAATCAAGTCCTAAACAAAGAAGGAAAAATCAATATCAGTGACCACCTACGGGGTGTAGGTGGCACCTATTGGGCGTAGGTGGTCCCATGTAGGTGACCAGGACCTAAAATCTTTTGAATCTTCTCTAAACTTGTTGATTTGTATCACCTACAAGGCGTAGGTACTACCTATGAACCATAGGTGACCTAACGTAAGTGACAAAGAATTTTCGTCAGCTTCTGAATCTCAGATCTTCAGCTTTCTAGTACTTATTCTGGTACCTACTCCACGTAGGTAGTACCTACAGGGCATAGGTACCCATGTAGGTAGTCCAAAATCATCAATTTTCTTATTTTTCTTCTTTTCAGCTACAAAACCTAGTTTCTTAATAATACACAACACAAAACACATTATATCTCACAAAAGGACCTAAGTAACTTGCTTATTTTCATCATTTTAAGCATCACAAATTCAATGAAACCATAGCACATCAACACCCTTAACATAGAATGTGTTCATGTCATCAAGCAACACAACACAACAAACAAAGCAACGCTACTTAACTAGAAGAAACCAAAGTTATCTACGGCAATCACTCATCAACTTTAAACTCAAAAACAATGCCCTCCTCTTATTTTAACACTTTAAAACCAATTATGCATATAAATGAACCACAATAATGTGACACAATGGAATCAATATCTGGCATTATGTCAGCAACAAATAGCCATGCATATGAGCAAGTTACACTACCCAAACAAGTAAGTCGCCAACAACACAACTCATGCACCCTTATATTAAAAGGTCCTAATAACTAATATGAAATCATGTATGTCAATGCAAGTATGATCAAGAGACACTCTTACTCACAAGGAAGTTCCAATAAATGTGTGTCAAATAACATAGGTTTTCCCTTATTTTCTTTACCTTAACTTTCAGACAGTCAGGTTAGGATCATTATAGGACTTTATTCAGCTTGTAGTATAGTCTTGGAGACTGGTATGGTACATATGGATATTTTAGTGACTAAGCATCCTTCTAATTATACTTACATTGGGGATCCACTATTCAACCAACTTCTTTTAGTCCACTCTTATTTCTCCCTTTTTAATCTTTTATTGTTCATTCAGGTTAGGTGCGGTTTCTTTTTATTCTTCTTTTTATCTTTCTTTTTCAAACTTTTCATTTCTTTTCTTTTATTTTATTTTCTTTTCTTTTCTTTGCTTTTTCTTTTTCTTTTTGTACCACACTCAACCCTATATTCTTTACTCTTATTTTCCCTTTCTTCATACCACTTTACATTATGCACCCCTATGATAGCCACCCTTAACTTAGGCAATTTACCTGAGTTGAGGTGCATAATGTCCAAGGAGGATCAGGGCCAAAATAGGATCATTGTGACATAAATAGGAAGGTGAAAGGTGAAACCAAAAAATAGGCTATAAGGCTCAAAAATAGGGATCAGGGGATACTTATTCACATTTGGAAGGTCATTTAGGCTAAAAGTGGACTCATTTCAAGAATAGCCTACGATCCTTTCCTAATCGACTATCCTACAACCTAGGAAAGACTAACTGGGCAAGTTCTGGATTCAACATACAAAGGAAACAAAGAAGTATCACACAAACTCTTAGCATAGGGTTGCATCACAAGCTAATACCTATTCAGTTCATGCACAAGTTAGTTATGATTATTATGTCCCTAATTTTGATGCCATAACGAGATTCACAATGATCATACATATATACACATCACATAGTTCAAAAAATAAATTTTTGAAGGGGTATCAGGTTTTCTCAAAAATCATAAACAAAGTGTGTCAACTGCCCTAGATACTTAAAAATATCTTAATTGCATAAAAAATACAACACATTACAAAATAAAGCACAATATAACAAAAAATTACCCTTGACATGCTAGTTGTACAACCATACTGCTGCTGACAGGAAAAAAGCATGGCATAAAAAACCTATGGTGGTTGTGGTATACCCTACCCCTAACTAAATGATAACACACTATCCCTAGTTTATGTAAATAATGTAAAGCAAGAGAATAAGGACATACCTAGGATGCACTAAGCATCCATATCATGCTCGGACCTATTAGGGGATATCTCAACTGGCATAGGAAGTGGTGGTGGCGGTGTACTACTAGAGGATACACCTGCAGCTATCTCAGCATGCCTCTTTTTATCAATAAATACAGATTCTATAGACTCATGGGTTTTCCTTTTCAGGGCCTGATCATACGGCATGTCAGGATCCTACAGATCATTCTCTCTTATTTTTCTTATCCCAAACTTAGGGACTAGATCCCTATTAAAAATATCCAAACACTAAGTTCAGAGTGGTGGCATTAGCTGGGCAAATGAGGGGATCTCAGAAGGAATATTTACAATATGACTCTCAATAAGAAAGTGTACCTCAGTGCACAATGTATCCATATCCTCCCTAATCCCAGCTAGATCAGGTGTCTCATTATTCTCGAGCCATTACTATACTCTCTTGTCAAAAGAATTAATGTGGTTATGCAACTCAGCCCACATTTCTAATATCTAAGCCCTCACAATAGCCTAAATCTGAGTCTCTACATTCTCTAAATTCTTCCAGACCCAAGGATGGATCTTCACATATAATTTAGCAGTCTTAGACTTTGCCTCTGTCAAATGGTCTATATTCTCATCGTGCAGCTCTATCAGGTGATATAAGAAATCCCAAGGTACCTCGATAAAGCCTATAGCTATAGAAGTGGTAATGGGGTGATTGGGCCATGAAGATACCCCGACCGGCTCTAAAGTAGAGGCCCAAAATAAAGTAGACATATTTAGGGTCCCCTCCCCAATAATGCTCATATTGGGTGCCTTTCTATGCTCACCTATCTCAAAATCCATACATCTTCATCAACACCCTATCTATCACTAGGCTCTGTTGGAATTGATGGCCCATCAGACTGGGCTAGAATCATTATAGGAGGTCTATAGGTCCTCTAAACAAATATAGGGTTTGTTGGATCCTTGATCAAACTCATTTGGTCCATACCTATAGCATAGACTCTCCTATCAACACCTAGAAACTCAAGTACACCAGCCTCATTGCATATTAACTGTACAAGGTAGGGGAATGATGGTATAGATAGGTCTCATGTATTTCAACCCTTAGAATGGATATAAAGTCTATGTCATAACCATCTATCAAGGTCGCAATTAATGTTGCACAATCCCATGTAAGAAAGTTGCTCTCAGCAGTCAGAAATAAGTGATAGCAAACCACCATCTACCAAAACATGGTGGAAAAATTAAGTGTTACTTTCTTAATCACTCCTTGCCCCTAGATCCAAGGGGCCACCGAACCAAGGTCAGAAATATAATGGCCAATCCATCTCGCTAACTTTACCCTCCATCTCCTATGCTAAGCATCCATCATAATGCATCTATTTTGCATAAATATCAGTCTAAAATTGCACTCTGCAGTAGATACTTGAGTTGTATAATCAGGGCCAAAGAGAGCTCGGCGGGTGGACGCCACTGAAATATTAACCATGACACCTATCCCTAGTGTCTACTCTAATTGGGGTTACTTGGTATGCCTACCACCTATTAGAGTGGTCATTGATATTGTAGCATAGTAAAAGGTTTAGAAATCCCACACTAATGCCTGGATAAATAAACCATGGGCCTAGTTATCCACTACAGTTGATAACAATCAAATACAACCTGCAAAAGTAGTGCCTCGGCCAAAATGGAGAAGTCAATTCATATCTCCTACCAAGATAGTCCTCTTAGGCTGATCTATCTCAGTCAAAAAGTTACCTCTCTTATAAATCATCTATAGCCTCTCTAAACACCATCTCGGGTTCACCTCATCAATAAGCTCAATCGAGATATGAGTAGGTTTAAAATTCTGGTCAGTCTAAGCTGGTGGATTAGTGTCTCGTGCAGACACCTGATGAGATGTCTAGGTTATACCCTCCTCAGACTTGAGTACAATAGATGATGGCTTAGGAACTACTGCTATGGACTCATCCTGTGACCCCTCCTCAGACTGGGTGTCCTCTTTTAGTGGCTCTGACTCTACCTTCTCATCATCATTATTTTCTCCCTACTTAGACTAAGAAGAGTGTAGTGGTGACATCCTGACCGACTTCATCCTCAATCTATCATCTATATGGCTGGCCTCTAGATGGTTATCAGCACGAGAAGATATAGTTTATCTGCCCCACTATTTCTGTATTGGGGACTGGATCCTCAATATAGCTCTACAAATAGTGTCAACTGCAACCTTTCTCTAAGCCCTAGTACATAGGTGAGTTTCCATAGTCAGGGAATTAGGGTACTCCTCTACTGAACCATTATGCTCAGGAGATTTGTCCTATCTCCTTGATGGTCTGCCTTTTATGATGCCATAGTACCTGAAAAACCAAAAGAGAGTAAGGGACTGGAAAATTTGAAGAAAAATGCAAAATCATAAAACTTCAATTTTTTCTAAATTTTACGTCCCTTTAACCATTACTTGGTTCAAGCAAGTCCAATTTATGCACATATATGGAGGATCAATTTTTAAACACAAATGCAACATATAAAACTTTTGGGATTCCTCGGCCTTTTTAACTTCATAGATTTTTAATACAAGAACAATACGTAACTTTAAGCTTTTTAGGCTAATTCTAGGTTCTTATACTCAGATTTGTTGATTTCTACATATTGTGCAAAGAATTAACATACCAACGCACTTATTTCAAGCTTAGCATAATATAATACTATTAGGTGTGAAGAATTCTTACCTTTTATTTCAAAAATTAAAAGTGAAGATTGAAAAGATGACTAAACCTTAGTTTGAACATGCAATATGTGCAATTTAGACAAGTTGGTATTGAACAAAAGTAAAGTTATTGCCTTATGTGAAGTGTGGATAAAGTTAAATAGTTTGAATTTGAGAGAGAATGAGAAATTTTGAGGTTTGATGGGGTTTAGGATCGAGTTAGGGTGTTTAAATAACCCTAGGGATCAGTTTTGGGTCAGTTAGGGTCGGGTTAGGCCCATATTTTTAAAAAAAACTTGGCCTAAAATAAGCCACTTATGGAACCACCTATAGGGCATAGGTGGCACCTACGGCCCATAGGTGGCCCCTATTTTCCGACCTTTTCCTGCTCTCTAGACTTTTACTTTTAACACATAATGCACTACTTACGAGGTATTAAGTGGTACTTATGACATCATAAATAGGTTCGTAGGTTAAAGTCTAGAAATCTCCGAAAATCCTCAAAAAAAACTTTTTGCTACTCAATTCACAACTTACCTGGCCCGAGTGGGACTTATTACCACCATAAGCAGGTCAATGAGTCCTCTTACCAGGAATATTCTTAATTTTGAAATGTTTTACCATGTTCCAGGTTGTTCTATGCGATAGACCTATAAAAAAAAATAATGTGAACACTAAAATAGTGGGTTACCTCCCACCCAGTGGTTAATTTAACATCACAGCACGACGTGGCTATATTGTTTACTAAGACTTCACTAATAAGCCCATGGGTTTTCTCCTATGCAGCGCTTGACTTAACGTTGCATCATGATGTGGGTACCTTTATTACTTAGAATTCATCAAGGTAATATAGAAGTAGCCTCCTAGGTCATCAACATAATGAATAACAGACACCGCCCTCATGTCGGTTGGCTGCTTCATAGTTCTATTGACGTTGAATGAGACTTTTTCATTATTCACTCTGAAATTGAGCTTCCCTTTCTCAATATCTACTATCACTCCACCCATGGCCATGAATGATCTTCCTAAATTCAAATTCACAATCCAAGATAACAAAGTCAGCTAGAATAATAAATTATCAACCATCAGCAAAATATTGGATGATATGCCCATGGGTTTATTTACTATACGGTCTGCCATCAACAACCGCATAGTTGTAGGTTTTGGGGGTATCAAGACCAACTGTTTGAACACATCTAGCAACATTGAATTAATATTGGATCTCAAGTTACACAATGCTCTAGCAAACTTGGATGACCCAATGGTGCATGGAATCATGAACACTCTGGGATCACCCTTCTTTTTAGCCATAGATCTAGAAGTAACCACACTGCAGTGGTGAATTCACCTAACATTGTCAAAGCTAATAGATCTCTTCTTTGTCACCAACACCTTCATAAACTTTGTGTATCTGGGCATCTTCTCAAGAGCCTTAAGAAGAGAAATGTTGAAACTCAACTTTTTCAACATGGAAATAAACTTCTTGAACTTTCGTTCTTCCTTCTTCTTATTGATACTTTGAACAAAAGATGGGGGAGGTCATGAAATTTTCATCACTTTAGGCTCATATACCTTTCCCTTAGGTTTGTTCTTCTCAGCATCACTATCAACACCTGCAGCTTTTTCTAACTCTACTTCAGGTGTTTCATCAACTACATCACTCTCATTCCTCAGCTTATTAATAGTAGGCATAGGGGGATCAACAGTATCCTTACTACTCTGAGTCCTAATATCTTGAAAATGACCATCATTCTTAGGCTTCTAAACTATACCTCTGATTCAAAGCTGCCCAAATTTGTCCAAACTGATGCTCTAATTGCTTTATCACAGTAGCATGCGACTCTACCTTCTAGATCAACCCTAAGATATCTTCCTTAATCTTCTTAAGATGAGTTTCATAATTTTATTGACCCTCGACCAGTTTTGATAACAAAGCCTCCTTTCTCGACTCAGTATCATGACTACCTAGTGGAATATACACACCACGCTTCTCCTTGTAGTGATTCTTGCATCTCCAGTCACCATATAACTCTCTACTCCTATCTTTGTTCCTATCCCTATAATAGTTCTGACCTTGGTTTCCTTTTCCCTTGGCTTAAAAACCCACCAACTCTCAATCTAGGTACTTTGATTCCTCTTCTAAATTAGAATCATATGATCTAGAAGACTTACCCTATGATCCAACTACATTAACCTTCTTAGAATTTATCATTGTAAACTACTTTTTCAACAAGTCAATATCCATCCATAGAGCAACTTCCTGAGCGACTTAATCATCAACAACTCTGTTCTTGCTAGAAGCACCAATGCATAAGTGAGAGTGTCTTTCTACCTCCCGAGTAAGCTATTCTGGGTTAGTGAGAAAAATATGATCTCATATATCTAAGTTATCTCCCAATATATAGGCATAAATGCTCCACCATTAATAGTGTTTACCATAGCTCTAGAATTGGTATTAACGGCTCGATAGAAAATCTCAAGCAAGCTCTGGCCCAAAATCCTATGATTAGGCCCCATCATCAACTTTTTCTTTGAATCAGAACCATGCCCCAAACATAGACTCAAAGTGTAATTGGCTAAAATTATTTATGTCGTCCTTTATCTAAAGCATTCTCGATGGCTTAAAGAAATGATCTGAAAACTACTGCCTCAACTCATTCCAAGTAGTAATTGATCCTCTAGGAAGATCCTCTAGCCACAAAATAGCTTCACCAATCAATGAAAATGGGAACAACTTGAGTTTTAGTACTTTCTGATTTACCCCAGGCATAGTGTATAAAGTACAGATCCCAATAAAGTTTGTAAGGAGTGTGTTTGAATTGTATATTGAAAAGCCTACACAAACCTTTCAGATTTAAGAGATGGATCATGGCACTAGTAATGTTGAACTTCTCACCTAGTGGAAAAATAAGAGGAATGATATCCCTTATTTTAGTAGGATCAACATATCCTAAATCCTACTCGAGATCCTTATATGGAGGTAAGTACTGATAGGATGGAAGTACTTGAGCTCTACCACGAGTTTTGCTCGACTATCTACCCTGTGTCTCTACCTTGGTATCGCTGCCTCCTGAGCATCTGTTTCCCCTCTTTGGTTAGGAGATTATGCTAATAACTCTTAGTTCTTTGATAAATAATGTTTTACACATTCTTGAGAGAAGGAGGAGGCACACCTGTAGGATTATCCCAAACCCCTTCAACATGGCCTTGACGTATTTGCTCTATCATCATTTGATTTGGCTATAGAATTCACTCTAGGTTAGGATAAAGTAGGAGTATGGGAATTCCTTCACTCCTAGTATTAGGCATACACCGGCATACACCCAACTAAAAACCAAATATAAAAAACCCAAAAATGTCAATCAACGATCACTGTAGTCCCTGGCTACGGCACCAAAATTTTGATATCGTCCAAAACTACCCTTCAAACTGAATTTAAAATGGTCGATGCAAAATATAGTAACCCAACTCAAGTTGGGGTCAAACCAATAGGGAATACATGAACTCTATCTCAAGCTTTCTGAAATCAACGGGCAGTACAGGAAAGTAAATGGGGGGAACTGTAGATGTAATCTATGAAAAGTAACAAGATGTGGAATGATTTGGTTTTAATCAATTAGAAATGAACACTAGGTTAGTTTTCCCCTATCTTCTAACTCTATAGGATTATTGTGCTCAACCCAACTATCAAATTGTTGTGCATGCGAAATCTGGCAAGTTATGTATCACTAATAGCCTCTCAATACACTTTGGTGAATCTCACTTATCTCCTCTTGGTATTAAAGTGTTTCCTTACTAACCCTTGTCCTGGACCCCAATTTCAGATATCTCCTCTCAGTCTCAAGTTTATTAGATGATGATGATTTTCTTAAGTAGATATTGATGTTTAGCTTATTCGACAATTAAATCCAAATCACTATTATGATCTCTTTTTCCTAATATCTACCTCCTTCTCAGGTTCAGAGTGAATATAGATAGGATCCTAATGTTGTCAACTATTAAAAAATCAACTAATCCAAAGGAAACCATAATACATGAAGCAAAAATAATCTATAAGGATTGAACACTTCCCCCACTGGACTAATTCGCCAGGGTTCCCACAACCCTAGCTAAGGGAATTAGCCATTCATTATTGTGAAACAATAAACATAATACATATTTGAAATCATTAAATCAAGATCACAACAATCAACAAATAAACTGAAGCTTCAAACTAAATAACAACCAAAGTCAACAACAAGCAATCCAAAGAACCAAATCAAATCTTGGAATTAAATATATGTTTATTAGTAGTAAGAGTGAGTAACCTAACTAAAAATATCAAAAAGTGTATTTATAGAGTACAACGAAACCTTAGAAATCAAGTCCTAAATAAAGAAGAAAAATCAAAGTTGGTGACCACTTACGGGGCTATCTACGAGGTATAGGTGGCACCTACAGGGCATAGGTGGTCCCATGTAGGTGACTAGGACCTAAATATTTTTTAATCTTCTCTGAACTTGATGATTCTATCACCTACGAGGCGTAGGCATTACCTACATCCCATAGGTGACCTGATGTAGGTAACAGGGAATTTTTTTAGCTTTTGAATCTCTGATATTTGGCTTTCTGGTAATTATTATGGTACCAACTCCAGTAGGTAGTACCTACGGGACGTAGGTACCAATGTAGGTAGTACCTACAGGGATTAGGTACCTATGTAGGTAGTACCTACAGGGAGTAGGTAACTACGTAGATTGTCCAAAATAATTAATTTTCCCATCTTTTCTTTTTTTTCAGCTACAAAACATAGTTTCCTGCATCATATCTAACAATATAACCTAAGTAACTTTCATATTTTCATTGTTTTAAGCATCAAAATTTCCATGAAACCATAGCACATCAGGTGAGCTGCTCTGGTCAGGGCAATTGTGTACTTCTCCATTGAGCCCATGCGATCGGGGTATTCATCTCGTTGCCTCGATGCTCCTGCCTTCTTTGGTGCCATAGTACCTATAAAAGCAAGTGTTAGTGCATGAAAGAGAATAAGGGGGTGCAAAATTCAAAGAAAAATCAAAATTATTAAACTTTAATTGTTTTTCAAATCTTACATCCTTATATAGTAAACCATAGCTTATTCCAGTCCAATAATGCACATGTCAAACACAGGAAAGGCATGTACACTTTTGAATTTCAACACCTTTTTAACTTCTCCTTCCAAATAGGGCCAGATCACAGGGTTTTAATTCAAGAACAATGCCCTAAATTTTCATTTTTTAATGATTCTAGGCTCCTATAAACAAGAAATTTTGAATTTTACATAATTTTCAAGCATATTCAAGCAACAACTTACTTATTCTATGTTAATATCATATTACACAATTCATAGGAGCCAGGAAGTTTAACTTGATTTTGAATTTGAAAGATGAAAGTAGAAGCTTGAAGTAGTTTCAAAACCCTAGCCATAAAAGATTATTATGCGCGCAAGTGATGGGCTGAGGGATGAGTATTTCCTTATATAAAGTTTGAGAGGAATATGGAAAGTTTTGAATTTTAGAGGAAGTTGGAATTTTGAGGATTATGAGGCCTGATAATTGAATTTTAATCTTTTAAATTTGATGGTAGGCAAGTTTTAGAATGGGTAGGGTCAGGGTAGGCCCAATATTTTAAAAATATTATGCCCAAAAATTGGTCACTAACGGCACCACTACGGGGCATAGGTGGTACCTACAGCCCATAGGTACCCTTTTGTAGATGGGCCTAAATTTTTATGCTTCCCTACTCTCTAAACTTTATATTCTAACACATATTTCACTAATTATAAGGTTATAAGTGTTAATTACAACCCACTAAGTAGGTTTGTAGGTGAAAGTTCAAAAATTCCCAAAAGCCCTCAAAATCTTCTTCTAACTTTAATTGCACAAATTAACTGGCTTGAGTGGAACTTATGACCTCCATGAGTGAGTAAATAAGTCCCCTTACCTTGAATAATCTAAATTAAGTGATGATTTACTATGTTCTAGGTTGTTCCTCATGATATAGACCTACATAAAAGAAAAATAATGTGAACACTAAAATAGTGGGTTGCCTCCCACCCAACACTTGACTTAATGTTGCAGCACAACGTGGCTATGTTTGTTGCACAAACTTCACCAATAAGCCGATGGGTTTTCTACAATGCAATGCATACTTTATGTCACAGCATGACGCGGTTACCTTGATTACTTAAAATTCATTAAGGTAACCAAATAAGTGGCCTCATGGGTCATCAACACAATGTATAATCGAAACCACCCTCATGTCAGTTGGAAGCTTCATAGTTCTATGGATGTTGAATGTTACCTTCTCAGTATTCACTCTGAACTTAAGCTCCCCTTTCTCCACTTTATCACTCCCAAAGATTATGGGCATCTCGAATTCAACTTCACAATCCAGGATAATAAAGTCAGCCAGAAAAATAAAGTTGTCAACCTACACCCAAACATCAAATGATATGCCTACGAGTTTCTTTACTGTACGATCTGCCATCAACAACCATATTGTCATAGGTTCTGAAGGGCTCAAGACCAATTGTTTGTTGGCTCCCAAGTCATATAATGATCTAGCAAACCTGGATGTCCCAATGGTGCGAATATAATTATAAATGCTCTGGGATCACCTTTCTTTAGAGATAGATATCAAGAACTAATGCACTATAGTGTTTCAATCCCCCAACATCCTAAAAACTCACAACTCTCTTCTTAGTTACCAATACCTGCATAAACTTGGTGTATCCATGAATGTGCTCAATATCCTCAAGAAGAAGGATGTTCAAGCTCAACACTTTCAGCATGGCAATGAACTTTTTGAACTTTCCTTTATCCTTTTTCTATTTTAGCCTTTGAGGAAAAAGTTGTGGAGGTTGTGGAATTTTCTTCACTACAGGCTCAACGATGTTTTCCTTACCTTTGTCCTTCTCAGCGTCAAAATCAACACTCGTAGCCTTTTCTACATCCACTTCAAGTATCTCATCAACCATAGCACTATCATTCTTTGGCTCATCAATAGTAGGCATAGGGGGATCAACAATTACCTTACTACTCCGAGTGATAATGGCTAAGCAATGACCATTGTTCCTAGGATTTTGAACTTTGTTGCTTAGAATGGTGCTCGACTTCCTCTGATTCAAAGTTGCAGATTATTGTCCAAAATGATGCTCCAATTGCTTTATTATAGTAGCAAGTGACTCTACCATTTGGTTCAATCCTAAGATATCTACCTTAATCTCCTTAATGAAATTTTCCTAATTTTCCTGACCCTTGACCATCTTGGACAACATAGCATTTATCCTTGACTCAGTGTCACGACTGTCTCGTGAAACATACACACCACCTTGCTCCTTGTAATCATCCTAGCATCTTCAGTCACTGTCCCAAACTCTGCTCTTATTTTTGTACCTATCCCCGTAATAGCTTTGACCTTAGTTTCCTTTCCCTTTGGCTTGGAAACCCGACAACTCTCTATCTAGGTACTTTGCCTCTTCTTCTAAATCAGAATCATATGATCTAGAGGCCTTACCCTGTGATCCTACAGCATTCACTTTCTCAGAATTCATCGATGCAAACTTCTTTGTCAATAACCCAACCTTTGTCCTTAGATGCGCAACTTCCTACGTCACTGTCTTATCAACAACTCTATGCTCACTGGAAGCATTGATAGCATATGTGCCAGTACCTCTCTCTGTCTCCCGTGTATGCTATCCTCAGTTGGTGAGAGAGATCTGATCTAATATATCTTATGCTGTCTCCTAAAGTTGATGTATGAATTCTTCACCAGTAATAGTCTCTTCCATAGGTCTCGAACTAGTGTTAAGGGATCGATAGAAAATCTCAAGAAGGCTCTACCCCAAAATCCTATGGTTAGGCGTCATCATCAACTTCTTTTTTAATTAGAACCATGCCTCATACATCAACTCAGAGTGTAACTGCCTGAAACTACATATCTCATCCTTCAACTGAAGCATTTTTTATGGTTGAAACAAACAATCCTAAAACTACCTCCATAACTTACTCCAAGTAGTGATTGTTCCTCGAGGAAGTTGCCCTAACCACAATGTGTCTTCACCAGTTAAAGAAAATTAGAACAACCTAAGTCTCAGTGCTTTCTAATTTACCCCAGGTATAGTGTATGAAGTGCAAATTCCAATAAATTTTCTAAGGTGTATGTTTGCATCCTCTATCTGTAAGCCTACAAACGCACTTTTCAGATTCAAGAGTTGGATCATGGAACTCGTGATATCGAACTTCACATTCAGTGGTAGTGCAAGAGGAATGTTGGCTTTATCTCGATAAGCTCAACATACCCAGGCTCTCCTCTGGATCATCATGTGGTGTCAAGTACTAATAGGTAGGGTGTACACCGCTAACTCTATCTCAATTTCCATCGAGTGTTGCACAACGATCTACCTCTTATCTCTTCCTCTGTAACTCTACCTCCCAAGCTATATTTTGAACACATTCATCCCTTCTCTAGTTAGAAACTTCTTCTACTGCTTTATTCTTTGATCAAAAATGTCTTGAATATCTCTGAGGGGAGGGGAAGGCACAACATTTGTGTTATCTTGAACCCCTTTAAGATGGCTTCTCGTACATTTTTAGTGATCCTACTAGTCAGCTGTAGGATTCTCTCTGGTTCGGGATTAAGTGGGAATAAGGTATTGCCTCTACTCCTTGTTTTAGGCATACACCCAACTAAAAACAAAAAACAAAAACCTAAAAACATCAACAGCATCAATCAACAATCACACCATACTCCCTGGCAATCGTGCCAAATTTTGATATCGCCCAAGGTTATATCTCAAATTGAAGTTAAAGAGGTCTTTACAAAATATAGTAATCCAACTTAGGTTGGGGTCAAACCCACAGGGAATACATTGACTATCTCTCAAGTTTGCTAAAATCAACGGGTAATATAGAAAAGCAAATAGGGGGATTGTAGTTGTAATTTGTGAAAAGTAACAAGATGTGGAATGCTTTGGTTGTAACAAATCAAAAATGAACGCTAGTCTTGGGTTCCCATTGGCTTCTAACTCTGTAGGTTTATCATGATCAATCCAACTATCAAACTATTGTGCATGTAGAATCTGGAAAGTTATGTATCACCAACAACCTCTCGACACACTTTGGTGAATCTCACTTATCTGATCTTGGTCTCAGAGTACCGCCTTACTAACCCTTGCCTTGGACCCCAGTTTCAAATATCTACTCTCGGTCTTAAGTTGATTAGATGAAGGTAATTATTTTAAATAGATCGTGATGATTAGCTTATTTCGACAATTAACTTCAAATCACTATTGTGATCTACTTTTCCTAATTTCTATCTCCCTCTCAGGTTAGTAGTGAATACAGGCAGGATCCTAGCATTTATAACTTTTAAGAAATCAATAAGAGCAAAGAAAACCATAATACATGTAGCAACAATAATCTATAAAGATTGAAAATTTCCACAACTTCCTTAGTTCACATAGGTTCCCACAACCCTGGCTGAAGGAATTAGCCACTCATCATTGTAAAACAATCAATAAAATTCATAATGGAAGGCATTAAATCATTCTCACAATAATTAACAAATAAAATTCAGAGTCTCAAATTGAATAATCAACCAAAAGAAAGAACACAAGAATCTCAAGATCAAAATCAAATCTTAGAATCAAATATATATTTGAAAGTAGTAAGAGTGTATAAATTAACTAAAAACATAAAACAAATATTTATAGAATACCAGGAAACCTTAGGAAACCAATCCTAAACAAAAGAGGAAAATCAAAGTCGATGACCACCTACAGGGCGTAGGTGGTTCCACCGTAGGTGCTAGTGTCCCAAATCTCCTGAGAGCTCTCTAAACTTCATTATTTCTGACACCTACAGGGTGTAGGTACTACCTACAACCCGTCGGTGGTCTGGTGTAGGTGGTAGTTAAATTTCTTCATCTCTCTGAATTTTTGAAATTCAACTTTCTGACATATATTCTGACACCTACTCCATGTTAGTAGTACCTATGAGGTGTAGGTACCCACTTAGGTGTCCAAAATCTTCAATTTTTCACATCTTTTCTCCTATTCAACTCCAAAACCTGGTTACCTGCAAAACATAACATAAAATGCGTCATATCTAAAAAAAAGACCAAAGTAACTTGCATATTTTCATCGTTTTAAGAGTCAAAATGCTATGAAACCATAGCACATAAGTTGGTTAACCAAGTTGCTCAAGCGACCGGCTAGCCGCTTAAGTAACCCAACTGTCGCTTAAGAGAATACAGCAGCTGAGTGGTGCATCAGCTGGAGATTTAAGAATTCAAAGTCTCCACAGACCCCTCGATATTCATCCAAATATCATGAACACAAACAAACTATACTACTCTACCAAATTCGATGCTCCAGACTCAAAGGAGATATCAGTCTTTGAAAAATGTCATTTTCAAAAAATTGACCCCTGAGACCTAGTTTCACAACTTTTCAAATTGTGGATCAAAATGAGATACAAAATCCATAAAATCACACCAACTATGTTACCAACCTAAAATCAACTTTCCATATCTTTTGATGCAGTTTGTTTTGCCATTCGATGCACAGAACACTAAATATTGACCGAAGTCAACTGTGAAGCCCTTTCAACCACCAAAAATCACAAACATGAATAAATCACACCAAGAAGCACTGGGAACTGCGTCAATCATCCCTATACTCAAGAAATACCACAAAGCAACCACAAGGAGGGTTAAAATGCTCAAATTACACAGAAATGAATACCTAAATTAGCAAAAATCTAGGGATAACAACCATGCATATCAAATTCGACCTCCCAAGTATCCTCATCGACAAGTTGATGCCTCCACTAGACCTTAACCACTGGAATATCTCTAGAACACAACCGCCTAACGTCTCTATCTAGTGGAGATAGGTTTCTAAACAAAATACAACCTCTCATCTAACTGCATTAAATCCCAACTAATAACATCAGAATTGTCAAAATGTAATGTTGAAGTATGAACACATAAAAAATTGGATGAACAACTGATAAATCAGGGGGCAATGCTAACTCATAAGCTACATCCCCAGTGGTCCTAAGAATCTCAAATAGTCCAATATACCTGGGCTAAGCTTGCCCCTCTTTCCAAACCTCACCATGCCCTTTATGGGAGACACATGAAGAAAGACTCGATCACTAACACTAAATCTCAGGGAATGAAGTTTACAATCTGTATAGTAGTTTTGCCTACTCTGAGCCACTCAAATTCTATCCTAAATGACCAAAACTCTATCCAAGGAATCATTAAGTAAGTTCATACCTCGAGATCTAATCTCAGAAACCTTAAATCAACCAATTAAAGAGTGATAATACCTACCATACAATGCCTCAAAGGTATCCATCTCAATAGTGGAATGGTAGCTATTATTACATGCAAACTCTGCCAAAGCTAGATGTTTTTCTCACTGACCACCAAAGTCCATAACACAAACATAGAGCATATCCTCTAGAACCTGAATAGTTTGATCTAATTAACCATTGGTCTGGGGGTGAAAAGTTGTTCTAAGATCAACTCGGGTACCCAACTTCTCCTAAATAGTGTTCCAAAAGTGAGATGTAAAAATAGAACATCAATCTAAGATGATAGACACTAGAAAATCGTGAACATAAACTATCTCATGAGTATAAATACGGGCCAACCTCTTAGAACTGAAAAAAACTTGAACTAAAATAAAATAAGTAGATTTGGTAAATCAATCCATGATAATCCAAATACTATCAAAACCACGAGAAGTATGAGGCAATCCAGACACAAAGTCTATAGTGATCCATTCCCATTTCCACTTTAGAGTGGGTAACCTCTGGAGCAAACCACCAGCCTCAAATGCTCGCCCTTCACCTACTGATAACATAGGAATGAGCTATAAAAACTGCTAAGTCCTTCTTCATACCACCCCACCAGTAATGTTATCTCAAATCATAATACATCTTAATCACTCTTTGGTGATGGAATAACTAGAACAATGAGCCTCTTCCAAAATCAATCTCACCTAATCACCCACTCTCGGCACACAGACTTGACCTTCAATCCTTAAAACATCAACTAGATTAAGTGAGACTTTCTTAGCCTCACCACTCAACACTAAAATACACCGTACTTTTCCTAGCTTGAAAAGTTTCCCAAGAATGTTAGAAGCTTTCTTTGAAAGATAAATCCACTTTTGTACACATGGTATTTTTAATATTTTCACTTTTTATCGTATGGAAAATCGAATAAGATTTCCATCGATACCAAATTCACCAAAATTTGACACTCGAGTGAAGAGTTAGAGCTTTTTTAGTGAGACAGTGTATCACCTGAGCCTTCAGCGCGTCGCAGAGATAGCTCAAACGGCAATTGTCAATTTGTAGTGTAGATCCGCGATAGTAATGCATCGCGCCAAACTTCCAGGTCGCAGACAAGGTGGAAATACAATAGCTCCGTGTTGTGCCACCCTGTAATTTTCCATTTGTGACTTTCTAGAGATACGGCGCGATAGCGCCGCGTTGCGCTAAGGATGAAAATCAGGAAATTTTCTCAGAAATTAAAGACGCGTTCAGGGTTAAAAGGGTCAATTTCCCACCCCTATATATACCCTATAACACGTTATTCAACTATATTTTATCAAAAATATACTAGTTTCTCTCAAGTTTCTCTCAAGAACAAGCTAGGGTTTCTATTGGGGATTCAAATTAAAGAAGGTTTCACCGTCAATCCTCAAGAAATCACATCCCAGGTTTTTGTAGTGTTCATTCATGGACTCCTTTAATCTATGTAGCCCGAGAATCTCTTTTCTAAGTTTAAGTTTATGGATTTCTTTATGAATTTCATCTTGGGTTTTTTTTATTTATGTTGAGAATGATCAATTAAATTCAAATCCATGTTGGGTGATCAACATTATATGGAATTGATTTGTACAGATGTATATTCATATAAACCTATAAATAAAACCTAGGATGATGAAATTAGAGATGAATCATGATGATTAATTGTTGTATAATGTTGTCTACATGTGTTATGCCTACCATATGTATGATTAAATGCCTAGATGAAGGAATAATGCCCAACTAGTATGATATCATGAAATCCCCATGTATGTAAAATCTTATGCATATCACATGTTTGATGAAGTGCTTCAATATATGAATTATGAATTATGTTGTTGGTCATATGTTAAAGTAAGCCATGCTATGTCAATTTCTTCTCATCGAGTCCTGGGGGTACGTGTACCCGAACATTTAGCTGTGTGCCTAGAGCCATGTTATGTTTTCACAATCTCCTCAGTTAAGCTATGATCCATAGAACTCAGTCAGTCATGTGACTCAGGAAATCTCAGAAATCTCAATAATTTTAGTAGCTCAGTAATCTCAGTAACTTCAGTATTCTCAATCAGCCCTCGATACCCAGTACATTCCGTCAGTCAACAGAACTCAGTAAGTTCAGTTTAGCTTCGCTAGACAATACCACTAGTATCAGTTCAGTTCAGTTAATTAGTTCAATTCAGTTCATCTGCTCAGTGTCTTTCAGATGGGAGTAGGATTCAGCACCGAACGAGCCTAGGGATGGGGACACACCCTCTAGATAGGACTGAAATCCCTAGAAGCAATCCTTAAGTTCCAGAACTATATAGCCCGTGTAGGTATGAGATGTCACCCATTAGATAGGACTAACATACTCAGGGATCACCCGTTAGTACATTTAAATATATAGGACTGATCCCAGGTGTCACCCGCTAGATTAGGACTGACTCCACAGCAGCTGTCTTTACTAGTGGCGTGGTACTGATACCCTTCCAGTTGAGGTTACAGGTTGGACCCCAGTTAGCTTAGTATGGGGCATGTCAGTTAGATGAATACATCCCACAGTTTCAGTTACAGAATTAGGACTGTCAGATACAGTCAATTCAGCTCAGTAGTATAGATTTAGGACTGTCAGATACAGTCAACCCTTATATTATAAATAGACTCTGGGATCATCCACTAGATAGGACTCATCTCAACTATGGTCAATTAGTAATGGTATCACCAGATTTAGAGATTACCCGCTAGATAGGACTGATCTCAAATTCAGTTACACAGATACAATACAGTACTTAACTAGTTCCTTCAAGTTAAGGACTGTCAGATATAGTCACTCATGTTATCAGTTATATCAGTTATTAGAACTTATGTTATTAGTATTCAGCTTCAGGACTGTTAGATACAGTTAACCAAACCAGTTCTTCACAATCAGAACTGTCAGACACAGTTATCCATGTATCAGTAACACAGTATCATTCCCTCAGTATTTAATAATACAATATTAGTTTCTCACTCATCAGTGACTCAGACATCAATATCAGTAGACTCAATATTTAGAACTTAGTATTCAGTCCTACCATGATCTCAGTTACAGTTACGTATGCATATATGTATTCTCACGTTCATGTTAGTCAGTCAGTTAGTATTATTCATGCATATGAACCTATTGCATTCAGCCTACCTTACTTGCATACCAGTACATTCAAAGTACCGATGCATTTTGGCTATGGTGTCTTATACCATAGGTTTAGAAGCACGAGCTCCAGAGAACCAGTAGAATCCCAGTTTAGCGATCAGAGATACCAGAGAGTCCTCATCCTTCGAGGACATGATGATCACATTACTATTTTAGTTTTTAGTTTATTTCAGTAGTTGGGGTTAGTTGGGGACATGTCCCATCAACTCCTTATTCAGACAGTATAGAGGCTTTCAAACTATAGTATGTTCAGACAATTATCTGAGCTGTTTTGGTATTGTTATACCATATTTTTTAGTTATGTACTAGTATTGAACTTTATGGCCTTGCAGTTTATGTTTCCGCATTTATAATATTATTACTATTATTTAGTGCTCAATTTATAGATATCAGTCATGGGTTAGCTTGTGGTTATTCGGGGTTATGGGCACCGTGTAGCATTCCGGGTACAAGATTTGGGACATTACAAACACCTTATCCAAAACATTCTCAACCCAACATCATCATACTGACAAGCCCAAATCTGATCTATCAAGGAAGACCTAACCTCCACAAATGTCGAAACATGTCTAGGTATCAAAATATCAAGCCTAACTATTTGGTTAGCCGAACCTCAAAGGCAAAAAGTCTCTCCGGGATCAAAAGATGTGTCAAGCTACCTATGCTAGCCAACTTATGACTCAAGGTATCCGTAACCACATTAGCCTTGCTCGAATAATAGAGAATAGTCAGGTCATAAACCTTAATCAACTCAAGCCAATGATGTTGACTCATATTAAGATCTTATTGGGTAAAGAAATACTAAAGGTTATGATAATCCGAGAAGATCTCACAACGTACCCCATAAAAGTAATGACTCCACAACTTTAAATCAATTACAACTGCACACAACTCTAAATTATAGGTTGGGTAATTCCTCTTGTGGGGATTTAATTGATGAGAACGATACGAATCACCTTACCCTCATGCATCAATACAGCACTTAATCCAACACCAGATGCATCATAAAAGATGGTAAAACCCATGCCCTTCTACGGAATAGTAAAGATAGGAGTTGAGTTCAAGAAATCCTTGAACTTTTAAAACTCTCCTCACAAGCATTGGAATCCTAAAAGGAAATCATCTTCTAAGTCAACTTGGTCAATGAATTTGCAATAGATGAAAAACCCTTTAGAAAGTTGATAGTAACCTACCAAATCAATACAACTCTGAAGCTCGAAAGGATAAGTATGCCTATCCCAATCATGAACCATTGGAATCTTGGCCAAATCGACTATAATACCATCCTTGGTCACCACAGTAACCAAGAATAAAATAGAGTCCAACTAAAATTCACACTTAGAGAACTTAGTATACAACTTCTTATTTTCTCAATCTTTAAAGTACAATTGTAAATGCTCCTCATGATTAGCCTCACTCTTGGAATAAACAATGATATCATCTATAAATGCAATGACAAAAGAGTTGAGATACGGTAGAAATACCTGGTTCATTAACTCTATGAACGTCACTTAGGCATTGTTTAACCTGAAGGACATGACCAAGAACTCATAATGATCGTACCGAGTCCAAAAAGCGGTCTTTAGAATATCCAAAGATCTAATGCTAAAATGGTGATACCAAACCTCAAATCAAACTTTAAAAACACCAAAACACCCTAAAGTTGATCAAATAAATCATCAATATGATGAAGAGGATACTTATTCTTAATTGCCACCTTATTCTACTACCAATAATTAATACACATACGCATAAACCCATTCGTTTTCTTCATAAACAAGACAGGTACACCCCAAGGTGATACACTAGGTTGGATAAATCCTTATTCAAAAACTCCTGTGTTTGATCCTTTAATTTCTTCAACTCTATTGGGGTTATCCTATAAAGAGGAATAGAGATGGTCTTGGTCCCCAGCTTAACATCAATGGTGAAGTCAATATCTCGTTCTAGAGGCATACCTGGCAAGTCCGTAGAAAAAAACATTTATGAACCCATGGACAATATGAACAAAATCCAAAAGAGGTAAGGAATCAACACTAGTATCATATAATACGTGCCAAATAAGATAAACACTCTCTTTCTACCAAACGACGAGCCTGGAGAAAGAATATAACTCCCTTGGGACCTAAATTAAGTGCACACTTCCAAGTTATACTTAACACACCTAGTGAACCTAAAGTGACAATCTTAGCATAACATTCTTTGATAACATGATAAGGAGCTAACCAATTCGTACCTAAGATGATGTCAAAATCCACTATATCTAGGATAATTTAAATTACCCAAGTCTCACGGCCTGCAAAATTCAAAACATAGGATTGTACACCCGATCCACCATTAAAGAGTCTCGTACAGGTATAGATACATGATAGGAATGGCAAGAGGCTTAATAGAAAAATCAAAACCCAAAGTAAAATATTCAAACATATAGGAGAAAGTCGACCCCAGATCAAATAACACAGATACAAATCTCAAATAAATTGGGACGATACCAATGATAATAGTGTCAGAATTCTTTACCTCAGATCTATTGGGTATAGCATAACGTTGTCCACGTTTACCGCCTGACTAAGTAGCCCTGCGACCAAAACCATGAGCATCATTGCCTCTGCCTTATGTATCTGTAATAGAACTATCTCTTACTACCAATATAGGAGTAGGCCTAGAAGAACGGTAGGGATAGTCCTTGGCTAAATCACTAACCTTATTATATATAAAGTAAACCCTACAGCTCGACTGAATAAAGAGAGGTATATTTAAGCTAGAACGACCACCTGAATTTACTAAACTAGAAGACCCACTACCTGAACTATGTAAAGTTTCATGTATGGATCTTCTATGATACCTATAAAAACCTTTATAATCTCTACCTCGAGGTGTGTAACCTCAAAACTCACCCTATTGGTGCACTCTCTTGGAGCCTCCTTGAGATGCTCGAAGAATAGACTCAATCATCTTTACATGATCCGGTATATTCTGAAATAATACCCCTGGTACTATCATCTAGGCAGTAGAAAAATAAAGTAAAACATCCAATACCTTTAGGAACTTCTGAATCTTCTTATACTCGGTGGCAATGCTTGCATAAAAATATTTAGACAAGGCATGAAAACATGCCCCATACTTCACAATAGTCATAGATCCCTACTCCAAGTGATTAAACCTCTCTCTCATCTGATCCCTCAAGTTGTATGGTACAAACTAGCCCAAAAAGGCCTTATCAAATTGATCCTAAGTCATCTTTGGCCAAGAGGTCTTTAACTAAAACGTGACCTTCACCTATCCTTGGCTGCATATCTCAATTGTTAAATAGTGTAAGCAACCCCATGAGACACAAAAAATACAAGGTTATGCCATTTCTTTCTATAATCATTCAATAACTGATAGACGTCCTCGCCCATAGCACCACTAAACCTGGGTGCTCCCAGATGAGTAAATCTCTTAAACGCCTTCTGATCCTCAAAAGACAAACTATACTTGGAATGATAAGAGGCATAGTGAATCTAGTTGGATGAGATTCCACCTGAGGGGGTAACATAGATAAAAGCTGAACTCCTGATCTCAAAATTCCATACACAAATACTATCATAAAAGGAGGAACAACACTCCTAGTCTATATAGTACCATAAGTAGATATCAGTACTACTGGAGAATCCACGCTTAGAACTAAAGGAACACCATAAGGAGACTCCAGCACTGATAGGGATACAATACTAAAGCTAGAGGAACACTAGGTATACTTAAAGAAACTTCCTCCAAATGAGTCAACGTGAATCAATAACCCCTCTAAGATAGGGGTAGAAGAACTCTATGGAACTCGAGTAGGCCTTATATCACTAGAATGCTCAATCTGAGGCTCAGGGGAGATCCCCTAGTACTACCTCTGGATGGGCCAGATCCTCATGACCATCCTTTACCTCGGGTCATTCTACGACCCACAAATCGCCACTCAAACTAAGATCTCTTCTTAGGTGATGGCTCCACATCTCTAACCTTATGGGATTTAGTTCTCACCATCTATGCAGATAAGAGTGAAACTCAATTTAGAATACGGGGAATGAAAGAATCCATATAATAAAGAACAAAATAAGGGAAGTTTTTTAAAGATATCTTATAACCTCTTAAAGAGAGATATGGATGTCTACGTACTGATTCACGAGACTCTACTAGACATCTTATTCTTACAGTAATAAGACCAATGAACCTGACTGCTCTGATACTAATTTTTCATGACCCTAAAACTAAGGGTCATGATTGCACTTGTCGCGGCAAGCCTTGACAAATAAGCCTATCTCTAAACTAATATAAAATGAGTAAAACAACATAGTAAGGCTTTTAGAATGAAGTTGAACCACACATATACCATAATAGCAGATAAATATATAAAAATGATTCTATAAATCTCGCCAAAATCTGATGACACGATTTTAAACCAACTAAGTATATCTCAAAGTAAAAATATACAACTAATAGTTTGAAAAGAAACATAATTTGTCTCTGAATATGAAAACAAGACATAAACTAAATAAGAGGAGGAGGTAGATCAACTCTGGAAAGTAAAGACCGACCGCTACCTCAAAAAATACTCTAAGCACCACCCGAAATCATCTATCGTATAGTGCACTCACACTTGGATCTGCACTGATAGGGTGCAGTAGCAATGAGTACTGTCCACTTATACTCAGTAGGTATCATATGCCGAGTGAGCAAAGTCAAAAATAAAGTATATAAAATACACACTATAAGTGTGTCACCCACAATAAGAAAATATCTAAATAGTAGTCCACACCATCTCTATGAATAGCTCTAAAGTATACACATATACTAAACACAAGTACAGAAAAGAAGCAAGGGACAAATAGACATAAATTAAACACAAAAGTACAACATAAAAAGTGCAATATATATAAAATATGAAGAAGATGATTATTATGATGATGATGTGATACACGAAGTTGTCTCATAACATCTGTATACACCTACCAAGCAATGCTCCTAAGGTAAGACCCATACGGGGTTCATCAAACCATATACAATCAAATAAATCTAAATATATACTACTTCCATAACTTCAATTAGCATAGGATCTGATACCATTTATAGGGGGTATGGATAACTTGGGTAAACAAATAGATAAATAGATCTATTATAGCTCTAATGGATCTATTTTTATTTGTGTGTGGATATCTCTTAACTTTTCTAAACATTTTTATTTTTAGTGTATTTATTTTAATTTTATTAATGTTCATATCTTAGGGGGTGATTAGATGGTATTTGATTAAATGTTTTAATATAATATTCTTTAGTTTTTTCTCGTAGTCTTTGTAATTCTTGTATATTATTTTGGAGGTATTCTCAATATTCTATATCTTTTGTTCTAAAATATTCAATTAAATTCTCTTTCATAAGTATTTTTGTTAATCTTATTTCTTCCATATCTTGTCTCCTATATTTTAAATACTCATAGTCTATCATTTTATCCTAAAGTAGTTGTGATACTGTAAATTTCTTTGTAATAATTTATTCTAATTGTACTATATCTGATATTAAATTCTAGGTTATCTATTTCGTTAATTATCATGTCTTTTCATCTATGAATAATTTCATGTCTAAATCATATTCTAAACTGTCTTTTAATTCTAGTTGTTTTATGATTTTATTTATCCAAATTAATCTTTCTTTTAATTGTTCTCTTCCTTTTCTAAGCTGGTTTCTATAATTAATTTCTTCGTACAACCAACTTTGTTTTTCTCTAACTCTTTGAATATATTCTAGTATTTCTTAATCTGTATAATATCCATCTGAATAATTATCTAGGTAGTAATAGTGATTGACATCACTTAAGTATTTTTCTCCTAACTCATATTCTATCTGATTTATAGCTAACTCTTCATCTTCAATGTTAAATATTTTTTCCCATATTATTTTCTTTACGTCTATAATTTCTATATCTTTAAGTATGTATAAAACTAGTACTTCAAAATTATCTATCATTTAGGTGGGTTAATTAAATGCTTTTTCATAATATTCTTTAGTTGTTTGTTTTAATCTTATTAATTCCTCTATATTTTCATTAAGGTATTCTATATATTTTATATCTTTGGTTCTCATATATTCTTCTAAATTTGTTTTCATTAGTTTTTTTATTAATTGTATATTTTTTATATCCATTTTCCAATATTCGTAATTTATCATGGTTGATGTGTAGGTTTGGTATGTAAGTATTTATAAGAGTAGTTAGGTAAGTGAGGTATATAATTTATTCTAGTCATAAAATATTTATCAAATATTTTTTCTAATATGATTTTTCTTATATCTACAATTTCTATATCCTTAAGTACATACAAAACAAATATTTTAAATTTATCTATCACTTCGTCAGATAAATAAGTATTTATTTTTCATATGATGCTTTTTCAAAATATTTCCTTCAATCATACACATAACAAAATATGATCAATTTAGATTACTATATACTAGATTATTCTTAAATAACATGTTCTTCAGTCACTATTAGCATGGTAATCTGAATACTTTTTCCTTAAACAGCGCCTCTACTCTGTCCACTCCCTTATCACAGCTTTCTTGTCTCACTGGTTTCATTTTTAGAATGGCATAGTTCTTAGGGATTTTTCTCCTTTTCCACTTTGCTAATAAACTTCTTAACATGCTATTTTTCGAATAATTCTACTATAAAGTAACTAACATGAACTTGTTTTATCCTATCATGATTGTCAGGAATTTATGAATTTAGCTATTCATAACCATAAATAAATATATTTGTTCTGGTAGATTTGATAATTCTTGGCTTTGTTCATCCATAGCTTTTGCTTTGAAATATATTTTTTTTATTAAATATTCAAAAGTTTTTTGTTTACAAAGGAGGGCTTTTTGCTTCAACACATGAAGACTTGCCCTTAACTTGCCGGAGGCTTACATATTTATAGCCTAAAAAAATGCGTAAAACTTAGCTACACTGTTCTTACTTTACACGTGCCTTATTTTTTACAAAGTGAGTGCTAAAAAGTCCTAAAGTATATTATTAGTAGGTACAAGGAAGTCAAAAAGTAATAATGGCACTAAATTCCAAAAAATCTAATCTACTATCTCTTTACGTAAAGAAATTTCAGGAAAGGCTAACTTTTCTTCCATATGTCATTTTCCTTGTCTCCTTTTATTATTGCTCCATTGATTTTTAACTTCTAGCTAGCATCCTTATCTTCTTGATTTTATTCTAGCTGAACTTCTGGGATAATATTGTCTCCTCCATTACATTTCGAACATTGATGATCTGGATATTTATGTCCAATCATCTTGCAATATCTTGTTAATAATCCGTCTGAAATAAATCCTTTCTTAATTGCTCTTGCAGTAGATTGTTTTTCTGGGTTAAGTAACATCATTATCGATTGTCTAACATCTTCCATACCTGTTTGTCGTACCTCTCTTGAATTTGAATAAATCATCTAATGGTCTCTTGAATAATAGCTCCATATTGGGTTTCCATTGATGTA